>NC_089399.1:3997307-4305993 GCF_003171515.1 Pyrenophora tritici-repentis
CGGTATGTTGAGCCTCATCATGCACATACATGACACTGACACTCGCCAGTATCCTCGGTACGCCCAATGAGCAGGACTGGCCTGGTGTCACATCTTTCCCCGACTTCAAGCCGTCCTTCCCCAAGTGGGGTCGGACGGATGTCGCAAACATTGTCACAAACCTCGATGAGGTCGGTCTCGATCTGCTCGATCTGCTCCTTGTATATGACCCTGCTGGCCGCATTTCGGCAAAACAGACCGTCGTACACCCTTACTTTGGTGGAATGAACGGTGACACGCGTCACGAATACAGCAACGGCTATCACTAAATGTCCCTGGAGGACACTACGAATGTTATGGATTGAGTGAATGTGTAGGTTCTGCGAAGTTCACTAGATATTAGTGACAGCATTCCCTTTTGTTCTGGATACAAGGACAGACATAGTCAAGGTCTAGGGCTGTACCTCAACGGACAGCAAGTGGCGTTCCGGTCGGGCAATGTTAGCACTTGCATGCATCATATTTTGTAATGCAGCCAACTAAGTGTCTCCCAATATTTTCTGACGATCTGACTCGTAATGTCATCCGTGTTCCAGGGCCGTCATGACGTAGCGTGTCTGCCCCACTTCAGCCCTACGAAGCACACGCTGGATGCAGGAACGCGTCCACGTACCAGGTTGACTTGTAGACTTTGCCCACCATATGCTGTAAGCATGACTTCGTCCGCACCAAAACTCCTCCCCCCTACTACCGGACCCCGTTTGATTGTTTATCACCAGACTTTCCACGACTCAGATGGCAACTACCACTCGTTACTGCCTCTGCTTACCAACAACACGGGCATCACGCATGTCATCGTCGCGGCGATACATTTGAATGATGGTCCGGGGAATATCACGTTGAACGATCACCGTCCAGATGATGCGAGATACACACAGCTATGGGGGGAGGTGGAGTGGTTACAGGGGAGCGGGGTCAAGGTATTGGGCATGCTAGGAGGGGCAGCCAAAGGCAGTTTCGAGAGACTGGGCGGCGACGATGAGAATGTACAGGATATCGTTATGAGTAACCAATCTTATGTGAGCTAATGGAGCGCAGTTTGAAGCGTACTACACATCCCTCCACGCCATAATATCCGTCTACAAGCTCTCCGGCCTCGATCTCGACGTGGAAGAAGAAGTCCCCCTCGCAACCATAACGCGTCTAATCTCCCGTCTACGAGCAGACTTTGGCCCGGACTTCATCATCACCCTCGCGCCCGTCGCTACAGCTCTCATCCCCGACCCGAACATTCCCGCCCACTTGCGCCCGCCCCGCCCAATGTTAGCCTCAGGCCCCAGCCCCAACCCGCTCCATCCCACACTCCCCCATCTCAGTGGCTTCAGCTACCCCGAGCTCGAATGCAGCGTCTACGGCCGGGAAATCTCCTGGTACAACACGCAATTCTACTGTGGATGGGGCGACGCCGGAACAACAATGTGGTACGACACCATCATCGCCGCAGGCTGGAAACCAGAAAAAGTCGTCATGGGCGTAGTTACCAACCCCGGCAACGGCGCCGGGCATATCCCCCTGGCTAAACTGAGCGAGAATTGCGCTAGGCTACGCGACAAGTACAAGGGCGTTGGCAACGGCTTCGGCGGCGTCATGGGATGGGAGTACTTCAACTGCGGGGATTACGAAGACGATCTCGTACATGTTTCTGAGCTTGAACTCAATACTGAGACTGTGCAGACGGGGTGGGTGGCGGCGCTGGGCAGGGTCTTGCGTAGTGAGGTACCGCCATCACTACCATCACCGCCAACGGAACAGCAGCGCCCGTTGCAAGCCGTTACCGCAGACCAGATTCGCAACATGGTTACCAACTTGCCTCCAGCACGGGCGCCATGGCCGGATGAGGAGGTGCAGAAGTTGGTTGTGCTGGGGGTTTGAAAGACACGAGGCTGTTGCTGCGCTGAATGCTACGGATGGGAATGTGGAAATGGCGGCGGGGTTTTTGTTTGAACATTATCCTGCGTAGATTGTCGTTGCGTAACTTAGATTTTTTAGATGTCGTGGAGTTGGAGTTTAGCAGATTGTGTGGTTTTTGAGAATAATATGTTTTTTTGGTGGGTTTGTTTGCGGTAGATTTCGAGTTTGATGCTTGTGTGTACATGACTTGGATTGATGGGCACGTGATGATTGGTAATGCGTGTGTGGGAGAAGATTACAAAGATGGGGGGGTTCGTCAGCATAGGTTTCGTCCGAGAGGCCGGATGGATGCCAGACGGCAGGCATGTCTACTGGATCCACAATCCTTCTATACGCTAACTGTGTACTGGTAGAGGTGATGGCGACAGGTGATGCAAGTTAGACTTTGTGTGGGCAATGAATCGGTTTTGGATGTTGAAGGGGAGATTATGTCCGCGCGGGGTTTAACTACAAGACGGTTGGGACGTATGAGAAGGAGTTGTGTCGTGCGTTCTGAGCACGGCTTTTGTAAGCGTCGTTGATTGAAGTGCTTGCTTTGGTGGAAGTTGTGGATGAGATGAGGTGAGATGTGTGGGATAGGATTATGCGGTAGTGCGGTTTTACAGACAGGGGTGTTAGTTGTGCAGATGTAAGTAAATCAGGGGGCCATGTTAAAGGAAACCTGGTTTAGTAGTTTTCGGTAACTAGTTCGGCGGGTCTGAGTTGCTCTGGCGTATCACGACTCGCTAATTCAACTACCCATGCAAGCACAATATGCAAGCTGCACGCCAAGAGAGAAGTTGGGCAAGTATGGTAGACTTGTGGGGACAATGCACGGTGGTGCTAACTACACAGATTATTCAGCCTTCCACGACGTTTGTGGTGGATGGGACTGCGGCGGCGGAGGGGTATTTAAGAGATGGGATGGAAGGGTGTTTGGTGGGTATCTCTCACGGGCTTTTCACACTTTTGATAGGATTGAGATTTTGAAGAAAGGAATTTGATTCCATCTGATCTATTTCAAGTACTTACGGTTACCATCTTGACGTCTCATTCGCAAACACCACGACCAACCCGTCCACCAATTCAATCAAATCAAATCATATCCCATCCGATCAATCCAACCCGCACCCACCATGGCCGTCTACGTCATCACCGGAGTATCAAAAGGCCTCGGAGTGCGTTCCCATCACCCCATTTATACCATACACATACACATACACATACACCTACTAAAACATCCCCACAGTTCGAATTCACAAAACAACTCTCTTCGGACCCCAAAAACCTAATCGTCGGCCTCGTCCGCAACAAATCCGCGACCGAGAAGAAGATAAAGCAAGAACTGCCCACCCGCTCAAACATCCATATTCTCCACGCCGATCTCAGCAACCACGCTAGCATCAAACAAGCCGCCGCCGACACAGCGCTGATAGTAGGGGATCGCGGTGTTGACGTGCTGCTTGCGAATGCAGGACTTGTGTCGTATTTTGATGGGTTTACTGCGATTGGGGAGTTGTGTGTTTGCCCTGCCTTCCCCACCCACCCGCTGGCTAACCCCTAACCCCCCACAGAGCAAACAAACCAACCGAACTCGAAACCTGCGCCCACGACCTCTTCCAAACAAACGTAATCGGCAATATTCACCTTTTCCACGCTTTCCTGCCCCTAGTCCTCGCCTCCCCTGCGCCCACTAAACGGGTCGTTACGATAACATCCGGCGTCGCGGACCTGGATCTAACCAACGAGGTTGAAATCGATATTGGAGCGCTGTACTCTGCGTCAAAGGCGGCTATGAATCTTGTCGTGGCCAAGTTTAGTGTGCAGTATAAGAAGGATGGGGTGGTTTTTATGGGGATTAGTCCGGGGTTGGTGGAGGTGGGTCATTATGATGGTGGTGAGTTTTTTTCCTTTTTTTTGTTTGTGATGGATGTTGAAGCTAACATGGACGTATAGTTAGCGAAGAGGAGATGAAGGGAATGATGGCTTTTGTGCAGAAGCTGCAAAAGTATGCGCCGCATTTCAAGGGCCCGATTACGCCCGAGGAGAGCGTTAGGGCTGTGAGGAGCGTTTGGGAGAATGCGACCGTGGAGAAGGATGCGGGGGCTTTTGTGTCGCATTTGGGGAATAAGCAGTGGGTTTAGATTGGCTGCGTTAGGTGGGCGCGATGGGAGGTGATGGAAGTAGCAAGGGATTATGTGTCCTGGTGCTGTTTGATCATGCAACAAGCGGGATTTAATTATTGGGTTTCGACCTCGCTTTTTCGGAACGGAATGTGTAGATATTGAGTTCGCTTCTTGCTTGTTCCCGGGTATTGCGCTCCTTCGGTCGGATTCAATGGTTGGTGACTATACTTGGTGGATAGAATATTGAGATAATGGCATAGTATTGTATCTGCTAAGGATAGATGAATCGCTACTGAGATACGGTAGCATATCCCTCCTCTAAATACGTAATGCTGACTCATCATAGTATATCCGGGTGGGGGTTCTGACACCTTCCACATTAGTACTCTTTAGGCAACCACTTGGTTTAGAGAAATGTTTTTGTAACACCTTCCACGTTTGGTTGAAAACAGGTAGAAAGTACTATGGCTAGTACAATTTAATTAGATGAAGAGTTTTGGAGGTGTGCTATCCTAATAAAGGACCGCGTGTATAACTAAGTCTACTAGCACAGCTTTCCTAGACATAACTTATCGAGGAAAGGAAAAAAGAAAAGATTAATACAATATTCCACCCTTCCAGAGACTTATGGGGGAACGAGAAGAAAAGACCAGGGACCTCGACCCAAAATAGAAGGTAGGAAGACATGCATGAACGTTACCGAGCCGTGGGTACCGTTCCGCCCCGCGCATGAGCTGAGCCCATGCACCTCAACGCTAGATCCACAGAACAGGCAACTTCATAAATAAGCATCCAGAATCCCGCATCCTCTTCCTTCGCCGAGAAAATAGTTCACAGCCAATCAAACAACACAATGCTGGGGGTGCAGACGACAGCAATCCGCACTGGGTGCGCCATGTGCGAACGTATGTAACCCACCAACCAGCCCTTGGAGAAATCCCGTCTCGGAAAGAATCCGTAGTAACTGCAAGGGCTATTCTAACCACCAACCAGGCCGTGGAATAAATTGCAATAACCCCCGCAAGGATTGTAGCACCCAGCCCAACCAGCGGAATGGCCTTAAATTATCCTGGCCAAGGGCAAACGATACCCGCAGATCCGTGGTCTTAAAGGCGTCACAACCGACGCATCTCCAGGGCTCAGCGCCGCCGATATCAGATGCTAGCTTCGTTCACACATCGAGTTGGGATATGGAATTGTACCACAGTCTGTCGAGTTCGGCGTCGGTGCATGATTCGTCTAAGATGAGAGTGCCGTTGCCGTGGACGGGGGTGAAGTTGGAAACGCCGGAGCGGGAGTTGATTGAGTATTGTATGTTTTCTTGAATATTTCGTTGGTCTACTACCCATCAATCAGTCAATATTGAAACTTGGCAAGAGATGTGCTAATGTGTCTTGTCGTCCTATAGTCTGCTGTGTAGCATCCGCATCACTAGCTACCTTTGGCTACGACGCCATGGCCCTAGGGAACATTCTAGTCTAAATTGCCCTAGATGGAGGAACATTAGGTGCCCTCGTCGCGGTCGTTCAATTATACGAGGAAGATTCTAGAGGCGGTTTGGGCACAGGATGATCTTGGGGAGCGTAGTAGTCTTGGGTATCGGGATAAGTTGACTTGGGTGGTTAGTCATTGTATGATTGTTCCTGCTTTCGTTTAGGGTGTTGTTGGAGGGTGTTTGATAGGTTCTTAGTATGTCGTTCGACGGGGTACTAGGCTCTGATAGTGGAGCGGCTTGCTGCAGGGGTTTCTGTTGGTCCACAAAGATACATCCCGTGTGGTGTTGGAGTTTTGTAATTAACACTGATGTCATCCCGGACGGCAAATAGGCCCGAAAGAAGAGGCAGATCTTCAATGATTGGTCTACGTAGGTAGCTAGGTACTATGCCGGCAATACTCGTACTGCCCGTCAGAATCCAACATACGCTGACTGGATTCAGAAAGCGGGTATACTCTAGCCTATCATATACAGCCTTGTTTTTAGTTACTGCGTGGGTGTTAGGCCGTCACGTACGGTGACGGTGGTCTAACGATACTTTGCGAGCCGCCTCCATTGTACTTCGATCTGACTTGTACTAACCCCGCGTATATCTTCATAGCATCGTGTGCATTGATCGGGAACGAATTATCGACAACTGTACAACTGTTTTTGATTCCAATAATTCATTTTGGGCATCAGTACCGTATATCCAACTAGCAAAAGGATAGATAGATAGGGTAGTTATAAATGACTGAAGCTAGTGTTATAGCGGTTCTTGGCTGAAGTTTACTGCAAATAAACGCTAGGTGCTCCAGAGCACCCGCGGATGTAACATGGATCGAACGGATCAGCCTAGCTTCCTGTCGTCATTTGTAACTACCGAGTAGGAAGGAAATGTAGGTTTGGTTGGGGGTTAATGCTGACTGTATCTGACCCACTTCTGATCGCTTCCGCTTAGGGTCAATGCTGACCGTACCCGTATGTTGGCAGATACGAGGAATTATACGAGGGCATTTAGCCGGGGGGTTTCCGCAATTTTTTAAGCGCAGTTCGTGTGTAAAATACAGCTTTTTCTTCTCAAAAAGCTTTGTCAAATGCCACCCTATACTACGAAAGGCTAGTTAACGCCTATGTCGTTTTGCCAAAAAAAAAACACCAAACAAGAAGCTTCAAAAGCTCATAACACAATACAACACAACACGAAATAATAGTAGAAGAATATAGAAGAAACAGAAGTGTGAAGACAAATGCTGGCTTTCGAATGATATATGTAAAGGGGTAGGTTCTTAAGTGTAATTTTGGGTTATTTTGTATTACAGCTTCCTGCATTATCCTTGCATGTTCCGTCGTATAAGTTACGCCAACATGCAGTATCTGGCCGACTTCTAATCACTTCCGCTTAGGGTCAATTTTGACTGTATCTAGCCCACTCCCGGACCACTTCCGCTCATGATGAATAACGGGATACTCCTTGGGCATAGAAACCAGCTTTGTTGCGATACAACAGCACCATCCTTAGCTTATTACGGACCGGCGTATACTGAATCAGCCCTGTGCTGATTCCAACTCTTGACCGAGCACCCGGGTGCGATAAAATACTAGACATACTAGTGTAAAAAAAGCTACTGTAGTCACTAGACACGTCTATTAGGGTGCTTACCTACACTGTCTAGTATTTTATAACATCCAGGTACGAGCCTCTTAGCCCCCTACGCCGGTAGTTCACTAGTTATACGTAAGTACTGTACCTCTTAGTTGGCATAGCGCAGTGGGCGCAGACCTGCGTTCTAACATTATGACTAGTGGAAATGCCGGCGTGCGGACTGTCAAACTCTTTGAGCCCTAGTACTCGGCTCTATTACAAACGGTCAACGAGTAGGTACAACCAAAGACACTCTTGGCATAACTATAAGTATCTGGTACCTTTCGCCTATGGGAGTATATTATTCCAACGCCTCACCAAGGATTCAGCTTGTTTACTATCCAAGACGATCATCGTCAAGCTCACTTCTGCTTACGAACATCCTTTCCATCTCCAAGAGCGGAAACTACCCACGAAAATGAAGTGCTTCACCACCCTCCTCACCATCGCCTCTCTGGCCACCTCTGCCCTGTCCGGCGTGGCCCTACCTTTAGACTCCCGAGATACCTCACCGGCGGGCCTCCACGGCAACATGATAGATCTCAAAACGCTCGAAGCACGCTCCGCAATGCCCTCGTACCTAGACGAGCGAGGCGTCCCAATCGGCTGCCTCGCCAACGTCTTCGCGCTCCTAGTCATCAACCGCGTCGGCCGCATCGATATCCAAGATCAAATCAACAACCTCAACACGTGGCGCCGAGATTTCAACAACAACATCAACGTCAACCTCGACTTTACCCAATCTTTCGAGCCCTTGCGCTTCGTCCGATATTCTATAAGGAATACTTCGCAATTCATTTCCAATGCGCTTATTCTTAGCAACTACAGAGATACTGCTGTTGGCACCCCGAGGGAGACGATTCGTATCCCGATTCCGCGCGCCGTGGGACTGGCTATTGGGACACCGGCGCCGAGCACGTATGTGGGATGCGTGGAGCTTCCAAGGCTGGATGGTACGTGGTATGCTCAGCTGGAAAGATAGATATCAAGGGACATACGAGGAGCACTCGGATAGGTATGACAGGGGGAATGATGGGAGGCATGAGAGAAGGAGGAAGAACAACAACTATACACCCCTATTGGTATTAGTTATAATAATGGCTACACACTCGTTCTAGTATTAATTAGACAGTGATAATATATTCCCAACCTTAATCCTTTCTAACCAACCACTCCAACTCCCTCGCCTGCTCCTCCGTCACCAAGCCCCTCAACTTCTCCATGGTAAGGAAATCGTGATCTGAGTATTCGAAGCCTGGTATTACGGTCTAGTAGCACTTTGTTAGCAACTTCATCCCTCTCCCCACACGCCCATCCCTCCCCCTCCAGAACAGAAATCAACATACCTCACTAATCAAACACCTCCCCTCAGTCCCACCATCCAGCAAAAAACTACCCTTATACTTCCCCCCCTCAACAACCCAAACACTCCGTTCACCAGCCGCGTAGTCATTTCCCACAACAAAACTTTCTATGCGTTTGGGGGTGTTGGATTCGTTTGCGTGGATGAGGATGTACCGGGCTTTGCCGGAGATGAGGGTGTGTATCTATGGGTTAGGGGTGTTAGTGTGGGATACGGGGATAACCGGAGGTAGAGATGGACAATGGGGGAGTGAGGAAGTAGCACACATACCGTCCTCGCCTTATTCCTATGAAAGCACCCCTGCGGATTCGCCGCGCTGAGCATGTAGTATATACTCGTGCTGGCGTTTCTTTTCGTATCATCTCCTGAGAGAGGTGTTGATGCTGTCTTTTCCCCATCCTCTTCTTCTCCATCATCCAAGAACGGGTTATCCACCAAAACCGGATTTCTATCAATCTCGGCAAAATACCCACCCTCGACGTGGCGTTCCAGTCCCAGCGCTTCAATCAAGGCTTGTGTCGATGCCGGTTCCGTTTCTGAGGTCTGGCTTGGTGGGTAGACGGGGCTTAGTCTCGTCGAGAGACCGGGGATTGATGACATTATTTATTTCTTGCCGTTATTCTGCTTGAGAGAGAGAGATGGGGAAGGTTCTTATAATTATAGGTTGGGGCGGCCAGGTGGGTTAGAGATGGTGGATTAGCAAGACGAGATAGTCTGGTGACAGGCAGATGATGACGTCAGATATATCTTTCCCTGTTGGTAGGCCTTGTACGATCGTACGGGTGAATAACAACAACGAGGTTCTTCTGGTGACTGGTATTGGTATTGGTTCTCTACGAACATAGGTGCTACAAAGGTACACCTAAGCTCTGCGCAAGGTGGGCCGAAGTCGGGCCGAAGTGTCAAGCAGCCGACGTCTCTACCGATACTCACGATCCGACATTCCCTATTCCCGTGATTCGATAATATCGGTGAAGAGAGGCAAGTAGACGCTGTGTTTTTAACAACTCAGATTTTACAGTGTACACGAGAAATAAATCGGCGAGGCTAAGACGTAGTTGTAGAGGGTAGGGTAGATGCTGCAAACATGGTATTGGTGGGGTAGATACACGTAGTTAGCTTTAATAAGCACCTCACCCCTGCCCTTTCTACTTACACTACTAGTCTATCTTCTTAAGATCATTTCTGATACCCTCACCCACTCACCACTCACCAAAACCTCTTAACCTTTCTCTCCCGCTCCTACAGATACGTGCACTTACACACCTACAGCCCTCGCGTTCGTACAACAACATGTATTTATATCTGACCCCACTAACCGACCCTTAGGTGAACGTATTCCTCTAGCACTAGCTAGAAAAACACAGAAAACTACTTCAGCAGGATACAATACAACACACACATATCCCGTATTTGCCCTTAACGCGTATTTATTCGAACCGAACCGTCAAATCATGCTAATTGCCCTATTCCTATCCCTACCCCTAGTTTCCACCCCCCCTCGTTCCCCTGTTCCTATTCCTATGCCTATCCCTACCCCTGTCTATACTTTAAGAGAAGTGTAAGCATGTGATCCCCCCACGGCATCCTTCGCACACCTAGCAGCCTGAGCCCTCACCTCCCCCCTCTCTCTCTCCAACCGCCCCCCTACACACACCACAAACACTAACACCCACAAACACCCACGAAACAAATAAAAAACCCATCACAGATACAATCCCCGTATATATACAATTACAGTTTAAAGAAGTTTTCGAGTAATAAAAACAACAACAAATGCTGATGAGATGTCGACAAGGCTTCCGCCGACCGCGAAAAAAAAAGAACCGGCGCTTAGTTATCGGGGGACTAAGTAAAAATCCGCCCGCGCGCCCCGCGCGCCTACGTACTCTTCAGTAAATAAATGATGAATGACATCTGTTGCTACAACTGCTGCATGCTTGCTTTACTACCACATATCGTCATCTCCCCGATTATCTACTTCCGCATCCGCATCAGCAGCATAGTGGTACCCACCAACACCACCACCACCACCACCAGCTTTATTCGACGACTGCCCCAGGTAATTCTGCGTGTTGGCGACACTATAGCCACCCCCACTTCCACCACCGCCATTCGCACTATAATTAGAGTGATGTGAGTCACGTGGATTTTGCCCGTTTTGCGATAATTGTTGTTGTTGTTGTGAGATACCGTTTTCCTGCTGTTGTTGGACGCTGGGCCATTCGTTGGTTTTTTCGGCTTGCTCGTATTGCTGATGCTGGGGGGGAGTTGTTAACTGTGGAGAACTGAGGTGTTTGGGTGTTTGCTTGCTTACCTGTTGGTACCGCTGGTATTGAGCGAACTCATCTGGCTGTGATTGCTGTTGCTGCTGCTGCTGCTGCTGCTGCTGTTGTTGTTGTTGTTGTTGTTGTTGTTGCTGCTGGGGCGCATACTGGCCTTGCTGTGGAGCTTGTTGCTGTTGCGGTTGTTGTTGCTGCTGCTGTTGCTGCTCTTTCTTCTGCTGCGCAGCCTGTTGCTGCTGTTGAGCTTGCTGAGCCTGCTTCGCTTGCTTGGAATTGCCAATAGAAATCTGCGGGTGCATCTGCTGAACCTTTGCCAGATAAGAGTACATAAAGTTACTCAACAGGACTTGCGAATACAGTTCGCGACGGGGATTCGCAAGCTTGATGTGAGCCATTCGGTATATCGCGCGTTCCTCCAAGATGGAAAATCGTGTCCAGTTGTAATCAATGTCGGGCTTCAAGATGCGTGGTGGAGGTTCGGGCGATAGCCCCCGAGAGGAGTTCTTCTTGTAAGACGACTCCTTCTCGCCCTTCTTCTTTCCGCCAAAGATGGAGGACAACAAACCAGGCTCCTTTTCTTTCTTGCCTTCACTGGACGTTTTTCGCGCGCTTTCCTTCTTTCGCTCCTCTTCCAGCTTGACATTGTCGCGATCCAGTACCACACTTTCTCGACCGCGGCCGCTACCTTGTATTGAAGTTTGTAGCACATCAAGTCTTGTATCATCATGGACGACGTTCTTCTCCTGGGACTTGCTAAGCTTGTTCTTCACCTTTTTGGTACCCCCCTCCTTTTCCTTTTCGTCCTTGTGATTCTTGTCCTTTTCCTTCTCCTTGTCTTTATCACCACTAAACCAGCCCCAACTAGTTTTCCTGGGGCCTTCGGCGTCCTTTTTGTCTTTTGATTTTCTGTCAGATTTCTTATCTTCTGACCTTCTCTCCTCGGGGGCGTTGGGGATGATTGATAGGGAATCCACTCGGTTACTCATTCCGGGCATCGGGGATGAATGGCCGACTAGCTCATCAAAAGATTGCGCGGGTTTGATCGGGGAAGACTGGGCAGCCTGGGCAGCCTGGGCATGTCGGTTCTGTCGACTCGAAGATGACTGTCGTGGTTGACTTTGGGGCTGGGGTTGGGGCTGGGGATAGCTGCGAGGGCCGCTTGGCTGAGGTTGCGGTTGGGACTGAGGTGGAGGCTGGCGTGAAGAATTACGTTCTGGTAGTTGCATATGAGGTGGTCTCCTGTCCTTTTCCTGTGGAGGTGGTGTCTCAATTATTTGAGGTACCTGCGGCTGGGGGTTGTAGCCTGGCAAAGGAGCCGTTGTCCGTCCATTTGATGCGATTCTAGAGTGGAACTTCCGTGGCTGGGGCCCGGACTTTTCGTGTGATACTGGTTCTGTAGAGGCTGGCCTGGGGGGCTCCTCTGCCGACCCTGGTCTTTCCATAGTCATCCCAGCGGGTGAGCGTTTCGTTTGTGGTCGTGAGAAATTGCTGGGCGAGTTCTCAAAGGCCGAGTTGACGGGTTCCGACTGAACACGAGCAAGTGGCAAGGGAGGCACATCGGGTATGCTTTCGGCCGAGTAAACGGGCGAACTAGAAGGTGAATCTTCGGTATCCGTCTCGGCCTGCCGGCCTGCAAGTCGGCGGGAGAGAGGTGGGCCTCCTTTCCGCAAACTGCCCCGTCTGTATGTGGTGCGAGTCGATCGCTTCAACGTCCCTAAGCCGCCCATCTTGCTGCCCGGTACAATGGGCAGGTCTCCGTCGGCACCGCCTTCAGCATCAAAGTCCTTTTGGTCGATGCTCATCCGTCTTATCAAAGCCACTGGATCCTCTTGGATGTGCTCTAGCTCCTGGAGGTTAGTCAGACCTCCACTAGACTGCGTGCCGGAGCGTTTCCTTTCCAGCCTCTCAGCACCATCCTTGTATCCCGAGCCAGTATCAATCTGCCTGGACAGCATCGACTTCTTCCGCCGTAACCCAGCACCCGAGCCCTGGCGCCCCACAGCTCCATCCGGCGATAGCGACTCGGCATCACCCGAGCGGCGTCTGGTCCGGTCAATCTTATCCTCTATGAATGTCTTGAACTCCATGGGCGCCAGTTCGGGATGCAGTCGTGCGGGGACCCAGAATAGCTTCGACGCCTCCTCCTCTTCCGACATGGCCGGCGGCGATGGGGGCGAGTTGGCCGACTTGAACGAAGGTAGGTCGGGATCGGCATTGTTAACGCCCATGGACATCCTCCGTATCGCCTGTAGATTGCTCAGTTCCTGCGCGAGGCCGGCGGGACTCGATTCGTAGTCCAAATCGTTCAGAGGGAACTGGTGTGAGGCCGTGTCTGAGTTTGAGCGGGACAGTGGAGGAGACATTTGGGCGCCGTTTGAAGGGTGAGGGTCAAACGAGGCGCTGTTTTGCTGCATGGCGGCGGCACCATTGGAGTTTGTCGGGCTGTTGCCCTTGTCGCCAGACATCTGGGGGCGGAGCGGGGATCTCGCGGGGGGCGCGTTGGGGAAAGGGTCAAAAGCCTCGAAAGCACCAAAGGACTGGATCGAGTCGCCGTTGGGGCTGGGAATGAAGCTCAAGGGGCGTAGACTGCGGCGGTTGGACTCGGTGTCGCTGTCGCCGCCATACAAGTCGCCTATGGCCTCTGTGACGTGATGGCTCTCATCGCTGATTGATATCTGCGGCGCGTGGCCCCGACGCGGCGGGTGTCGCATCTGATACAAGCGGTCTAACTCTTGGGCGCGGTCGGTAGCCTGTGGGGTACGAGACGTGGTCAGCTTGGATGTCCTGGGGAGTTGGATTGGCGGCGCGGGCCTATGCCGGGATATTGCTACAGAGGGCAGAAGTCACGGGGTCACGCAATTCCAACCCCAGTGGACACTCTGGTCTTCCCCATGCGGACAGCCGGACACGTGCTACGTTCAACTCACCATTTCGCGACGGGTGCGGAGGTGCGGAGGTGCGGCGGACGCGGGAGGGCAAGATTGCCACGGTTTAGGCCTGCACCAGGCCGGTGACGAGGGGGCCGGAGAGGGGGCGACGGGAAGAATGGGCGGCGGAGGCGTGCAGCGTCAAAGGTTTATAAATGAGAGCGACCATGACAACAGGGTGAAGAAGTGTATAGACAATCGTGCACATACTCTTGTCGGCAGCCAGCAGCAGGGCCAAGTTGCTAACGCGAATCGACTAGCCTCGAGTGCGATGCCTGAGGCGGAGGACGCCCCGGCCATGAGCGCACCACGCCCGATGGTTACCACCATGACTACTTTCACGAACATCACCACCATTCGCGCCTGCGGCCTGGGCGTCACTCCTGAATCCCGCTTGGCGATGACCATGGCTGCTTCTTCTACATTCACGCTGAATCGACCTCTGGCGCCGCATGTGCAGCTGGCCTTGGCTGGTGACGATAACCGCAGCCGTCTCCCAAGCTACTTGTCGATCCCCAGCATACCCAACTTGACGCCGAGCTTGGGTGCACTGGAGGCATGTCCTCTTCATGCGACCGCAAACGCCGGAGAAAACGGCCAGATGGTATTCCCCTTTATGGCACGCCTTTCACCCGCACCTAGCCAAGTTCACACTGCATCCAGCCGCCAGGGGTAAGGCTTCCCTGCGTCTGCTTCCTCGTCCGCTCGTGCCTCCGGACTGTCTTGTACACCCGTACGCCAACGTCATGTCATGGCTAAGCGCCGACCATCCGGCACGGAGAACAAGGTCGATTACAACTGACTACAGAGACGAATCACAAGAATGAAGCCAAGTCGTGCCCCTATATAAGTACATTGAACCAGACGTCTAGTCTCACCAAGCCCCGCTCTTGCGCTTCCAGATGAACACTGCGGATGCTACTGCGCACGTGACTGCACCTAGCGTCAGGTAGAGATTCAAGTAATCGTACTCGTCTTCCTCCTGCTTGGGGAACGCCGTCGACGGGTGTGTCGCGCTCTCGGCCAGCTATCAAACGTCAGCTCCGCAAATGTCGTCATCAATACGAGCACTTACATGGACAAATAGCTCCGAAATGCTGTTCCACGTTGTACTGACATGTAGTGGCGGCGCCATCCTTAGCGCGCTCGTGTACTGATCGGGCTGTTGCTCGCAGCGCTGCATCGTCTTGTCGAGGTCTGCTTTTAATGCCGTGTATACTGCTGGCAACTGGTCCAGCAGCGGGTACTTTTTCCGCAGCTCGACGATATACGCAAAACTGGTAGGATCGCTCGAGTCGTACGTGTAACACAGCAAGTCGCACGCATCCAGCTTAGCCTGGTTCTCCAGAATGGCAGGCTCGAGCTCGCCAAGCTCCTCCATGATCAGGTAGCATTGCTTGCCACCCTTCAGCTCGACGCTGTTGACGGCCGAACGCGGTTTAATCGTCGGGTGGTATGTCTGACTGAAGGGGCGCTGTAGGAAGGCCGACAGCAAGGCGCTCTTTCCACTTCCGCTGGAGCCTAGTACGTAGCAGAGGAAAACGTTCCGCTCCACCCGCCCCGGCTTCCTCCGTCGTTTCCTAGCCTTGGTGACTTTTAGTGCGCTCGTTGTTCCCCCGCGGTCCCCGCTTTCGAAGCCTAGGTAGGCTAGATAGGCCAGCGTCGTTTTTGGCTCTTCAAAGGTAGTCATGCTCCACTGAGCCAGCCATCCCTGCAATGTGATGTATCCTGCCTCGTTGCGCACTGTACATGATGGGAACGCCGAGTCGACCCAAGACGGGGGCATGCCAGGCGTGGGCGCGAAGAGGTTAGCAAGCTCCCTGTCGTTCAATCCGCCGTCGTTGTCCATGTCAAACTTCAGAAAGAGGTCGACGAAGAAGCGATACCCGGATGGGCTCAGTTCAGCCGAAGAAAACTGGGGAACGTCGAATTTGGGGTGTAAGAAGGTATCCTGGAGACTCAGACTATCGGTGTAGTGGAATTTTCTCAAAATTATCCAAATCGTCTCGTGACGGCCTTTCTCTGCGAAAATCTTGTTCAGTAGCAAGAAGCCCTTTACGTCCATGCCATGCTCTCCAGTAGCGCCGGGTGCAAATCGCTCCATGGATCGCTTGATATTTGCCAGATCGTCGTCCCCGAGCGGCTTCTCAAAGCACTTGATCTGAAAGTCGTGAATCTCCTGATCGTTCCAGTATCCATCCTTGTCTGTGTCGCAGAGATGAAAGACGCGCTGGAGGGCAGATACAGCCGCGGGCTTGAGAGCGTTCTCTTTGGAGTCGTATAGGGGCGCTATCGGGTGTGTCACGGCTTTTTGACAGAGGAAGAAGACCTCGTTGATGTTGTGATGCTCCTTGGCACTGACGCGGATGCACGAGTCAATTTCCTTGAACTCGTTCATGACCGGCAGCATCTCCTCGGACACAACTTGGGATGTGGTACCATTGGAGGCCAGATCGGACTTGTTGGCGCAGAGCACCACGGGCACGTTGACGCCGAGCGAGCGAAAATATGGCATCCAAAACAACGCTACCCGCTCATAGCTGTAGTGGTCCGAGTATACGAGCAGGATGACGTTTGATTTTCGCAGCTCTTTTCGGAGGGCATGGCGCTCGTGGGGCAGGGCAGAGGTGTCAACGATGGTGGTGGTGACATTATCCGGCGTTCCGAGCGTGGGCGGTAGCGTCACCTGGGGCAAGACAGCCTGGATCTTGGCTGTGACGAAGACATCCTTGACAAGAGATGTGATGATGGAGCTCTTGCCGACGCCATCGTCACCGCATAGACATATTCGTACTGGGCCAAGATTAGTTGAGCATTTATGGCGGGGTGTGTACATACATACCGGTCGCCATTCCCTGACGGCATGCTCAGTGCATGTTGGATGGAATCAATCGTGTTAGTGGGGAGTAGGTGCGTCGTCTCCTGAAGAAGCTCTGACTGCACAAGGCGACACAGGTCGCCAGTTATTCCGTGGTGGGCTGTCAAATATGCTTGGCACACGTGGGAGACGATCGCGGCCCCGCAACATTGGTCGCTGGGATGTTGGCCTGGATGGCAGCAAGGATGGGCTCTGGGATTGAAGTCATCTGTTGGCTGCACGTGCCGAAACCCTGCTATCCACGCCGTTGCGAAGACGAAAAGGAAGCCACTACCCGCTGTGACTCGGGACAAGGTACAGCGAGGGCACGGGCGACTGTCTCCGCTTCGTGCCTCGCAGCTACCCCAGATCCCGTCGGTACCAGCTTCCTTCTCCGCGCGCTCAAATTGGCGCTTGTCGCTCTTCCTCGGCCTTATATTTGCGCGTCCTGGCATGCCGACTCCACCCCTCCCAATCCGAGGCCGTTAGTTCGCGACAGATTACACTGCATCAGCTATGTTGTAAGTTTGCCATCTTCCACCTGACCGCGCACCCGCCCCCCAATCGCGGCGTTGTCAGGCTCCACCTGCATGACGAGCGCGATTGATACTGACATGTGTACAGCGTGCTACCCCCTCCTCCACGCTATCCCATCGGAGGCTACCCAGGCGCGCAACCAGGCCAGCTTATCGAGACCAACAATACTCTGACCCATCCGACGGGTCCAGAGTATCAGCTTGTTGTTGGAGAAGGTACTTGATTACCCTGTGGCCCAAAGCTTACTGCGTCATTTTCACCATACTGATACGATGATAGGAACATACGTGCTCCGCGACGACCTCCACCTGGCCACGCCCCCGCCGCATCCGTCTGAAGCTCCCGTTCACAACCCGAATCCTCTTGCGACGACGATATCGCCGCCAACATCTGGCACCAAGCTTTCACTCGTAGCCCTTGCGCCTCGCCAACCCTCGCAGTCGCAGCTCTACCGCTTCGGCACGCGCACTAGTACTCGCTCGCAGCTTCCGCAGAGCATACAGGAATCGCCGCACGAGACAAATAGCCAATCGAGTGACGTCGGCTCTCATGGCGCCAATGGAATTGTATCATCGCCCTTGGACGGCCTGAAGACACCGGTGTTTGGCGAAGGAAATGCAGCGCTGTCAGTGCTCAATGGCAAGGACTCCAAGGATGCGTCTAAGAGGCGGAAACCCAAGAGCAACATTGTTAAGAGCAACTCGTCCTTTGTGTCCAGGGTCATCCCGCACGAAGCTCTGACTAAGCGACTACAAGAACATAACCCCAATGGCCTTTATGCTTTTGCCAACATCAACCGTGCATTCCAATGGCTCGACCTGACGTCGCCCACCAAGGAGGAACATATGACTAAGATTCTGTTTACCAAAGCGCATGCATTATGTCACGACATCAACCAGATCACAAAAGGGCCGAACCACCTCGATATCATCATGGGATTCTCGACCGGTGACATCATATGGTACGAGCCCATGTCACAAAAGTATGCACGCATCAACAAAAACGGGGTGATCAATGCAACAGCCGTATCGGATATACGGTGGCTTCCCAACAGTGAGAACCTCTTTCTGGCGGCGCACATGGATGGAAGTCTAGTAGTGTATGACAAGGAAAAGGAAGATGCTGTGTTTGTCCCCGAGGAAAACATGTCTACTTCGGAAGAAGGTTTGACCGACGGGGAGAAGAAACTGAAGAAGCTGTTGACGATAAAGAAATCGGTCAATTCGAAGAACCAGAAAATGAACCCTGTCTCGTACTGGCAAGTCTCGAGATCCAAGGTCAACGCGTTTGAGTTTTCTCCAGACCGCCGCCATCTTGCCATTGTGTCCGAGGATGGGTCGTTCAGAATCATGGACTTTCTCAGGGAGAAGCTGATCCACCACTACATGAGCTACTATGGCGGCATGATGTGTGTCTGCTGGTCGCCCGACGGTCGATACGTGGTAACCGGAGGTCAAGATGATTTGGTGTCAATATGGTCCCTGGAGGACAGCATGCTAGTTGCACGCTGCCAGGGACACAACTCGTGGGTGACGGCAGTGCAGTTTGATCCATGGCGGTGCGACGAGCGAAATTATCGCATTGGCAGTGTGGGAGAAGACTGTCGCTTGTTGTTATGGGACTTTAGTGTGGGCATGCTGCATAGGCCAAAAGCGGTGAGTTTGAAGTCTGGTGAGCGTCGTGTCATGGCTGACGCTGGCTTAGGCTTCGGTAAGACAACGCGGCAGCATCGCGTCGTCCAACATCAAGATGCAACGAACACAAACGGGCAATTCGACCAACCGCCTACGGTCCAACTCGAACCTTAGCTCGAGCAGCATGGTTGAGGACGACGAGGTGGTGCATCCGGTGGAGCCTCGGGCACGCACGGCCATGCTGCCTCCGGTGCTGGTGAGCCCGTCGATACGTGAACGTGAGAGAGATATGAGCTAATGGAGTGACGTGCAGGCGAAAGCGGTTCACGAGCATCCACTCTGCTGGCTGGGATTCGAAGAAGATTGCATCCTCACATCATGCAAAAATGGTGAGTTGCGTCAGCAAAAGTTTTCGTTTGATCACCTCATATCCACTCATGACCCGCACGTTGCAGCCTAAGACGCTGCGATCTGCGATAAGGGTCAGTTTGCTGTGGCGCATGTGCTCGTGCGCAGGAACACCCGCTCACCTAGCTGTCACACAGGGACCCGCTGGGGTTTTGTTGAACTCGCGATGCGGCGAAACCAGAGATAAGGAAGTGGATCGATGCTGACTCTTGACTTGTAGGCCACATCAGAATATGGGATCGTCCCAAGGAAAGTGCCGCCAACGACGATAGCAGCATGTCAGCAAGTGCAAAGACAAGCTCGTAGATTTGTTGTTGGACGTCGGGATACGATGGTGTTTGTGTTAACTCTGTGCAGCTCCGGGATGACCCGATGCAGGTGGACTTTTCACATGCAAAGAGGCGCTCGCCTCTTCAGCCCTACGCGTTGGTTGCGTGCAGTGGGCAGCGGGTGGCAGACGTCAGACAGAGGTGTGGCAGGCAGTGTATTGTTCTAGAACAGTTCCAAGACAGGGCCATCCATAAGCTCTGAAAATCAAGTTTTCCTTATCTCCACCATGCAACATGGTGCCGAAATCGCTACAAGTCTTCCGGCCGGAAATCTTGGTGTGTGCCCTCTTCAGTGGATAAGGACGGTGCTTGCGGGAATTACTGCAATTGCTGTTAAGCTGTGCTGGTGCGGGCTCTTGCGTTGCGGGCCTGTATGAGGCTCTTTTGATCTGTACCCACCGGTGCGCCAATGCACGGCTAGCCGCAGCCTGTTCCAACTGCAGGCACTGGTTCATTACTGTAAGTACAGTACTAGGTAGACACACTGCAATCTATCAAAGTACCTACTATACCTAGGCACTAACCTGATGTTTCATCGTGGCGATCAACGGCGTGACCGTGACCGGATTGTCCATGCCCAGACACCAAATGGCTATCGAGTTTGGTTACGAGCTTGTTGACGTGTTAGACACCGGCGACGTGCAGGCGGGCTCGCCATTGTTTCGGACTTGTCTTGGCCGATGCAATGTGTGCCTGGGTTGTACCACAATTTTCTCGGGAGAGCCGCAACACGCTGCCTGCAGCCGCACCCTCGCAAGTGCAAGAGAAACGTCTGTGTAAGCATGAGCACGTAAGCATCCAGCTTCGCTTGTTGGACAAAGTGGAGACATGTCGATGCTTCCGTATAACTCTGTCTGCCCAGTCTATTATCTTCACATGCTATCAAGGCCGCGCGTAGTCTTTGACAGACTTGAATGGCCGCAACTGTCTATCGCGCCGTTCACGGCCAGCTATCGGGGCACTTTCTTTCACGCCCCCCCCCCCCCCCCTGCGCCATGCGACGCCCAACCGCCGCCAGAAATTTCGCAAACTGTGAGAGACGGGCGCTAGGGAAGAGACAAATGATGCGAGCAGCCAGCGTCTCCACTTATGCCAAAGCCCACCACGCCCACGCCTGCGCCCATGCCCATGAGCTCATCAGGGTGCAGGTGCTGGTTACGCCGCCCTTGCCCGCGCATCCCACGCTGAGCTGGAGCGCGATACTACATGTATATCTAGAGTAGTAGTAGCACGCGCCTGCCCTGGTCTGCTATCCTCATCGCTGCTACTCATCTCTCTACTTTACTCACTCACCTCCGCATCTCAATCATCATCCCGCTCCATCCCACTCCAATCCCACCCCAAATACGAGAGCCGCCTCTACCGCAGTACCTCGTCGTCCCGGCTTCCGCTACGTCCGACTGATCTGCTGGCTTGCATCAGCCTGCGCCTGCGACTTGGCCAGCTGATACTTAATTGCGCCAGCCCCGCACCCTCCGCCAACGTGTGATGGTCGTTTTGTCTTTGTGGTGATCCAGTGCTTGTCCCTCGTTACATGATGCCTCGCCCTGGTGTCGGAGTATTCGGCAAACACGCCGCCCCTACCCTGGAGATCAAGTAGGCTTTGCTGCAACTTCAAGCTGACCGCCCTAACCCCTCCGCAGGCCGGAGTCGCCCTTTGTTGTCTTCTATGGAGAATCGTCAGAGTCGCACGAAGCGGAGCTGAAGGGCAAGTTGGTTCTGAACAACCCAGAGTCCATGTCAGTGAAGAACCTGCGCATCACACTCACAGGCACCCGCAAAGTCTCGTACGGTAACTCCACTTCCCGAAACCCTGGCAGAATGCATGGCTGATTATGTGCGCAAAGATGGCATGTCACAAATACGGTGAACCCGCAACCCATTACCCAAAAGTCAAACTTCCTTGTCGACGAGCTGCACTTGTTCCCCGTCGATGTCGGCACCAAGACGAAAGCGCACAAGCTGAATGCTGGTTACCATGAGTGGGACTTCAAGTTCAAGATGCCCCCGAACATCGACCAAAGCATCGAGGGACTACCGACGAACTGGGTGGTTTATAGTCTTAAGGCGTCAGTGGACAGAGGCTACATGAGCAAGCAGCTCACTGCTAGCACGCACATCCGCGTAATTCGCACACTCGGCCGCGACATGCTTGAATCCATGCCCATGGAGCAGATCAACGAGGATATCTGGGCGAATAAGCTCGCATACAAGATTACCGTTCCCCAGAAGAACTATATCGTGGGCACCAGCATCACAGCAGACTTCGTCTTGATTCCGCTGCGCAAGGGCGTTGTCATATCGACCATCAAAATGGAGCTGTTAGAGTCGCGCCAACTCTTCGCAGACTATGCCGGACGGCGTATTAGCCATCAGCAGGAGATGCAAGTCGCGGTGACCGAAGGCGAAATGCCCGAGAACTCTGCGCAAACAGTTCCCGAAGGAACCGAAGATCCGGATGCTCTGTTTGACGAATCCCACCGTTTTTCCATGACGCTGCATCTCCCAAAGTCGCTCAAGAGCTGTCGGCAATCGGTGGATACTGAGAACATCCGGTTATCGCACAAGTTGCGGTTATACGTCAATCTCAAGAATCCGGAAGGTCACACGAGTCAGTTGCTGGTGAAGAACCACGTGCACCTGTTCATCTCGCCAAACTTGCCTCCGAACGAGGACCAGAGTGTGGTGGTCGATCAGAACATCCTAAACCAGCAAGCGATCCAGGACGAGGTCAACCAGAATGCGCCTCCTACGTATGGGCTGCATCAACTAGACTCGCTTTACAACGACATTGATCCTTCTGGTTTCATGACGCCAAGTGGTCAGTACAGCATGATGAACAGCGGCGCCAACACACCCTTCTACGCTCAGAGTAGACGCGGCTCAGCCGAGAATCTCACATCCCTGGATGCGGCGGTGCATCAGCCCGGTGGCGGTGCATCAGCATTGGCACTCCAGCACCGTCTTGCGAATCTTAGCATGAACCACGACGACCGATCCACACGCATCCAGCCATCAAGACACTCATCGGGTGATAGTACACCCGCCAACAACGCCGAACCAGCCTACTTTGACCTGCCCACGTCAAATTACGACATGGACGCTCTAGCGCGAACACCCAGCTACAACACAGCTGTGCGCACGCCCATTGGCTCAAGGACTCCTGGTGGCGTCGACATGATGCTTCCCAGCTACGAAATCGCAACGTCAAGACCCAGCTCTCCAAACCGCAGTAGAGGCAGCAGAGGAACGACTCCTAGTCCGGCTCGCAGTCTGGACACGTTGAACGAGGAAACGTATCGCAATACGCAGATGAATAGTAGGAGGCAAAGCCCCAGAACTAGTGATGATGGAAGGTAATCCAACCCATCTTACGACTTTTTCTCTCTTCAACTATTTTGTCTGCTCTATGCGCTGGCAAGTCTTCGATGCGCTTCCTTGGAAAGCAACCGAAGAGCCAGATTTTCATGCTGGTCATGCCACTTTTGCTGTCTATATCACAGCTACTATTCTTTTTTAGAGCTTTTATTCACAGCGACTCACACCACACATTATATCCCCACTCCCCAAAACCCACTTTATCATTTTTTGTTCCTTTCCTTTCCTTTCCACTTCTTCTTCTTCTTCGTCTTTCACATGCACTACTAGACATCCCTTCTTCCAAACTAGCCCCGTAAAAGTAAAAGAAACCACATTTTTAATACCCGGCTCGCGCGTACAGTCACCACCATCACCACTATCACCACCCCATCATCATCATCGCTGATGACCCGCTCACACCAACGCTCTCCCACTCTTCGACATCGTCTACAACATCGCTACCACTCTCAACACCATTGCTGGATTCAACTTTCTTGTCCCCATTGTCGGCAATGCGGACGCGTAGCTCGTCTGGCGGTTCGGCGTCCCTCAGACCACCACCGAAGCAGAGGCATAGGTCGGCGTCTACGTCTTCCACAGGTGTGTCTGTTCAGGAGGCGTTGGAGGAGTTGTCGGGGTTTAGGAGGTTGTTGAGGAGGGTGGAGTAGTGTTTGTTTCTAGGGTTTTTCCTTGAAGGGGTTATGTTATGAGGGTCTGGGGGGGGGGGTTCTTTTCTTATAGACTTGCATTATTAGGATTATTGCCTTGATGGCGGCAAAGGGAGGGACGGACGGATGAAGGAGAGAAGGGATAGGAGTAGGGCTATGTTATACCCATTGTGGTCCAGCTAGGTGGTTAGCTAGATTTTTTTCCTTTGCTTCATAGAGAAAAGTGAGGGTGTTACTCATCCACATTCACATTCATCAATCAAATCAATTTGAAAAAGAACAAAAACATCATATTACACTCCACTCTTCTTCCTTCCTTCCTCTAACATCCAAAACCTCACTTCTGCACCCCTTGTCCGAGTAAAAACCTCTAATATACTGAACCCCCCAAGAAATACACATACATACACATGTGTATATATAAACCTTTTTCTTCTTATATATACCCGTTTGTGTCGGATCGTGAGTATCGGTAGAGACGTCGGCTGCTTGACACTTCGGCCCGACTTCGGCCCACCTTGCGCAGAGCTTAGGTATACCTTCGTAGCACCTATGTTCGTAGACAATCAATAAGAACAATCACCGAACAGAATGCATTACTAGTTATCGTTATTTCCCTTTACGCACTTAGTGCAAAGCCAACCAACAGTTTGTATAAAAGATCGTTTATTGGTTGTGCTGGCGGTCGTGGTAGGTAGGTAGGAAGGGGGGAAGGAGAAAGATGGAGCTTTGTTGGTTAGATGTAGTATTCTACGTACGGTGGATGAAAAGAAGGATAGGTAGAACTGGAAAGGAAATGGGTATGCAACACGGCTAAACGCTAAAAACAAATCCCACAATCGCTCAAAAAGAACGCACCGAGAATCTTGTATCCATGAAATCATCACCTACCCCCCCTCCCCTCTCTTCCCCTACCCAGCCCCCTCCCCACACCAACCTAAGCAGCCCTAATCCCCCCAAACAGCCTCTCCAACCTCAACTCCTCCACATCACTCGTCCACTCATGCACCCTCGGCAGCGTAACCCTCCACCCCCTATCCTCCATCTCCTCGAGCAGCGTCGCCGTCTTACGCTCGCCGTCTTCCTGGTCCGTGGCGCAAATCACAAAGGTGGTGAGGTAGAACATGACGAAAGTGTACTTGGAGTTGAGGAAGTGTTGGATGTAGTATTGCCAGGCGTTTGCGGAGGAGGGGCGGTCGAATGCTGGGGGGTGGGTTAGTTGGGAGGGGGAAGGAGGGAGAGGAGGAGGTGAAAGGGGGGAGGGGAAGGGGGAGGAAAGGAACTTACGCATAGCATTCCAACGGTACACATGACCCTCCCACGTAGCAAAGTTCAAACCACTTTTCCCGAGACTTTTTATCGCAGGCATAGGCCAAGCGCAGTAATGCGTTTGTATCGAGCCCTTTGCCATAATAGCATTCGAATACTTTTGCTTAAACGCATGCGCGAAATCCACCAGACAAGTTCGCGGAGGTAGAGGTAAAATCGGCAAGCGCTCGCCTTCTACTGATGTTGCGCTGTCGTCGTAGGGGAAGTAGAGATCTGGGTTGCCGTCTTCGCCTTGGATGATGATGGGTCGCGTCTGTGGCTCTTCGTACTCTGGAGCAAGACTAACGATGCCGTAGCGTTCCATGTCTTCGATTGCGCGGCGGATGAAGCGGTTGTCGTCTCGGGAGATGTTTTGTGGGATTGATTTGATTTGTTTTGCGGCGATGATTGAGGGGTCGGGGTTGTATGTTCGCCATCTGTTGCCTTCGTGCTGGATTTCGCCGGGCGGTGGGTAACGTAGCTCGGATGAGCATTCGATTTTTATATCTTCTAGGTAACTCTCTTGTGCTGAGGAGGGGATGATCTCGCGGATCACCCGCTTGGCCATTTGCCGGGGGGATGGGTCGCCAACGAGCATGAGGAGTGTGTCTTGTACGATGTCTATCAGTCGGAAAGGTAACCCGACCTCACGGTCGATGATGATGAATTGCCAAGAATCGACTACGATAGGGTCGTACATTGATGTTTTCCGCATGCGCAGCTGGTTTTTGATCTCTTCCAGGGTGAGTGTGGTGGTGAAGTCGACTTTATCCAACTCATCCAATGCTGCTGCCGAGCGATGGCGGCTGATGAATAGATCTGGCTCAGTTGGGTGGACAGTCGCGTCAGCAAGTGTGCCTTCGTACACGACGAGATATAGTGATGCGGTTCGCTTGCGCAGTTCACTCAAGAACGCTTGAGTTAAGGGATGACCTATGGCCATTTGCCCACACAGATAATTGCGCGATTGTCGTTGCACCCACATACCCTCCTCTTGCTTCAGACCGTTGATCGAGGTAAAGTCCCCTTTGCTCATTGGTATGAAACCCAAGTACACACCCGTGGCGCATTCGCCCATGATACTTTTTCGATCATACCAGTGGTTGTTGTATAATTTGAGCATAAGCAGCTTGCAGATTGTTGTGTAATCTTCAAAGTTGGAGCATATACTGGCGAGAGTCCAGGGTGTGAGAAGCGTAGGGAACCAGCGATAACTAGACCAGATTAGTCGAATCTTCGGGTTTTCAATGCAAACATACAGAATATCCCAACATGGCTTATTCATCTCCAATCCCTCGGTGGTACTTGGTATAGTGCCTCCAAGTAGCTGGATGGTTTTGATGTCCCCACCGGCAAGAGTCTGGGCACATATCGCGACGCGGAGATATTGAACAGCGTGAGGTCGCCATGCTTTTTCGAAGAAATCACAATACATCTCGAGCTGACTGGCCTGGCAACCCGAGAGAAACTTGTCGATACTTCTCGACATTGTCGCATGTTCCAACGTTGCAGCATCGCTATCGTTTAGAATCATGATGCGGAACCAGGCACGGATGATATCTGTACCCGTGTCCGTTCCAGTCTGATCGTTAGTACCAGGGGAGTCTGGATAATCTTGTGAGTCGTCCAAATCGGGAACAATGGTGTATAGCCGCCGTATGCTATCTGTACAGACATCCACATAAAAGTGTTTGAGTACAAGGATAGTACCGTCGTCAGGTAGACCAGCCAATGAGCTCATGGGTATTCGGGGATCCAATGGAGACCGAAGGATCCTAATTCTGTCTCGTTTTTCATGGTCGTTTGGAGGTGGTGACATGGTGTGAATGCCGGGCGTCTCTGGAGTTGGACCGCGATTGAGATTCGACACTATATTGCGCATTCATGAGCTTCTGGTACCTGTGAAAGGGACCATTATACAGTACTGAGTAAAGTGTCTGCAAGATGCCTCGTATTGTTCTCCATCTTTTGTATCCATTCGATATAATCTTGGATGTCTCCGCCACGAGGATGGAAACGATGCTGGATTTGTCGTCTGAGGTATACAGACTGTCGCAGTAATAGAATCTTTTGCTTCGCAGACTCTAAGCCCACCACCACCATCTCTTCCGCGTTCTGATTGACTTTCTCCCATCGCGCACTCATTTGCCTCCAGTCATTGTGATGCTGATAGCACCAGATGTCGTCTGATTTCGGCGGAAGCGCGATCCAGCACGCTCGGCCGTCCGATTCGACAGCTTCGCAAACCGCTTCATTCGATATAGGACAGTCTGGCACATTGTTGAGGTGAAGCAAGCGTCGCGATTCGCATCTGAAGTTATTCTGTCGCCGTTCTCTCGAGCTGCTCATGCGCAGCTGAACACTCATGGCCAATGGTGTCACTTGCTCTTGACAATACCGAAAACGCCGAAGTATGCAAAGAATGAAACCGAAATATGACGAAGGAATCTACGGAACCAAGCGCACAGGAAGGCGGTGGCTCATATCACCCCCCATGATTACGCCTCGAGCAGGGGTTATCCAATTAGTGGTATGGGTGCCCCGCGTGGTTTACGCCCGATTAGAAAAACATGTCTCGATTAACGCGGCCCGGTGACAGTAAAGTCGGTGACATGTGCTCGGTCAGCCATAGTGTTTTGATTGGCGTCGTAAGAGATGACTGCTATTGGTTGCGACTAAGAGACCACAACAGCCGTGGGCGCACAGCATTGCTTCTGCTCGCAGGCGTCACGGGTATTAAGATTGACAAGGAACAGTTGGTGGAATACCACGAAGTGCGAAAGTTGTGTAACAGGACCTGTTGGTATTTGCTAGGCTTTGGAACTCAATTGATAAACCCCCAATGCCGCATTCATCGTCCCATCGACAGACATGTGTAGCCGCTTCCATCTCTTCGGTTAAGAATAGAGTTTATCATGGAAGATATGACTAAGACGATGGAGGAGTGTTGCAATTTAACCTGTCCGGGAACATGTTGATAAAATTCGGTGTGATGGAGACAACTCTAGGGCCAACTGTCACATCATCGTCGTATAATGATCTGCTACGAAGAAACAACCTCCGATGCGCAGGATCATTAACCTCGAATGGAGGATTGAGATTCGCGAGCTGTAACAAGCCTCTGAGGGCGGTTACGCAGGCGCCAATGAATGTAGAGGAGACGGCAGGGGCCAAGCTCTGCGAGCGCCCTTGGCGAACTGAGTGGCCGCCCTGGGGGCCGCCAAGCAGGGGACGCCTTGTAAGCCCGGCGCGACCATGATACCATGCCAATAGGCGGTGACATTTTGCCGTCTTGTTGTAATCCATTCGGATGACATAGCTACCTAAGCAGAGACGCATCCGCAAACTGTGTCGCCTGTACCTTAATGCCGGGCGCGTAAGAACTGCCATTGAAGACAGCAGACTCTACAGTACAACTAGCTTTAAAACTGACCAGACATGGCCTCCCCAGATAGAAAGTACGAGAGGCTAAACCTAAAGTCGTAAGCGCGCGCGTTCACGATCATCTACTCTATCGACCGTGTCTCAGGGCGAGGTTGGATGCCGTGCAGGAGGTTGGCGACCCCAACCCCATCCTCAATTGATTGCCTCAACTTGCTGATATATCTGCGCTCTCTTCATTTTGGATGCGAAGAGCATCAGTCGTACAAAGTAGTATAATTTGACGATGATGATGATGATGATGCTAGCTTGCTCATGTCGGAAGGAATGCAGGAGAGGTTCGGTGCGTAGGAGGGTAATACTGCGACCCTTTGATATCCGTTTATTTGCGTAGATTCTCCAAACAGCATCGGCGCCGTAGACGCAAATAGAGGAGGCATTTGGAGGCAAATATGGGGCGAGAATATCTCCGATCTGACTTTGGACGATGTTTCCGTTTACCCCACATCTCGGTATACCGAATGCAGTATAGTCCAGCTGCCAGCCGAGGTCGAGCTGCGGTGAACTAAGCATGAGAGTTGGGGAACGGCCTCATTCACGCTTACCGCTCCCCTGCAAAGAAGTGCAAGAGCTGTCAGTCGACAGTTTATATACTCTGGATTTCCAACATCTCGGACTCCACCAGTTAGGGTTATCTGATCGTCACCTGTAGTTATATCGGTACATATAGGCGGTACCCCGCATTTCTCCACACGTCCGACAAGCATACCTTTACAACTCTACGCTATGGCGATAACGACAGCAATTCGCATAGCACCCTCACGTGCAGCACGTGCTCTCAATTTACTTCGCACCGTTCAATACACACATCCGCCATCATGCCCGTGCCACTCGAATCCCAACTACCACCAATCACCCTCCACTGTCCAACAAGCCCGCCGACACCTTGCAACGCCGCTCGATCAATTCCAACAGAAGGAATATGCATTTGAAATGGCGGCGTCTAGCATACGTTTCGGGCCAGGATGTACAAAGGAGGTCGGCATGGACTTTAAGAACATGGGCAGCAAGCGCGTCATGGTCGTTACCGACCCAAACGTGAGGAAACTGGATGCGATGAAGCAGGTCATTGAAGGACTGGAGAGGGAAGGTGTGACATACGAGATCTTTGACAAGGTCAGAGTGGAGCCAAAGGACCACAGCATAAAAGAGGCGATTGATTTTGCGAAGCCATGGAAACCAGACGCCTACCTCGCTGTTGGTGGTGGCAGTGTGATTGACACAGCCAAGCTGATGAATCTGTATACCACGTTCCCCGAGGCAGAATTCTTGGACTTTGTCAACGCGCCTCTAGGCAAGGGGCTGCCCATTCCATCCAAGCTCTTCCCGCTCATTGCAGTACCGACAACGGCAGGCACTGGATCTGAGACAACCGGTACCGCCATTTTTGACCTCGTTTCGAAACGTGCAAAGACTGGTATCGCACATCGCAACTTGAAGCCTACTCTGGGCATAGTCGATCCCCTAAACACACGTACCATGCCGTCAGCTGTTCACGCATCTTCTGGTCTCGACGTACTCTGCCATTCGCTCGAATCATGGACTGCCATCCCCTACTACGAGCGTACTCCACGGCCGACAAACCCCATCAACCGTCCAGCATACCAGGGCGCGAATCCCATTTCCGACATCTTCTCTCTAAAGGCACTAAAAGACACAGTCAAGTATCTGCCTCGCGCCGTCAAAGACCCCGAGGACCACGAAGCGCAATCTCAAATGTTGCTGGCTGCAACCCTTGCCGGTGTTGGTTTTGGTAACGCAGGTGTGCATCTCTGCCACGGCATGTCATACCCCATCTCCGGCCAGAATCCCGGTTACAAGCATGCAGGCTATGATGTTGACCACACCATCATTCCCCATGGCGTTAGTGTCGCCGTCACCGCACCGGCGGTATTCAAGTTCACCGGCGCATCTAACCCGGAGCGACATCTAGCGGCAGCCGAGGCATTCGGCGTGGACATTTCCAACGTAAAGGCGGAGAGCGCAGGAGAGGTGTTGAGCGAAGCGCTGGCAGAGTTCTTGATCAAACTTGGTGATCAACCGCGAGGTTTGAAGGCCCTTGGTTTCGGCAAGGAGCATTTGGATCAGCTGGTCGAGGGCACGATTCCGCAGGCAAGAGTACTGATGCTGGCGCCGAGTTTGGATATGCAAAACATTGATGCGGAGAGGGAGCAGTTGCGGGGTCTATTTGAGGATGCCATGGAGTACTGATTGAACCATGTAGGTGCTCAGTCTTGCACGCAGCACGTGAAGAAAGCTAGTTAACCTGAATTTCGAGCCTAAGAGGCGATTGCAAACATCCAGAGTACGTTAGGCTGACACTTGCTCGTGATTGCTCGATGTTGTAAACGGCCGCGTAGGCCTGGTCTTGGGTGCAACGCGTCTTTTGTTTCAGTCGCGGAAACGATTCGTGCACATGCCCCTGTTAGCTTACGGTAGTTCCGCGACTCCCCGCACTTGTATCTTCACCTCCGCACGTCGACATCCTGGCCTGCACCATCGTGATTTTTGCTTGTATTCGACTACATCAAGGCTCAACAGATTCACATTCGAAATCAGAGAAATTTATCTCGATATGATGTTCTTTTGATTGACAGTCAATCATGCAAGGCCGGAGTGACAGTCAACCTTTAAGGCCGTCTGGCACCAACTCCAAATGTCACTGCCGCGATGAGGTCTAGTATCCCGCTTCCCCGTAAAGTATGTAGTCGTCATACCCGAACTGTCGCAGGGAAATCGCGTATAGCTGCTAGGGCTTTATAAATGTAGAGCGACAGACGGTAGGTTTCGGGGCCCACGTTTCATCTACTGCTTCACACTCAAGTCGCGTTTCATAGCGACAGTCTGGACTACTGGAATATCTTGACCGACACATTAAGAAAGAGAAGGGAGTCCCCATTTTATTATCACTTTTGCATCACGACTTACACATCAGCAATTGTTTATCAACATTTTTCAACATGAGGTCCGCAATCGGTCTTGGCTTGCTCGGAGGAGCGACAGCATTATCAAGCGACAAGGTCCATGTCGTAGCACAGAAACCGCTGATGGCAGATTCGTGCCCATTAGATTCGAGTTTATACAACGGCAAATGTATGCCGGCGATATACGGGAGTGTGACTCCAGACCTCGTACCATTCCAATCCAACGCAACACAATCCTCGCGTATCGCCCCACTGGTATATACGGTGGAAGAGTCACGGAAGAAGGCATCAGCAGAGCACGACTTTCCTTGGACATTCTGGCCCGAGTGCTTTGCCAACGAAGACACACCAGAGCCATTCTGCCTGTTCACCGACCAGAACTTTGCAAATGGACGAGGCATCTTCATCGTCACCACGCAACCCCTAGCCTACGCCATGCGCGAAAAGGACGCCTTCACCAAACCAGAGACAGCACTCGAGCGCTCAAATAAGTACGAGAACCCACCATTCTACCAACACGAGTTCCCCGGTAAAGGCCGCGGCCTCGTCGCAAACAAGACGCTCCACCCAGGCGACCAACTTTTCGCCTCCACCCCAATCCTCATCACCGACCCGGACCTCCACCAACTCGCCGAGCCCGAACGCCTCGCCCTCTTCCACCGCGGCGTCGCCACCCTGCCCCCCGCAACGCAAACGCTCTTCTGGAAACTCATGGGCCGCAGCGCCGACGACGACGAAGTCGACGACCGCATCACCACCAACAACTTCGAGCTCGTCATCGACGACGTCTCGCAATCCGGCCTCTTCCCCGAAATCGCCATGCTCAACCACGACTGCCGGCCCAACGCCGCGTACTTCTTCGACGAAAAAACTATGACGCATTTCGTGCACGCTACACGTACGATTTACCCGGGTGAGGAAATCACAATCACGTATATCAATAACGAGAGTCTGCGCGATAATCGCGTCAAGGGGTTACACAAGAACTGGGGTTTCAAATGCGCTTGCTCGGCTTGTACGGCGCACTCTGCGCTCGTTGCAGAGTCCGATGCGCGTGTCACACAAATCGCTACGCTCATGGAGGTCCTTAATGACTACACGGAGAAGTCGAATGCCTCCCCCGAGGTGGGCGAGCTAATCATCAGCCTGTATAAGCAGGAACGTTTGGATGCTAATCTCGGCGTTGCGTATCAGTACGCAGCTGAGGTGTATAGTAGCTTTGGCATGAGGTGGGAGGCCATCAAGTATGCGAAGCTTAGTGTCGAAATGAGCATGTTGGACAAGGGCTGGCACGACACGGATGTGGTTAGTATGCAGAAGATGGCGGCGGCGCCCGAGTTGAGCTGGAGCTGGAAGAAGAGGGTTGGGCAGAAGGGGTGTGGGTGTGGGAGGGGTCATTGAGTGGAGGTATTAGGATGATATGTCGACGACGACAGTAATGATGATGGCGTATTTCCTGGGTACAGTAGGAAAGACACGAAAACAATATCTTCTCTTTATTTTCATGAAATTAAAAAAAACTCATCTTCGTCTCTCCAAACAAAAGGGGTTATCATAAAATGAAAAAGAAAAAAACTAACCGTGAAACGTGAAAAAAACCATTCACTCCACATTCAGAAACAACAAAAAAGGAAAATCGTCAAAAAAACCGTCCCTCCCCCATCGCCTCTTCTTTCCGTCAGTTCCTCCCTGATGACCCCACCTTCGCACTCCCAACCCTAGTATTAAAAACATTATTACACTTGACCCCCGCCTCCACGGCAGAAATCGCACAATTCCCACCCGCCTTGAACCCGCCCTTCTCACAAAGCTTCACGCCCGCCTCTGGCACATTCGCTCGGAGTAAATCCGGCGACTCGACAATCGTCGCCGCCATGCCGCCCACAAGATGTAAATCAATATGGCAATGAAAAAACCACACACCAGGGTTATCAGCCCTAAAGCGAATAACCGCGTACCCATTCGCTGGAACAACGTGGCCGTCGCGTTTGACGGGCACGGCTGGAAGATTGGATTCGATGCCGTCCCACGTCCCGGCGCCTGAAGCGACGACTTGAAAGACGTGGCCGTGGAGGTGCATGGGATGTGGGTAAGCATGTGGGTTTTGCATGTGTATCTGGACGATTTGACCGGAGCGGATGATCCAGGGGTTTACGCCTGGGCCGTAGGTCGCGGGGTCCAGACTACCGGTTGTGAGTGCCGTGTAAAGGGAAGGTACCTGTGGTGGAACCCAAGGCTGAGCATTAAGCGGTGTTCGCGTTCCGATGCCCTCGAAATATGTCTGGTTGGTTGTGAATTCTATGTTGTTGTCGACGGGGGACAGCAGTTTCTGGCCGTCAAGTGGCCGCAGAGTGAAGTCGTCGAGCGTGCTGGTGGGTGTCCAGGTCGGCGTCAGCGAGTGGATTATGTTTGTCAAGAGGCCGCCGATTAGGTGGCCGAGGAGGTCGGTGAGGCTGTAGACGAGCTTTCCAATGATGGTGCGGGAGGCGAGTGGGGGCGCGGGCCGTGTGAGCATATCCGTTCGCATTTGCGCGATCCAGTTGGATGCACCCATGGGGTTCTTTTTGCCCGTGACGATGACGCCGTAGCTTTGGCCTGCGCAGAGGATGATGGTGTCGGCTTTTTTGGGCACCATCTGTACGCCGTCGGCTTCGACGACGGTTAGGGTGTAGCCTTCGATGTGGAACTGGCCGCATGCCACGGCGGCCGTGTTGACGATACGAAGTAAGTACGTCTCGCCTTCTGTGAATTTCAAGTCAAAAGGCTGGTTGGTGTCGTTGAAGAGGAAACTGTCCGGTGAATCAAAGTCGCCGTCGGTGTTATCTGGACTCAGGTAATCTTCAATCATTTCCGGTACTGTACGATGGTACCTATGGGATTGTAAGCGCGGTTGCAGATAATTGTTATCTTCGTACTCACCAGTCGGACATGGACAGATAAATCTGTTGATCGATGTCGAGGCTGCTTTCCCAAGCCCGATCGTGAACAATCATTTTCCCCCTGAGTCCATCGGGGTACTGGCCCTTCTCGTGTGAGTGGTACCAGTGCGTTCCAGCAGGATTCGCAATGAATGTGTAGGTAAACGACTGTCCGGGTTGGATAGGGCATTGGCCGATGCCACTGGCACCGTCGTAAACCTGGGTGCCGGTCTGGAACATGCCGTGGAAATGCAGAGATGTGGTTTGGTCTGGAAGGTTGTTGTGGACGGTAACTTGTACTGTATCGCCTTCATCGCACTCGATGGTAGGGATAGGCCATTGTCCATTGATTCCAATTACTTGACGTGTGAAGCCATCGGGAGCAGCCTATCGTACGTCAGTCTCTTGCTACTTTTAGGGAAGTGAAGGAGTTGAAGGGCGTACCGTTACATATCCTACACTAAAGTCGTATGTGACTGTCTTTGCATACGCCAGGGTAGCATATACTGAAAACAGGAGTACACGAGGTAGACCCAACATTTTGCTTGCGAGGAACCAAGATTGTAGTACGAAAGAATGAGACAAACTGACGAAAAGATGACAGTCGAGGTATTTAAGTACCGAAACGACGGCTTACCGCAAGACATGCCTGACGTATTTGACCTGTGGAGCTGGGACCATTCTGGGCAAGTCAGTATAGGTACGCGTTCATCCGACCCTTTTCGTGAAGGGGGGTGTGTTGATCTACGGGGTTTAATCAACCGCCATGCCCAAACAAGGAGCGGTTGTGTCTGTGCTAGACAATACCCGAAACGCTCGAGGCCGTCACATATTTCAGCAATCGGTTCGCCAATCTCGGTAACTTAGCTAGCGAGCGGCAATGCGGAAGCTCTTGCTCGCTACGGAATACAAAAGTTCCTGGATCATTCTTTCAGGCTTCCAAACGTGTGCATACAGACCAAGGAAAAAAAAAAGACTCTAGGGCTACATGTTCGAGCGGGCGACTGAGCATATCTGGACCCTCCTTCCTTGTCACAACGTGGTACACACACACACGCTGGGCTTTCCAAAAGAATTGAAGACATAGGTGGCGTGCATGGTACTAGCGTATCTAAACCCAGCATGGACTAGTAGCAGCGTGGTTCAAGCCAGAATCCATGACGATCTCTCGGAAACTTTGACGTGTACCCTGTACCGGCATGGCTTTACTCGCTTATCAGGCTTTCGGACATGTTGTAGGAGAGCCGATGTTTCACAGCGTATTCCTGGCGTATTCCCGCATATGGATGGGTTTGCAGAATAGAAAATTGAACTAAGGTACCAGGTACTTTCATTCAGCCACAATGGCTGCGTGGGTGATGCCTCAGGTTGGATGATTGGTCGGAAATAAACTTCGCTGTTATGGTCGTGCCAAAGCTTGATTGATGGGACGTGTGTGAAATAGGAATCATCATTCAAAGGGGAGGTGAGGTGAACCCTAGATTGAGTGGAGGACACAGCAGTCTCGGCAGTTCTGAAATAAACCTTTTGCGACGTCAGTTTTGACTTTGATGACAAGTCCCACACAATTGCTTGCGAGAAAGTCGTGCTCATGTCAATTCTGCCACCGGTACACGAACCGGGGTTCTGGGCACCTTAAGCCCGGCACTAACTAGAGCAGGGCTGAACATGGCTGTCTCGGGTGTTTCTTTACCTACTTACGCTTGCCCCTGAATGCCAAAGAAACGTGGTATGTACTAGCAAGGATGAGAATAATTCCGCGGGCTGAGTTACAATAAACGAAAAAGTGCAGCGACACGTATATTTCATCCCAGCTCCTGCCGCATTGATGTTAGTTGAAGGAGGAGCAAGCAATCGACGATTAACAATTATCGCATGGCAAAAACCAGGCGTCCTCTCTCCTTAAGACTTGATTTAATAAAAAAAGGGTGACGGCGGGTAGGTCTTTTGATGCTCCTTTTCTCTTCTTTTCTTTTGAGGTAACGTACTGGCCCCATTGCGGGACGAGAGTAGGTTCACCGTTTCATCCCGCAGAGGAGCGAACGCATGCAGACTTGGTGTTTAGATCATGAACTAATTTCAGGCTGTGCGACTGAGCGTATATCAGTAGTTCTTCAAGTCAGCGGTCCAGGTCGAAGGTGGGGTTAGTCGTGATAAGAGAAGAGAAGCTCGCTGACAGAGTCGAAGTTGGGGAACAGACCCCGGGACGCGAATGCCGAAGCGCCGAGCTCTTCACCAGCGACGATGACCTCAGGGTAAACTACACCAAGCACGTGCGGTACGAAAATGATTGCAGCGGGCCCCTGCATCTCGCGCTTAAAGGAGCATCGGTACCGCGATCGGACGAAGATTCTAGTTAAAATTAGCATTGACTACGTACGAGGGACGGACACCTTGGAACCACTGCGGTAACTACGGTCGGGACGATAAACACACCGAGCGCTCATCATCACTACCACCACCTGGAGAACGCGAAAAGATACTTGTCGCTTGACGGCCTGTCTCCTTTAGTGACATCATAAGGTCAGACTTCTTCTTCAGGTGCTCACGCTGATGAGGTTGGTCTGATCGGCATTGTCACGTCAAACAACCAGCACATAACTGTGTCCTTGAACGCCTAAGAGAGCTTCAGAGATATGCGACAGACTGTTTCACTATACGTAGTGCGCCTGCTATATCGTCGCATCTCGCTTATCGTCTACCCAAGCTCCGGGCTCTTTGTACTTCAACGTTACATACCCTCCAAGATCAATGTCCCGCAATCCCGCCTTCAAGGTGCCGTCTCAACAAACCCCACGCCTATGCCAACGGAAGGTAGACGCATGAAAACTAACATCGGCCATTTCGCGCTCCGACATCAAACGGTTATAAAGTTGCTCCGCCCGTTCTAACCTACATGACGCAGAAAACCCTGGCTTTCGTCCTCTTCACCCTCGGAAGTCTTGGCGCACCGATACCATCAGCACTAAGCTACTTGTGGTACGAATCTCTAGGATGGAAGTAAATGATTCCTGTGTAATGAACAGCGTTTAAACATGCGCGCGCCCTGCAGACATGTCGGATCTCGCATCTAGAGCCTTTTCGGGATTAGTGCTGGTTGGTATGGTAGGGTGAATACGACGACGCGGCTTGACGGGGAGGTAGAGATGGTGGATATGGGTCTTATAAGGATGGGTCGTCAACAATTTCTCGTCTCATCGCAAGTGCAACCGAGTCTCTACATATCCTTAGTACAGTGGCCACACATATCATTCGCCTTTCTCCCACAACTTGTGTACCAGACGCGGCTTACTACACCACCACCACCACCACCACCACCACAATGACCGTCCCACCCCCTGCCCCTGCCTTTTGCACAGAAGTCAGCCCCGCCTGTCCAGTCGAGGGCACGATATTAGGATACTACCCCAACCTCTCCGTCAACATTTTCTTCGCGGCTTTCTTCGGCGTCTTCGGTATCGCCCAACTAGCCTTGTGTCTTCGATACAAGACATGGATGTACTCTGTAAGTTCACCCCCAAGAGACGTAAGAACGAGTTTCTAATACCACATATATAGATGGCTATAAGTCTCGGTTGCTTGTGCGAGGTACTGGGCTACATCGGTCGCATCATGATGAACGACAATCCCTTCACAGAAGCCGGTTTCCAAATGCAGATATGCTGTCTGATCATCGCTCCCGCTTTTGTCTCGGCTGGCATCTACGTCACGCTGAAGCATCTTGTGCTCAACTTTGGAGAGTCGTGGTCGCGTCTGCGGCCGGGGATGTATACGTATGTCTTCATCGTTGGTGATGTCACGTCGCTTATTCTGCAGGGCGCTGGGGGTGGCATCGCTGCATCTTCGGACTTTGGGAGTGAACTGCAGGACCAGGGCACGGACGTTATGATTGCTGGTGTCGTTTTTCAGGTCTTTACACTGGCTGTCTTTGGGCTACTTCTTGCTGAATACGCGGTTCGCACTTGCCGCCATCGTGACGAGGTTTCTCCAGAGGCCATGTCGCTTCTGCGGTCTAAGAAGTTCAGAGGGTTCGTCTTCGCTGTTCTAATCGCTTTCTCCACCATTTTTTCTCGATGCATATATCGTATTCCTGAACTTACCGGCGGTTGGAGAAGCGAGTTGATGCGCGAGGAGTTTGACTTTATCATCCTGGAAGGTGTCATGATTGCTATCGCTGTCGCAGCTCTGACGATCTTCCACCCCGGATACTGCTTCCCAGCACTTGCCAACGCCAGCTCCTCGGATAGCACCACGCGCGGCAAAGTTTGAGTCGGTCTGTGGGATCGTGCTGGAACTGGACAGAGATTACGTTCAAGGATCACCAGAAGATGTATGATGTGGGCGGATGAGTCTTTATTTACAGCGCGGTGTTTAGGAGGGTTCAGAGAACTGTACAATACCCCATGTAGAGAGGAAATATTTTACGAATAAATTGAAAATCTGCGTGGTTGTTGTTAAGATCAGTTTGGCATACTTAGCACAATGCTCGTGGAAGGTAGAGACTAGAAAAGTTTGAAGCAGACTGCTCTGTAACTATCGTCCGTGGCTCTCACATGCAAATATCAGTACGGTAATTTCTAGCAGCAGGGTCGTGTTGATGCTGCCGAAGTGGTCTCGTGATTCCACCCAAATGACCCCCACGCTAGGTGCGCGTTCGATATCAGAGTTCCAAACCGGACCATTCGGACTTTCTCTATGCGACCAGCGAGGTTCGGAGCGGGAGGCGTCTTGGCACTTTGGCCATGGCCGGGATATGGAGATGATAGCAACAAGGGACGCGACCGAGAGACGCCGTCTTGGTAAAACCGTGCCTGGTCTGTGTTAGCAGCCGAAAGGAAAAGATACGACTCACAGGCGCGAGGTCCGGTTTTTACATGCTGGGGTGGCTTGGCGTATAAAAGTGGTGCGCAGGCGCTTCTAGACACTACGGAATTGCCGTTATTCCATTCCTCGCAAGCAAACTTGCAGACTTGGCAGCGAGTATACTGTGCAAAGATGCGATAATAATGTCAGCATTCTGCTCTAAACCATCAGCGAGGCCTGGCGAGACGTGGACGTCTGGGCCGATGGTCGCATGTTCGCGACCGGACAATGACGCACACGCTCGGAAAATGGTGCGGTTAAAGCCGAGCTGGGTGCAATACCGTCGCCGTGGGAAGCCACGGCAGTATTCACAGGCCGATCACACAAAAGGAGCCGATGAGAGTAGCGCGCGTGAAAGCCACGTCGATCGAATTGAATGATTTGCGCCATGTAAAGGGGCCCTGGGCCTGCAAACGCTGTCATTGTGGCACATTCCGGGCGGTGACATCATCGCAGCTGCTTTATTTGAACCGCACTGTCAGCTCAGCTCTGCCACACGGATCCAGAAATTTCCTTTCCTGCTGCGCCATCGACTGTTCTCGAAGATTCTCCAAGATGCTGGAATCCGCGACACCAATGGGACCGGGTGTGGCGACTGGCCCAATCAAAAGTGCAGAAGATGAGCGTCGGGGATTTTTAAAAGAGAAGGTTGTTTGAATGGCACGACGTCACAACTGGACGGGAGAGAAACTCGTCCAGGCTCGCTTGTAATGCGTAACCCGCACAAGGCGCACAGTCTGTAATGGCGCACCGCCACCTCCACTCTCGCTGCACAGGCGCTGCCCAATGAATCCCGACCGTCTTCCACGCCGGTTGAGCCTCACAGGGCGGCTGAGATCTGGTCTGGAACCCTAAAGCGCACACCTGGAACCTGCATCGCCACGCGTGTGCCGCCGAGACTAGCATCTCACCTCCGCCGGGAACCGTATCTTTGCCATCCGACCTCATGCGCTTGCGACGTCTGCCATATGTCAGTGGAAATGTCTCTCCCAACTGCCATGCTGCATCGCTACCTAGTGCACGTGAGATGAGGCCGGCCTGCGTCTCATTGGCTAGGAAGCTGTGCCCGGGACATGTCTCTCGTCGGCCATTTGCTCCGAGAGCGCTATCCCAGTTGCAAATGCCTTCTCTCCAGCGACTCCAGACCAGGGTAGCTGCGGCCAGCCGACTGTTTTTTGCCTTTGCGATAGAGCGTGGCGAAACGCTCTCGATGCTACGGTACCAGACATCTGTACCTTCAATTTGAAAAGCGCCGCCTCCAACACGTCCATCGACGCCCGCCAACGGGCTGCCGAATCTCCGCGGGCTCCACCACCGCCTTGGGTCTCTCTGTGAGCGGTGTTTCAGCCATCCATCTCGAAATCCGCGGCATGGAGTCTTCAGAGCGATGGCAAAGTATCGCCCCAGCATCAGACGAGCCCGGACAGCGACGCCCAGCACCAGACAGGCGGAAGCGACGCCAGGCCGTTGCTGTAGCCTGTGTGCAATGTCGGAATGGCAAGGCCAAGGTACGTAGCACCACGTTGCCCCTAGCTTGCGAGATGTCGGGCACCTGCAAGTACTTTGCACAGCTGCTGAGCACCATGTGATGCTGAGAGCCAATGCCAAGTATTGGGCCTTTTGCATCACATGTCTTCCAACTTTCTGCCCAGATCTTGCATGGATACTCACTGGAACTGATACACCCTACGTCCGCCCTCTCTGTCGACCCCAAACCCCTCTCGAAAATAACTAACCCACCTCTCACAGTGTGACGGCACTAGGCCCAGGTGCAACAGGTGCAACGACAACGACCTCACATGTCAATATGATGTTGCCGAAGGCGTCTCTAGAGCAGAGCGAATGAAGATCATGAAGCGGGACAGCATCACGGGCGAGCTGGATGATTTGAAGCGCATCATCACTTCTCTGCGCTCTGGCACCGACGACCACGCCGCGGCCGTTCTTGCGAGACTAAGACTGGGTGAATCCCCCGAAGATGTTGCAAAGTCCCTACCAATGACAGCATCTCCAGCCACATCCGGGCAGCCTCCCAGGTATGATCTCGACTACAGCTTACCATTGGTGCAGCAAATTAACACCCGCAATCAGCTTACTAGGTCAGGAGTCCACCGACACCTCGGGAAGTGGAATGAGTCATGAATCAGCTTACGATATGAGCAAAGCCACGCAAAAGTTCCCCCAGAACTCTGCCGTTTCAATCACATCGCCTACGAGCCAGACTGCCGGATGGTCGCCTGCGGCAAGTATCTCGTCCGCCTCATTTCCACCTTTAGCTAAAGGAAAGCAGACACCATCCGGAGCTTCTGCGTCAGAACAAGCTTTCTTAGCTCCGCTATTTGACCGAGAAGACTACCTTCTTGCCAAAGAAATACTTGATGGGGAAAGTGAGGAAGATGACGACCCAGAGGACAGACGAATTGACCCGCGGCTCTTACAGCACAAATCGACCTTCGACGTTACTGGTGCCCCCGCATCCTCGTCCAATGTGTATCCCTGCAGCCAAAGGCCGTCGCCGCATAGGCAGCATACCTTTCGATCAATATACCCTACCCACCTCGCTGGTCGTCAGCCCATCGTCAACGCCGTCAGGGTACATCACAACCTAGACATCGGCCACATATTCGGTAACAACATGTCCTTCTCCAATCGCTTCATGTCCACTGGCTACCCTGCCGATAATCAAGACACAAACAGTAATGACTTTTATCTTCCCACGTGGGCCATGTTGCCTATCAATACCATATCTGACCCCGGCTCATTGCGGGGTGCGATTCCAAATATGCTACGAGAAGCTGTCCACATGATCCAAATGGGACGACCGCTGAGCGAGGTACTCGAACCTCACCCCAACATTGCCGCCCTCTTCGACGAGGACGTATTCAACAATTCCGGTATACTTTCCAAATGGGCAGTCGGCATGGTGCACGGTGTATGTCTCAAAGGCAAGTATCCCGACCCCCCCAAATCCCAGCTCACCCTCCTAACATATACAAGGCAACACATTCACCTGCTTCGGCGCCATGTACATATTCTGGTACCTAATGCGCTGGATGATATCCCCCTCACCCACGACCTACGCCGCTATCCCCGAATGGCTGCGCCCCACGCCCAACCAACTCCTCATGCCACACATCAAAATCGTCGACTTCATCGTCTGGCCCGCTTTTCGCGAACTCGCTGTCCAAATCCCCGCCATGCAGGAACGCATGGAATGGCTCATGGACATGAGCATAAACATCCAATGCGACTGGTCCTTTAGCACGGGAGAAGCTCTCGTCGCAAACGAGGAAACTGGTCAGCTTGATCTTTGTGACAAGGCCAAGGAGGCGGTGCGTACGCTGGAGAATTGGAGCGTCGGACCGAGTTTTAGGGGTTATGTTAGTAATGCGGATAGTTATGTTAGGATTAGGACGGAGGGGTATTGAGGGGGAGGATTGAGAGGGAGGGGGTTGGGGTTGGGGTTGGGGTTACGGTGATGTGGTGATGAAGATACGAAACATTTCAAGTCGATTTATGAAATCTAGCGTAAGTGCGTCAAGTAAGTGTAGCATTTTATACGGAGTTTTTAAACATATATGTACATGGCACACGTATGTGTGTGCGGCGGAAAGGAAGGAAAGGAAAGGAATGGAAAGCAAAGGAAAGCATCTAGGCAACAGGCAACAAATAAGCAAATAAAGAAAGTAAAAATAAAATAAGACAATCTTCACTCATTTCCGCGTGTTGGTTTTATGATGATGTGGTGTGGTGTGGTTTAGTAGTTCTCCGACTGCATGTACTAATTAGTCATCCTCACACAACCTCCAACCTCCAACCTCATCACACACACACAACAAGCCTAATTCACATCCACAACAGAATCAGAAAATCATAACTGCATTCCAGTCCATACTGTAGTAGGTATAGCTGTATTACCCATCGTGGTATCATCAACTCGTTAAACTTAAAACTACTCTTTTGTAGTAGTTGTTTGCAACTCGGTACGTTAATCATGAAAAAAAGAAAAGAAACGGAAAAAAGGAAAAACTTTTCCATCCATCTGGTTGACACATGGTAGGCGTGGCTAGTATGTGTTATCCGCTTGCACTGGCATGATATGTGCAAGTATACCATCCCCCATGAGGTCAAAGCCGGAAGTAATGCATAACCCAACATCTCAGCAACCCCAAACCAACCCCCTCAACCAAACCAGACCCCCACTACACCTCCCACGGCACCTTGCCATCCCTATGGTACTGGCGACGAGCACTGCTGTTAACCAGCATATCCTTGGCAGCGTTGATGCGCTGCATCAGTGCCGTAGCCTCCGTTTTCTCCTCAGTCGTAGCAGCCTTATCAGGATGCGCAAGGAGAGCAGCAACCCTGTACGCCGTCTTGATAGTGTTAGCACAGACCTTCCAGTCCTCGATATCCAAGATGTGGTACGCGGCCACGTTGACCGGGGCGGGGAGTTCGGCGGAGGTCTTGGCCCTGCGGGGACGGAGACGGAGACGGTTTGCGAGGGGGGAGGGCTGGGGGGAAGGGCCGACGGGAGGGGTGCGTGCGAGGGTGTGCGTGCGAGGGGTGTGTGGTGGAGTTAGGTACCAGGGCGTGTAGTTTTCAATGTCCTCCCAGTTGGGGTCGGACTGTGAGAATGTGAATGGCGTGTCGGGGAGACGAGAGGGTGGCAGAGGCGTCAAGTTGGCGGTCCTGACGCCTAGTGGAGGGCGCACGTTGGGTGTGGCTGGGGGCGATGCTGGTGTTGGGAGATATGTTGTGGTGTCGTCTACGAAAATGTCGAAATCTTGTCTCCGCTTCTTGGTGGCGGACTTCCTGATAATGGGGAACGGCAGAGCCGCGGTACGGGCCGCTGGAGAAGTTGGAGTCGCAAGAGTTGGTACAGAAACGATGGGAAGTGCGGCAATCGGTCGACCAGTGGTAGCGCGAATTGCTATAGGAGCCGTGGGGGGAGTGGCCGAGGAAGACGCGGTGGAACGAGAAACGGAACTAGAAGCGGCAGTAGCTTGAGAACGCGTCATACGCCTCGAAGTTGCGGAGTTGTACATGGCGATTTTGTCCATGATACCGATAGAAGATTTCAGGGTCCACGTTTCGAGAGAGCACTCGAAGAGAAGAAAGGTACACGTCTGGACTACCCGCTACAAAGTCATAAGACTACTTCCCCAGAGCAGCGCGCAGCAGAGAAGGAAACAGCGAATAAGCGGACACAAGTACTTACTCAATGTTCTACAGAGCGATAGAGTTGAGCAGAGGAAAATCAGACAATGTAGAGGAAGAGTTGCTTGCCTCAAAGCCAAAGGCGAGGAAGAAGAGGTTAGAAGAGAAAGAAAGGAAGGTCGTGAGAGCAGGTTTATAAAGAAAGAAGGAACGACTAGAAGGTCAGGCAGACAAATCGAGGTTGAATGAGAGTATCGCCAGGGTCCTATGACTACGTGATGCTGAAACGCGTACATAGGCAGCGAAACCGTCACATGCTTGCATTATCCGAGAGAGCAAACTCCAAGTGAAGCTGAGTTCAGGGTGCGACTGGGTCGCAACGAGGCGCGTACAGGACCCTGATAGGTCTGATCACGTGTAGAGTACCTTTTTCGCGCGCGCACTGGTAGGACATTGCGCTGCGTGCATGATGTAGAGCCTGCGCTGCGGCCGCCCTCAATTGATGGTGCGTGAGCGGCTGGCGCTTTGCACAATAGCAGATCAGGTGGGTGACCTGGAGTGGCGAAAGATTTTTCCTTCAAGAAGTGAAAGTGAACCACGTTCGACGATTGTCGAGTTATTGTTAATTGCGTTCCCTTTCTGCGGGTATTTGGCGCGTGTGGCAATTCTGTTCAACAGGCTTGTCAAAGCGCAATAATTTCGTTTCGAAGTGAACCGGAAGAAGTTTGTGATTAGGGCGTGTCGACATCCGCGACGAGAATAAGAGAATGCGACACCTTCGCTATGCTGTGTAAATTATCGGTGATGACGATCAACTGCAATGCACGGATGTGAAGAGTCTCATGGCGAGGGAAGCTGGATTTTCGATAGACAGAAGATCCTCAGTGATACATGCCATCACTCGCTGTATACTTGTGGTGAGTGCATGATGTTAGTCAGTTTTTCAGAAAGGCTGTAGTTTGTATTCCAAGATACCATAAAAAGAGTTAGGGGGAGGTGAGGAATAGGAAGACAAGAGTCATCTCCGCTTTGCTGCCTGTATACTTTCTTTCTGTTCCCCGTGTTTGTGCTGTAGTCGATTGTAGTTGCCAAAGTGGATGTCGTCGCTTTAGGCAAATATATGGTGGCGCTACCTCAGGTCGCTGTGGTCAAGTGAGAACTCGTGAGGCCTAGAAAAACACAGCACCTAGAGACTGGGTAGAAGTTTCGAGTTTGCATATATAGTCTCTTGGAGTGGAGGCGTGATAAGAAGTGGATTCCGCAGTACAAGGAATTTGCGAGTTCAGGCTTTGACATAGCCTGGACAGGCACAGATGCTGGTGTACTGTCTAGGACGTTTTGTCGCGCTATTATTTCTTCTAGGCCAAATAAAAATCATTCGTTCTACTGTGCTGGGTCATTCTGTAGAAGTAAGAACAACGTTGGCCGAGAAGTGGTAGCACTGCCGTAAGAAGATGATGGTGAGATTGGCAGGCTAGCCATTGAAGAGCGCCATATGTTATCGTGGCGCTGAATCTGTAATACAGAACTCTGTATCGACTTCTGTAATCTGATGCTTGCCCGAGTGATGATCTTTTGCGTTGGTGTTGTGAGGTTTTACGTTGTTGGACGTTGAAGACGTGGAGTGGTGTTATTGTGGGTCAGACGAAAGCATCGGGCCGAATCGCCGATGGTGACTAGTCGCGTCCGAGCAGCACCTCAGTGCGGCGCTTTCGCCTTGTCGTCGCCTTCACAGTTCATATGTATACTCCACTATCAAGATTAGCAGTAGTCCTCCACTTAAGAGCAATTGACCATACACGAATACCACGTGTGTAACATACAGCAAACTGAATAATGTCGCAATGCCGAGGCGAATGCGGGGAACAGCGTAAGCCGAATATTCCGAGCAAGCGTTTACCAATCATCATGCGACCGGCTATGTCGCTGTGATATAGCGATAAGTCGCCTGTGTTTGTAACACTTCAGTCGTTTGTCGTGAAGAAGAACAAAGCCAGTATGAGTCTTGCGCCAGCTCCTACACGTTTGCGTCAAATCGCGTTGGTAGCCAAAGATCTTGAAGGCACGAAGCAGCTACTTGTACGGTATCTTGCTTAGCAGCGCATTTCTGATGGCTGATAGAAACATTAGACTCACGTGCTAGGTATAGACGTCATATTCGAAGATGTTGCTGTTGAGCAATGGGGATTGAAGAACTTCCTCGGTCCGTTCATCGTGCTTTCCACATTCAACTGCTAACCCAGATGCAGTACCACTTGGTGGTGACATGATTGAGGTAGTTTCACCGATCAAAGAAGGTACTACAGCAGGACGTATGCTTGAAAAGCGCGGCGAAGGCGGATATATGATCATCATGGAAACAGAGGATGCAAAGAAGAGGCGCGACTACATCGTGGCAAACGAATTAGCCAAGGTCATTTTCGAACACGAGTATACGGATTCAGTCTGCATACAGTATCACCCGAAAGGCATCAAAGGTGCGTAGGACAAGGGCTAGTGATGACACAAGGCCTGGTAACTCACCACCATCCTAGGCGGCATCATGCCCGAACTTGATTCTCATACACCGAGCCCGAGCAATCCGACACCTCTCCAAACTCGTTTCTCACCATGGCACGCCTGCGGTACACAGGTTGATAGTTACACTTCCCTTATGAAACAATCGGGTCACCTCAATCTCGAGGGATGTGCACTGCGCCTGCGACCTGGCGACGCTGGTCACGAGGCCGCTTCGCGACAGTGGGAAGAGATATTTGGAGTGGGAAGGAGTAGAGATATGCTCGCGTTCACCAACGCAAGACTAGGCTTCATTAGAGGGCAAGAAGGACTACCGGAGGGCCTAGTGTCTATTACGGTCGGGGTCAGAGGCAAGGAAAAGCTTGATGCCATACTGGAAAGCGCACGTAATGCGGGGGTCTGCAGAAATGGTTGGGTTGACATGTGCGGTATCAAGTGGTACTTTGTTCTGACAGGCCATGACGCGTCTAAGGGAAAGCTGTAACTTCTCGCGGTCATTCACCGAAGCCTACTGTGCTCATTAACTGCGATGATAAGTATGAAAATCTCGTGTCTATCTACGCTAATGTTTGCGACGTCAAGGCTTTACGATACTCACCTGACACCTGCGACAAGTTGAATCCGAATGCTGATGCCTGAGGCAAACATCAGTCTTTTCGTGTAGGAGCATACGATGTATCAAAACGTAGCGTATGGTTTTTGGGAACATGGTACGATGATGTGCCAGCTTCTCATCGCGATGAATTTTGACCAATTACACACCCCACCTCTTGAAACAGCACGTCGACATATTTTGCATACCGTATCGCGACACAGATGCCGTTCGGCGGTAAGATTGACAGGGCAAACGCGTGGATGCGCCTGTGCATAGTCTAACATGAACGATGCCTCGATCACCTTCCGGTACCTAGAGGCTTGCACAAGGACGCCATGGCCATGCGAACTGTTGTTTGCGAAGGTTGCCACGGGTTCTATTCATGGCTTGGCCATTTCTTGTACAATTTTTCATCGTCGCATCGTCGCGTCCCTATCTCGGCCGCAGGTTTCAATCTTTCTATCCATGTCCATTTTTTCGCGTTCGCATCGAGAGCCACAGATATTACTGCGAAGCCGACTTTTGCACATGAGCGGGTCGAACAGATCGTGAGGCAGATGATGCAATCAACGGCATGTCGTTTTGTTTTGCTGGGTGGTCGGTCCACATGCAATTTTCCGCAGGGTGGTTGTTCCTGCCTTGGCCCTTGTTTCGAAACAGCTAGACTCCACCCCCCGGTCGGGATGATGCTTAACCAAACACGAAACATGGTGGGCAGCGAATGAACACGATCGTATTGCCAAACCGTACTTCGGCATATCTCCGCTACTCGGGCAGGTTAATCAATCCACCACAGTGGTGTAAACGCCAAGCACATAGTTTCGACAGCTGTAGCGCGGCCGGATGACCACATCCTGGACCACAGCGTCCAGAATCTCGGTAGAACCTCGTCCCAACGCTACATCATGAGCTTATTTGGCGGGCGCTAGATCGGATATGCCCGTGCATGGCATTCTTCCTTGACAGTCGTAAATTGAGGACAGCTTGGCCCGTGATAGAATGCAGCCTACATATAGGGAAGTATGCCCTGGTGTAACTTCGGTACAGCATCTCTTGCTTCCATTCTTTCGTCATTTATTTGCTCGTTCTTTGAACGCTGCTTTCCAATCATTCTTTCCAGCCTTGACGGCTTCAACACTCTTTTGTAGGCAGAGCCACTCTATTCTTCTCTTTTTCCTAAATTATACTCTACATCGCTGCAATGGCACGATCAATCATCCTTTCCTCGGTCCTATTCGCGCTGCGTATTGCGGCACAGACATCTTCGCAATACATCGATGACAAGTCTGGCATCACATTCCAGGGTATTCACGTCGATTCGGGCTTCAAGTTCGGTATTGCTCTACCAGAGAAAGCCACCACCGACTTCATCGCTCAAATTCAGGCACCCATCACCAACGATGGGGGTTGGGCGGGTTTCAGCATGGGGACATCCATGACTGGTAACCTGCTGGTTACTGCGTGGCCTCACCAGGGCAAGATCCTCTCGTCGTTCAGAGAGGCAACTGGATACACCAACCCGGCCGTCAAGGAAGGTGACTTTAAGATGTCGCCTATCCTAGAAGGAACCTATGTCAACGACACAGCATTCTCGTACACATTCTTGTGCTCTAAATGCATCAGTGCCGATGACCCACTCAAAGGCCTTGTCATCTACAAAGAACCTAACGTGAATGTCATGGGCTGGGCTTATTCCGACAAGGCATTAACCGACCCGACTTCCGCTTCGGCTGTCCTCAACTACCACGATGCTGGTTTCGGCATGTTCGGACTACCCATGGCCAATGCTACCAGTGCCGATTACCCCAAGTGGGCTGCTATGGCTGTGGCTGGTACACCTGGTGCTGGTAACTCTACCACACCCGTCTCTGGCGGTAACTCAACGGCCCCAGTGGCCCCAGTTGGTGGCAATGCGACTGTTGCCAACGCAACTTACGACTATATCGTCGCCGGAGGAGGCGCTGCAGGTATCATTGCAGCCGAGAGACTCGCTGAAAGCGGTGCTTCTGTACTCCTCATTGAGCGTGGTGGCCCATCCTACGCGTCTAGTGGAAACAAGGATGTCCTATCGTGGAACGACACGGTCACAATGTACGACGTTCCCGGCTACGGCTACTATCTCAGCGATATGGGCACCCCCGCATACTGCTCCGACACTGCGGACATGGCGGGTTGCCTGCTCGGAGGAGGTACAGCAGTCAACGCTATGATGTACGTCAGGCCCCAGGAGCGCGACTTTGACGACAAGTGGCCGGCGGGCTGGAAGTGGGCTGATGTGTCCGCCGCTGCTGACCGCCTCTACGAGCGCAACCCTGGACAGACTCACGGTTCAGAGGACAAAGTCCGCTACGATGACGGAGCGTACGGTGTTCTTTCCAAATTCTTTGCCGGCCAGGGATGGACCGAGACCGACTTCATCAAGAACCCCAATTCCAAAGTCAATGTATACGGCCACCCTCCGTGGAACGTCGCTAATGGTCTCCGCTCCGGTGTCGTAAGGACCTACCTTCCCCTCGCGCAGAAGCTCAAGAACTTCAAGTTGATGATGAATACGAAAGTTGTTCGCGCTGTTCGCGAAGGTTCCAAGGTTTCTGGTGTCGAGATTGAGACAGCAGCTGGTCAGCGCGTCATCTACAACGTAAAGGCTGGAGGCAGCGTCATCCTCGCAGCTGGTTCCATGTCTACACCCCGTATCCTTTTCAACTCTGGTATCGGCCCGACTGAACAGCTTCAAACCGTTGCTAGCGGTAGCACTGGCGTCAAGCTTCCTGCCAAGGCCGACTGGATCGACCTCCCTGTTGGAGCTGAGATCAAAGACCACCCCATTTTCACCGTCAAGTTCAACACCAGCGCACCTCTAGCCGGCACCGACAAGAATTCTCTCATCAAGCCCAATCAGACTACCGTTGATCTCTTCGCCAAGGGTTCCGGTGTTCTTGCGGAGTCTGGCCAGCGTCTCAACTGGTGGTCATCTGTCAACACCACCGACGGCAGCGAAATCTTCTTCCAGGGTACTTGCAACTCACCTGCCGACAACACCATTCAAATGAAGGTTTACATCACCCATGGTCTCAAGTCAGTCGGTAGCCTTGGAATCACTGCCGCTGGTGCCACAAACTTCATCACCGAACCCCACATGAACTCTGACGTGGACAAGGAAGCCATCACCATGATGATGAACCGTTTGATCGCTATGGCTCAGGGTGGTAACTCTACACTCAAGCTGATTGCGCCTACCGGTGTATCCAACGTCACCGGCGCGGACCTCATCAAATCCTTCAAGACAGGCAGCCACTACGTCGGCACAGCTAAGATGGGCAAAAAGGGTGATGCCGGCGTCGTTGTCGACACCAACACAAAAGTCTACGGCACCGACAACTTATTCGTCGTCGACGCATCCATCCACCCCGACCTTCCCACCGGAAACACCCAAGCTATTGTCATGGTCGCTGCCGAGGCCGCCGCAGCTCGCATCCTCAAACTTGGCGGCGGCTCAAGCAAGCCCGATGCCCCAGCTTCCTCTTCCATCCCTGATGCTACCAGCTCCACCGTGCCAGTTACCTCTCCCACAGCACCCACAGCAACCAGCACTCCCGACGCTCCCGCTCCTGAGCCCGTAATATCTGCGACACCCGTCTCACCCCCCTCACCCATCGCCACCTCTCCCACAGAGTACCCTGCAGACCCACCAGCGCCAGTCGAGTCCGTCCCTGGTGCTCCTTCCGAGCCCGCTCCTCCTATGCCTGCACCCCCCATGCCTGCACCCCCCACGTCCGCACCTCCCTCCACCGGTGGCTCAGGACCCTACGAGCGCTGCGGCGGCCAAGGCTTCACGGGCTCCACCTCGTGCACCAACGGCTGGAAGTGCGTCTTCCAAAACGACTGGTACTCGCAGTGTCTACCCGGCTCATCATTTAAGCGTGACCTTCGCCATGCCAGTTTTGCTAAACGCGAGGTGGTGAAAGGGAGGAAACCTGTTGGTCCTGCGCGTGTGAGTGAGCATATTCATGCTGGGCAGGTTGGACGGGCGAGTTATTTGGATGCGTATAGGAATTAAGTTGCCCCATGAAAGATTTGGGGATAATTTAAGAGAAAGAGGGAGGAGGAGAATTTTCTTGTATTTACTTTTTTCGATTCTGTTGGCTGGCTGTGCCTGGATATACGTTTATGAAAGCATTTTTTTGTCATCATCATCACTGTTTCATCGTGTGTTTGTACTTTTGGAAATGTGTAGTTTGTGTCCGTTTCATTCGATTGTGCTGCATAACGCCTGATAAATCTGACTAAAGCACTTTTTGTTGAGAATATCTAGGTTCAGTCCAAGGTAGAAGGTGCTTGAGAGTCACATGATATGCTGGTGTGGTAGCCACTGCCCGGTGGGCAGTAGCACCCATAATAACAGCCTGAGTTGTTGATAATCGACATAAGGGACAATAAAATACGTTGCAGCCACCCCGCCTTGTCCCTCCTCCCACTCGGTTATCCATAGTAGTCATACTACTAGAGGGACCTTGTTCTAATACTTTTGTTGATTCCCGCAAACCTTTGTGTATCCAAGCCCCGCATTTACCGTAAAAGGTCCCAAAGCCCTTGCAAAGTTCCAGCCGTCACTGAAGACTTGCCAGTGACTGTTGTTCTTCTGAATGAATTTCCTAGCCGTATCGCTCCCCTGAGGAGCATCTGGGTGACATGGCACACTTGACATCCTAGTGTGTAAGAGTTGCTGTGGGCGTCAGATAGGTCCATTAGGAAGAGTATACCGGGGGCTTACCTACCCTGTAGCCGTCAAGTATCTCCGTCGCCTAAGTGAAAGCGTATCAAACAGGCATACCTGGCACTTCCCAATCCCACACACAAGTTGTAAAGTGAGACGCGTCTTCGAACCATCCAAAACCGCTACTGTCCACACTGTTGCGCCAATGGTTGCCCAAATGCTCAGAATCGTGCAAGTCTTTGTCATATGTTTCGGGCTCATGATCTTCATCCAAAGGAAATATCAGATATCTCATCTCCCCACCAAAAGATCCAATAGTCTGGAGCAAGGTTGTGAACTCATAGTATGTGCGGGTTTTGCCGATAACCCGTAGGAACTTGATACCAGGAGGGAGCCGGCTGCGAAAGCTACTAGTTGTCATTCTAGTGTCGTATGATAGAGCCTTGGCATCGATGCAAAGCTTCTCCAAAGCTGTGAATTCTACGAGAGACCTGAAGGGTGTGCAGGAATATCCTATGAGGAAGAAAGCTAGCGAATGGAGTGTTGAGCGGTGCATTCGTAGAGCTTCCCAAACTTCTGTCATGCTAAACGTGTAGCGAATTGACAAATCATCTATATCATCCGCGTCGACGGCGTTGCCATAACAGAAAAATTCCAATGCGGTGCATGCGCGGATCAATGTTGCAAAAGCGTCTTCCTGGACGGGTCCTTCGGTAATCTCCAGCGAAACTATGTTTGTTGAGGCCGATTGGAACATATCTGGCGTCCATCCTGGTACGAAGGAATCCTCTCTACTCCCGTAGTTGTCCAAGTGCTTGATTCGGAGTTGCTGCAATGCAGGGAGACGCATGATAGAAGCCACCTGAATCATGAGAACGTTACCCGATATATGGACTGTTCGGAGATTGGGGAAGTTTTCGGGAACCTACGGTTGTAGGAGGCTGTTCGGGCCACTAGTTGCAGGTTTTCGGTACAGCAAGCTCGTACGACAGTCGCTTGTAGTCAAACTAGTCATGTTTGGCGTATGCAAGATGAGTATCGCGCCTAGTGCAGAGACGCACTCGTAAGTCTCAACGCAGCCCGCCCACGCATCACCGTCAATGCATTCGGGAAGCCCCAAACTTACTATCGCACGGCGGAACAGATCTGCTTGCTCGAGATCCGCCATAGTTTCTTCTTTCTCGGAATCATGGTAATATTCAAGTAGACGTGAAGTGAATTCCTTGGTCAGGTGAACACGCCGTATGAGCGCCGCCAACTTTGGCTTTTCCAGCACCGTGCGCAACAAGGGGTGATTGGTAACGTGTAGAACCTGTCCGCCGTAGAGCATCTGCGTAGCCACAGGATTGAAAGGCTTGACCAAGCAAAGACCGTGCAGGAACTTATGGTAGTCGCAGGCAGGCATGCAGCCAAGCAACCTGACGATTTCCAGAAGCAGTTCCTCGGGAAGATCCTCGATGGTCTTGTTGGGTGAGCGAGCAACCCGATGCGACTCTGGTGTCGGAGCCATCGCTGCAATCGTGTCGCACAGAGTAGTAGTCGTGGGTGGCTTGTCCCGCATGGTGGTGGAGGCAGGTGTGCGATATCGAGACTGTATCGGGCGTTGGTGTGTCGGGACCGCAAAGGAGCGATGGTAGTTTGTTTGCTTGGGTGAGAGAGCCAAGCTTGGCAAGGCAGCTAGCCTTGGAAACAGTGTTGCCTAACGGGTGGCGGGGCACGTGAGTGAAGGACCAAGATCACTTGGGCACCTGGGTGACATAGAATACTCGATATACCAGTGTACAAGGGCCACTGTAGTCGGCAGACACGCCTACTGGGTGCTTACCCGCTGTCAAGTATTTTATTACACCAAGGTATGGGCAGAGAGTAGAAGAGCTATCGCTAGGTGAGAGTGGCGCTCAACGTCATGACATGTTGTGAGGCAGGAGCGAGCCACCGCGCCTCACCACAAGGTGCACCCAATACGGCTAGGCTAGGGGTTCTCGTCGATCGCAAATTTGCTGCGTCGATGTAATCATTTAAGGACTTTTGGATGCGGTAGTTTTGGGGAGGTGCCTAGGGTCGACTGTACCATGGTACCAGTGTCGCTACCATATGCACCCAATACGACTGATAGACGAAAACACATCACAAAGCCCCCAAAAAACAACCTCTTCAAGAAATCAAAACCGAGCTCAAAAGCCCAATCAACTGGTAATACTGCATTGATTGATTGATTGATTGATTGATTGATTGATTGATTGATTGATTGATTGATTGATTGATTGATTGATTGATTGATTGATTGATTGATTGATTGATTGATTGATTGATTGACGGGGGGGTATAGTGCCATGCCATAACGGGTTAAAATAAATCCGCCCGCATACTCACACTGAGCAGCCAGCATCCGGACGAAAGAAAAGAAAATGGGAATTACAATAATACATGATAACACTTTACCACGTTACCGACCCACATACGCCATCTCGCACAATCCACTCATCACATCACTGAAGCAGGCAAAACTAGTCCTGATCCTGATCGGCCGTAAGTCTCTGCGCCGTCCTCGTACTCTCAGCAATAGCATCATTATTAAGTTCAGCAAGCTGTTGTAACGTTTCCTGCATCGCGGCCAACTGCTAGAGTTGTATTAGCAATTCTGTTGCTTGACGTACGCACGACGATGAAAAGATGACAAAAGAAAATCACATACGGGGTTTGGGTTGGGTTCAACTCACAGTTCCGACTACGTCCTTGGTGGGGTCACTACCGCCATTCACCACCTTGGGTTGAGCGCCAGATACAGTGTCGTCTTCTTCCTCTTCTTCTTCTTCGGCGAGGGTGTTGATCTGGCGTTTCTCGCCTATGGTGGCGGCGGCACGGGCGATTCTATCACCGGCGGCGATGATGGCTTCGAGGCGAGTTATCTTGTCGGTGAGATAGGCGTTCTCCTTCTCCAGGGGCTCAACACGAGCCAAGTGCTTCCGGACGACTTCGACTTTCATCGTCTCAATCTCGTCTTCAGCGTCTTCAGCGGCCCGGATGGCTTCGTCGCGTTCGCGCTCCACTGCGCGGATCCGCTCCTCAAGTGCTGTTGTGTCCGGACCGAAGGTATCGACAGTGGGGCTGGCGTACTCCTTCTGCAACGGAGAGTCTATGTGCGAAGCCTGTTGCTTGCTGGCTTCCAGCTTTGCAGCCTCGAGCTCAGCGGCGTGGGTGGAACGCGCCATCTCCAGTTCAGCAGCAAGGGCGTCGTACTTCTTCTGCAGTTGTTGGAGAGCGTCCGATGTACTGGCCTCCATGCCAACCATCAACTCGCCGATTGCAGCCTCATGCGCCTGATCCATAGACGTCTTCTGTTCGGTGAGGTCCAAGTGTTGTTTCTGCAAAGCTTCGAGCTGCTGTTGTAGGGCCTGCATCTCTTTGGAATGGTCTGCCTTGAACTCGCTCTTCAATGCTTGGATTGCTTCAAGATGCTCGCGGTCGGTGTCGGCAATCTTGAGCTGCAACGCATCGCGATCAGACTGCAATTTCGACAACGTTTCCTTGTGATCATTCGTCAATGAGTCCCTGAGCGCAACAATCGCGTCTTCGTGTTCCTTGTCGGAAGCAGCCTTTTCGGCAAGGAGAGCTTCGTACTTGTTGACTAGATCCGCAGTATCAGGCGAGCTGGACTCTTGCTTTGTTGAAAGACCTTGTTTGAGTTCATCGATTTCTGCATGAAGCTCTTTCTTAAGAGCCACGAGTTCGTTAAGAGCGGATTGCTTGCCTGACAGAGCTGCAGACTTCTCTTGTTCAAGACGTTCTGCATCACTCTGCATGATTTCTAGCAAGCTGGCGTACTTCTTTTCGATCTCCACGTGCTGTGTTTCAAGCTTGTTAGCATGAGCCTCCTCGGCTGCCAGTTGTTTGGCAAGTAACTCGGCGTGGCTCTTCTCCAGTTCTGCGAGCTGGCTGGCAAAGGCATCCCGCTGGGTTTGAAGGTTCTCGACTTCAGCCTTGTTGGATCCTTCATGACTGGCCATGTCTTGAGTAACAGCGTCGTGCTTCTTTTGGAGATCGCGCAAGTTCTCTGATGTGCCGTTCAAATCGTCTTGCAACTGGTCGTACTTGGCTTGGATCTCATCAAGACGCTGCTTCGATGTGCTATCCAACTCCGACTTTTCTTCAGCCAACGAGTCATACTTGGATTGCAGCTCTGCTAGAGCAGATTTGGTTGTGCTCTCCGATTCTGTTTTCAATGCCTCTATCGTCTGAGCATGAACAGACTCCATCGCCATCTTCTCTTCCAGCAGGTCATTGTACTTGGACTGGAGTTCTGCAAGGCGTTGTTCCGACGCACTCTCAGACTGTTCCTGGATTTCCTTAATGGCATGGTTGTGTGCATCTTCAGCTGCGGCCTTTTCTTGTAGCAAGGTATCGTATCTGGCCTGAAGCTCAGCCAGGATTTGCTTTGAAGAGCTCTCGGAATCCTCCTTCAAGGCCTCAACAATACGGGCGTGTTCGTCTTCGGCAGCCTTCTTCTCTTCGAGCAAAGTTTCATACTTTGACTGCAAGCCACCAAGCAGCTGTTTAAGGGTGCTCTCAGACTCCTGCTTCAGGGCCTCGACAGCACGAGCATGTGCATCCTCTGCGGCGGTCTTCTCCTCTAGCAAAGAATCGTGACGAGCTTGCAAGTCGGAAATGATCGAATGCGAGGCTGTATGAGCTTCAACCACGGCATCTCTTTCCTGTTGCAATGCGTCAATCTTAGCCTGTAGATCTTTGGCAACACCAGCGTCACTGGTCAGTGAGTCAACGCGAGCTTGGAGGTCAGCAACCAGGGATTGTGAAATGCCGTGAGCCTCCGCCAGAGCTGCTTTGTCGTCTTCGACTTGCTTGAGCTTGCTAAGAGTCTTCTCGTGATCTCCAGCCGCTGATGTGATGTTGTCTTGGAGATTGGCCAGCTCTTGCTTGAGAGCCTCGAGTTCCGCGGATCTCTCTGCGATGACCTGGTCGTGTTGTTTACTGAGTTCGTTCTTTTCAGCCACTAATGAGTCGAATTCAGCTTGAAGCTTGTTTAGTCGGTTTGTCGCATCTCCTTCCAAGTCAGCTCTGAGCGATTCAATCTCGCGCTCGTAGTCCTCGCCTATTACACGCAAATCCTGTCTGTGCTTCTCCTCTATCGACTCCAACTCGGACTTGAGTGCGCTGGCCTTTTCATTTGCCTCATTCAGCTGAGATTGGACCTTTGCGATGTCGGAGGCGTGGTGTGCCTCTTGCTCTTGGGAAGTCTTCTCCAGAGTATCGATGGTGCTGCGCAGACTAGTGGTTTCCTGTTTGAGCTGCTCTACCTCGGCAGCATCCGCGGTGAGCTGGTTCTTCGTGGCTTCCAATTGTCGGACGAGTTCTTCGTTCTCGTCGGTCTTGACTTTAATTGCAGCCTCATGCGACTGTTTGAGGTCTTCAATCTGCTTCTGGAGTTCCTCAGCTACCCTAGCACCATCGGTCGAACCCTGCTGAAGAGCCACGATCTGCTCCTGAAGACCGTCAATCGACTTGAGGTGGCCTGAAAGCTCCTCTTCTTTTGAGCGCAGCTCGTCATTCGAAGTGCTCCGTATCTCGTCGATCTTGGCTTGGAGCTGTTCGGTGTGCGCATTGCGTTCGTTCTCAAGCTCTTGCGAGGTTTGATCAGCACGCTGCTGCAGGTTGGCGAGGTCGTCTTGTAACTCTTTCTTCGTCTGAAGGTGGGACACTATTTCTTCGTCCTTGAGTCGCAATTCGTCCGTGTGCTGTTGATGCAGCGATTCAATCTTGGCCTGGAGCTCTTCCACCACGACTGAAGACTCAGACGACTTGGATTCCAAAGACTGCTGTGCTTGTTGCAGGGCCTCTTTGTGTTGTTCCTCCCTTGACGCGACTTCAGTTACGTACTCATCGACAGTCTTGGTCAGCTCGTTGATCTTAGCATCGCGCGAACGAAGATTATCCGCCTGGGTCTGTTCAAGGTCGAGAAACTTGGCTTCGAGGGTTTCCAGCGTCTTTTTCGCAATGTCCAGCTCCTGCGAGAGTGTGTCGCGCTCGTCCTTGAGGGTCGCAACCTCGGTGGTTAGCTGTTCGATCTGCGTGGCCTGCTCGGCGAGTTTCTTCTTCTCCTCGTCCCACTGGCGACCTTGTTGCTCGAGTTCCGCGTTCAAATCGTCAAGCACCTGCTGCAATTCGCTGGCCTTGGCTGCTTCCGTGGCCTCTCTCTCTTGCGCCGCCTTCTTCTCCTCCTCTAGCTGCTGGCTCTGCTCCTCCAGCTGTTTGGTCTCCCTCGCAAACTTCGTCTCCATGTCTTTGACAAGGGTTGTGTGCGCGCTTTGCTCGGATGGCGAGGCACTAGTGCCGCCAGCAATAGCCTTGTCCTTTTCCACTATGGCCGCCTGCGCATCGGCCAGCTGGCTACGTAGCTTCGCCTTCTCCGACTGCAAATTGTCCACCTCACGACTGAGGTCGTCGCATTGCTCCTGGAGCTTATCGCGCAGATTGGTCTCCTTGAAGAAGTCTTGCATGATCTGGGCGCTCCGCCTCTTCATCTCAACGTCCATCTCGGCGGTTCCTGTGGGCGCAGTGTCCGGCCGTGGTGTCTCCTCGCCCAGGTTCGCCAAGGCGGCCTTGAGGGGCTGGAGGACGTTCTTGCGATGCTCGACTTCGGCATCGGAGGCGGCCTTTTCCTTGTGGAGGGCATTGCCGCGGGGCGATACAATGGGGCTTTCCCTGTAGACTTAAATTAGCAATTCCTATATCACAAGACCCGCGCGTCACCCACCCTTCCTCTGCCGTGTCCTCTGTCTCGGGCGGGGGTGTAGGCGCAGCGGGGGCAGCGGCCGAGAGCTTTTTCGCATGTCCTACGGGCACTTTTGGTATGGTGCCTGCCGCTCGAGTTGTCGCTGTCGCCGCAGATGGGCGTGTAGCAGCAGGTCTCGCACCCGAAGCAAGGGAGGTGCGCGGTGCGCGGGTCGTCGCTGCCTCTGCTGCAGGCCGTGTCGTCAGTGGTCGCTTCGTCGCTGCCGTCGCCGAGGTTGTAGACGAAGAAGCAAGCGATTGACGAGAAGGGCTTGGCTTTGCTGGCGATGGGCGTGTCGCACTTGCCGCCGTAACTGGCGCTCTGCGCACAGTTGGCTTCTTCTTCTCATCCCCAGAAGTCAATGACGATAGGTCTGGTTCGGCATCAGACGTCGTTCGGGAGGACAAGGCCGTCTTTCTTGCTGCAGTCGTCGCCGCTGGACGCGTAGGTGGCTTATTCAGACTACCCCCGACTGCGCTGGTGCGCGAGGTTGAGGTGGAAGGCGCCTTTGTCGCGCCCGTAGCTGTTCTGGCCGTGCTTGTTGATGACGCGGCGGGGCGACGGGCACCAGCAGCAGTTGTAGCGCTGGTTGTGGTTGGGCGACGGGGTGGAACCGTCTCTTTGGAAGCCGATGAGGGCGCATTCGAGGCCATCTTGCGCCGGACTGACGATGTAGGTGTGGAGGGTGCGGGCAGCTTTTTTGGCTGGGGGCTCGCAGTGACCAAGCTTTCCGACGATGCTATGTCGCCGGAGCCATGGTTCGGGACGGGCGACTCCATTGGAACATCTAGTTCAGGGGCATGTGCTGATCAGTGCACTATCAATACACCTCCAGCTTCAAGTGGGGTCAGGATGGCTGCTTGGCGACTGTCTGCAAAGTCCAAAAAACTACCGGCCGTGGCAGCTGTCAAGCTTCAGTCGCGACTTTCGCCTTCATGCGGCTGCAACATGTGGGTATGCTAAAACAAGCGTCTTGCCAACCAGCAGCCACCATCGACCCCAGTCCCATCCCGCCTGCTGCACATCATCCATCATTACAATCCTGGCCACTAACAAGAGCACACGTCAGATCCATCCCCGCGTATTGTCTTTCCCGCATATAATCTGCACATTGCTTGGCTATTTCATCTTTTCAAATCAAGCTAGATAGACAAACGCTTACGCATGCACCCCGACTACCACGCCCAAGGCGGCTGGGACATGTGAGGCATTGCGTGTTCACAACAGGGATCCTGGAGCGAAAACTGTAGGATATGCATGTCTGAAAGAACTCTATGATGGATAACTTTATGATATACCTAGGTACTCAAATCTATTGACGTACGACTGAGTTCTTTCCTCCCTCCTCTTCCCTTGCCAACATCTCGTGTTGATACGGCTAAGGTATCGGAATCACCTTCGTTGCAACGAGTTGAAATGATTGTGATTGTTCTTTGTTGTTCTATGGAGGTGGAGGGAGGTCGGCAGTAAGGCAGCAGCTAGAGCTCGGACCACACGGCTTAGTCAGCCGTGTAATCCAAGCTCGTGCATGCAGCAACCAGCTGCCTTATCTACCGCAGGTTCGATTCCCAACATCTCGCTTTCCAAAGGACACTCAAAGTATTGAATTCCTTCTCCATTTCAGCTTCATGGTGGGGTATATGAGGAATGACGCAGGTATAATCAATCCTAATTTCAGCTGACACAGCCACCATCACAGCCACCATCACAGCCACCAGATGCATAAGTGACATGAACTTTCTCAGCCTTCGGTAGCTTGTGCCAATAGTGTTACGGATGCTAGCGAAGGCAGACGCGGTACATCAAAGTAGATAGCCTGGAAAGAGCGGATTCAGCCCCGAAGAGGACGCTAGTGGCGTCATGCGAAGAAAGTAATCAGGAAAGCAAAGTAGGAGGACAGTTTTGCAACGTTCTACGCATATTCAAAGTATCGACGACTATAGAGTGGTACATGTGGCCAATGCATCAATGCAGAGCTTCAGAAATTGCCAGGAGAAAGAGAGCGACTGACTACCGAGTAGACAGAATCAAACATATCGCCAGTAAAGCTGGCTAGAGAGTACAAGAGATGGCATGTTTCAAGCAAGTGAGTGAAACCACAAGCCATCTGACTTACCTACCAATGCTGTGGATGCAGCGCCGACTTACTTGAGTATCTCACAACATATTGTAGTCAGATCAGCAATCCTGTTTGAACACACAACGACAATCATGTCCCAGGTACTATACTGTAGACCCATGTCCTGAACGTCATACTCTAAGACGACTCGAGCCGTACAGGGGTATCCCGCACCCTATCGTAAGACACTACTGGATGGAAAACCAACATGTAAACGCCAAGTCAACACCAGCCCGGTTCAGGCGCAATGTCGTGTTCTTACAACGGCAAGGAGATGGAGCGTTGGCCTCGGCCACTCAATGCGTTTCGCCATCTACGGCTCCTCTCTTTGTCCAAGTTCCTCTTGTAGCTCAAATTCAACTCCCTCTGACGCCTTAGGTATTCGTCCTGCTCATCTAACATGGCTATTAGCTTGCCATCAATGCTGTCGTATGCTTCAAGTGCACCATCTTGCATTCTCTCTACAGCATCATCCACAATGTCCTGAGCCTGCTCCTTCAACTCTGATAGCTTGTCGTGCACCACGCGATTCATCTCATCGATGCCGTCATCCTTGATTCCAGCAATATCGATTTTGTGATCGGCGATTACATCTTCAAAGTCGCCGTCGGCTTGGTTGCGTAGGTCATGCGCATGCTCGACCGCCTCTTCGAAAAGCTTTTGTAGATGATACTCTAGGGCGATTGGGAGATATAACGCGACAGCTTTGTTGACCGCTTCTTGGATGTCGGGCGCGACGAGCACATGTGGAGATGGAGGGCGTGGACTGGGCGACTGCGTGGTCGTGGTAGCCTTTTCCGTCGGCGAGCCTGGAAAGAGGGCAGGCTCAAGTAATATGCGTTTTGGAGACGGATGCTTGGGTGATGAGTTTGTTGGGGCTGCGGAGTCTGTGTCAGCAATGGCCGGCGCGCCGGTTTATGTAGGGCACTCACCCGGTCGTGAACGCTTGTGCGAGGCGGAGGCGTAAGGTGGCGGCTCTTCTTGATTGACAGGTCCGAAGACGGTCCAGTCCACGCGCTTGTGTTGTCTTGTGTACTTGCCCTTCTCTACAAGGCCTGCTAGTTCTTCCGGATGCTTGAGGAGCTTTTCGAGGAGCGCCCGGTTGTCTGTGTGTACCCAGTTATAGTCAAGTAGCACATCGATTTCTGTTGCTTGCGCAATCTTCCGCAGTTGGTGAAAGGGGACCTCAAAGCCGTTCTTTGGGCCAAGGCTTCCCGGAGAGTGAGGGCAGCGGATGGAACACGGCTGCTTGACGGCCAAAGCCAACACTCGTAGCTCGGGGTTTCCAGATCGCGCAAGTTGGGCCAGCTGGTCTTGTGGAAGTAATGTGGTTGCGGGCTTGATGAAGTTTCCCCCGGGCATAAGGTTGTCGGCATCGTATATCAAGGTAAAGGTTTGGTCTTGGCTGAAGCCGCAGACAGGTATCGAGAAGCGAAGGCACAGACTCGCCTGCGCCTGCGCCTGCGTGTCTGAATATGTTGCGAACAGCGTGCAAGGCCACGGCGCGGCAGCATCCGACCTTGACCGAGCCAAGACGGGAATACCTCGCTTCCTCACAAGATAATGGCTCATTGTTCAGTAGTCTCAGAAACACATGTACAATACTTACAAAGCTTTTCCCCTTGCCTTGCTGTAGGCAAGGAAAACCCACCCACCCGGGCTTTGCTCGCGTCGGTCGCAAAGAGCAGCCCTGACTCGGGCGCGTCTGTTGCAGCGCGCCAACTCGTGAACCGCTGTCTCCGCCCTTGTTCGCCAGTGTCTGCCTGAGTATCACCCCTATGACGCGCAGCCGTTGGCGTGTAGGGGATGAAGCCTAAAACGCCGTGCGCACTGCGAGCCAAAGGTCCACGAGAGATGGTGTACTGAAGCGAGACGGCAAAGAGGGAGCGGTAGAGAACGGCTGACAAGAGGCGACGCTGCGAAGAGGCACGCGAATGTCGATGTAATAGGTGTGAAGGTGAAGGAATGTGATGCTGATAGGGAGGGATAGTGGTGGAGAGCGGTAGTGGTGGAGTGCGGTGTTGGTGGAGAGATATGGTGATGGGGTTCGATGGTCTTGGCAGGCAGTTGGCGTGGGCCAGGCGCGAAGTGGCAAAATGTCGGCATCTCGGAGTAGGTACGTCCGATTGCCACGTGACCCGCGCTAACCCGCAGCCCAATTCACTGCACACCTCTGACACGCCTGCCATCGATATGCACAACTACTTGAATTTCACAGAATCATCATCATAACTTGTCGGTGGCTTGTATTGGTGGACTTTGATTTCCTAGTTCAAATTTATGGTGCATAATCTTGTCCACATATTCCGTGCATGAGACGACAGAGTACCGGCTACGAAGTCAGGAAGCCTTACAAAGGATCACCAAACAAAAGACACTACTACTGATCCGATTTCAGTGCGATCCACTCAATTCGAGCATGCATACTATCCTATTTTAGCTACGCTATTACTATTCATGTACAAGAGAAAAGGTCTCCCCGCTAAAAACTCTTCACATAACAGATATCATGGCGCATCCTACTAAGCCTACTCTAACCCTTACTAGGAGGAGGACCATTTCCCCTAGGGCCTCCAATTTGTAGGAACTAACAAACATTAGTATTAGTATATAGTAGTACCTATCTATAGGTATAATAGGCTATAAACTTACATATCTATACCTATTAGTATCAACGCAGTGGGTTTGTACAACTGATCCAGGTGAGGCCCCAAAGGGGTTTGGCTGCGCTGCAGGAAGTATAGCTTCATCGATGTTGTCCGGTTGTCGGTTGATTGACGGATCGGGTGGTGCAGTCCAGAGTTGCTATCAGTCAGTTCAGTCAGTCCGGAGCTCTCTGGACTGACTGAACTGACGTCCTGAGGTCACTGAACTGGACTGGACTGACTGCCAAGACTTTTCAATTAAACTAAAACTGACTGACTGAACTGACGTCGCCGCGGCCTGCGGACTGACTGGACTGACTGAACTGAGTTACCTGACGTCGAACTGAGATAAATGCTCCTGTACTTTTGAGATTTCTTCCTCTGATAGTGTGCGCGCTAGCCCAGAAGCTGAGGTAGTTGTTGGCTGTATACCAAGCCTCTTCCAGCTCTTCAAGCTCTGCAAAGCTGAAATAAGCTCTGGCTTCATATGGAGTCTCCGGGTGCCTAACATGTCGCCAAGCTCGCTGAAAGTCCGCTCACAGTCTGCCGCTGCTGCTGGTATTGTTAGGACGTCAATAGCGAACTTTGAGAGTATAGGGAACTGCCCAGCAACTGACTCCCAGTATAGAAGCGGATTAAGAGACAGCCAATCCTCCTCAGCTAACGCTGGTTGCCGCTTCCATATCTCATACTCATCCTCAGCAAGGCTTGCCTCTAACTGCCGTGTGCTTTGCTCAATTGACGACTGTAGAAAAGCTGATCGCGACGTTGAAATCCCTAGCCGGGGCTTCTTACGCGGCGGCGTTACAGTGTGAGCTGAAGTGGCTGCAGAGTCCTTCCGCCCCTGCCACATGCGCAGGAATGCCCGGTGGTTATTGTCAAGCCAGCCGTCGCGATAGTGGACACCGTCACGGGCAGTGACATGGGTGTCAGGCACCTTCCAGAGCGCTGAGAGGTGGTGTTTGTAGTGCGGGTGTAGTATTGTAGCAGTGTAGTAGACAGGCGCGTTATCGAATTTTGCGTAGTACTCAGCAAGCTTACAATGCGCAAGGTTAACGTTTGTAATAAGATGATCTTCAGGCGCATCTAGATCTTCGTAATTTACATCCTTAAGGCGGTCTTTGAGAGCCTCAAGCTGGTCAAGAAGCCACTCAAACGTTACTAGAACTTCCCATATAGCGCCGTGTCGGCCGTGTCGGCCGCGACCTTCAAGTAGCCGTGTAGCTTCGGCAAATGGCTCAAGGAGTCGAATGTATTCTGTTATTGTCGCCCAGTCCTTGCCGTTTAGACCCCCTTCGCGTATATATAACCGTGGCTGGGCAGCAGGGAGCTGCTCACCAGACTCCGCAACAATCAATCGGATCGGCATGATTGATTCCTATCTAGGTTAAAGGCTGCCTAATGAAGTAATTCTTTAACCTATATAGGAATCAATCATGTCAATCGATTGATTGTTGCGGAGTCTGCTGCTCACGATTCTTCCGGCGTCGTGAGGTTGCTGTTGCAGCACTATGCTCCTCAAGTTTACACTCAATATAGCCATCGATAGGGCCGTGTAGCTCAGCTGCACGGACAAACGTGTTGAAATAGCTATTCCAGCGTGTCTTAACAGGCTTCACAAGCTGCCGGATGTGGGGTGTAACACCTAGAGACTCTGCCTCCTCGCACTGTAGGCGCTCTAGTAGTTGTCGAGTTTGAGGCGTACAGATAGACGCAATCACGTCAAAGAGGACGCCAACAGGACCGTATTTGCGCCACTCATCCATGTACTTCTCCTCTTCCTCAAGGTGTGCGGCTTCATTCTCGTACGCGCTACGGTCTTTGCCCCAAATTACTAATTGTGCGCTTAGGTTGAGTATATGGCAGCAGCACCGCAGCCGCCGCTCGCTTGCGATAAAGCCAAACTCCTCTGCTAAGGACTCAACTGCAGTATCATTGTTACTTGCGTTGTCAAGCACAAAGTACCCAACCCTCGCGTTGTCAACGCCAAATAGCCGAAGTATTGTTGTTGCTGCAGCGGCAATATTATTGCCAGTGTGCGCCCCGTGTAGCTCAGGCAACCCAAGCAGGTGGTCAACTAGCTTGCCCTCGCTGTTAAGGTAATGTACGCAGAGGCCAGTAAAAGCATACTGCCCACCAGTTGAAGTCCAGTTGTCGAATGACACGTGTATAAGCGACCGGGCTTCGCGAAGGTAGTTGGCAACAGCTGGTATGTATGTATTGTACTCAGTAATAATATGATCGTGGAGCGTTTGGTGGCTACGCCAAAGGAGAGCTTCGGCTAGCGGGCTCACGGCCGCAATCATGGCTCGAAACTGCGGCGTTTCTATTACGCGAAGGCTCTGGTTGTCCGCGACTACCCAGTCCTTCAGCGCGTCCTGAAATCGAGAGGTTGAAAAGCTTGCTGCTATCTCGTTTGCTACCTCTTGCGATACTTCTATCCCTTTAGACCTCATAATATATACTTGGGACTTTGCGAGCGCGCCCATAATATTGCCCTCCCGGCTAGCAATTGGTACAGGTCCGTTAGGTCCGTGTGAGTGTCCAGGCTTGTTGCTTGAGAGGTGTCGGCCGGCGTTTGTAGTGCTGTCAGCCTCGTAGCAAGCCTCCTGCTTCCGTCGTTGATGGCAGTACCGGCAAAGCCAGTAGTTTTTCTTGTACTTGCGGTGCCAGACGGCCCAGCCGTGGCGGTAGATCCAGCTTTTTGGCCCACCGCGACTATTACGCTCAACCTGGCGCCGCTCAAGATACGGCACACGCTTAAAATCAAGCCCGTCGTAATTGTCGTCGTCGTCGTCGTCGTCGCCGTCGTTGGGGAAGTCCGCCTGTACTGCCAAGGGCTCATCAGCCTGGGCCTCGCTCGCAGTATCGCCAACAGTAGGCGCGTTTGATAGCGATGGTAGAGGAGAATTGCGCTTGTCGCATTCTACAAGGCGGCGAAGGCCTGAATTAGAGGGAGTAGACATGAAGTACACCAAGAAGTATTATGGCAACAGTAGTCTAGCGTCGTGTGTATAGCAGACGCGACGCGACGCGACGCGAAAGGCTTACTAGGTGCGCACCGGGTAGCGCATTTCCGCAAACTCTAATTAGCTTAAAGCTAGATGCTTTAACTTATATAGGATTAGTGTCTTTATATCTAGGACTAGCGCGGCTTCGAAGCCGCACTAAATGTGGCTTTCACAACTCTAAAATACTGCTTTAAAAACAGCTAACGTCAGTCTAACGTCAGTCAGTTCAGTCAGTCTGGAGGCTTCTGAACTGACTGGACTGACGTCCAGCTGCCTCAAGAACTGACTGACTGAACTGAGTCTTGGCAGTCAGTTCAGTCAGTTCGAACTGAGTTACCTGACTGATAGCAAGTCTGGAGGGAAGTAACACGAAGGGCGAGGTTTCTCTGCGGATGGGTTTTGGAACCCCAAAGACGACAGGTAACGTATCCAGTGTAGGATATGAAAAGAGGTCAGCCACGGAGAGGTTGACGCCGGCTGTGCGAGCTTCGCCAACAAGCTTGATGGCCACGATGGAGTCGCCACCTAGCTGGAAGAAGCTGTCGTCGAGGCCGATGCTTGCGGGCTCGATGCTGAGCGCACGAGCCCACAGCTGTTGCATCGTGCGCTGTGCCTCCGTCGACGGCTGGCGCTTCTGGCCTTGGGCTAGCGTTTGCATTTCGGCCAGCTGCTGGGCTGAGAACGAGCCGCCTACTTCGCGCAGGCGCTTGCGATCCGTCTTGCCAGAGGCAGTCAGGGGGATCTCTTGCACCGCAAAGTAGATTGATGGTATCATGTATCCAGGCAGCTGCTGGGCCAACTTTGCACTTGTCTCGGCCGGGAGTACAACGTGTGACACTGCTGCTGCTGCTGCATTGTTATCACTTGCAGCGTCCACGAGTGCACTGCGGCCCTCGTCGTCTAGCTGTAGGAAGGCGGCCAGCGTGGTCTTGCTGTCTCCCGCCAACGTCACCACCTCGACGACCGTCTGCTGGATCGTGGGCATGCATTCACGCAAATGATGCTCGATCTCGCCCAGCTCAACGCGCTGGCCTCGAATCTTAACCTGGCCATCCTTGCGGCCTATGTAGACTAGTTCGCCGTCAGGCTCGTACCGGACTAAGTCTCCAGTCTTATACAATCGGCCTTGTCGTCCAGGCCAGTTGGTCGTTCCACGAAGCAGCCAGGCCGGGTTATCAATAAATACGGCCCTTGTCTTCTCAACGTCATTTAGGTATTCGCGAGCTAAAATAGGTCCTTCAATCAGAAGTTCACCAGCTACCCCAATTGGCACTAGTTCGTCATGGTTATTGGGATCTACTACCCAACTGATCGAACCGACTGCTGTTCCAATGGTCCGTGGGGTCGAATGATAAGGTATAATGTTGTGCATGTTCGACAGAATGCAGCATTCAGTTGGTCCATAGCCATTCATGAGACGTACGTTTCCAGTCCAGCGTGCAATATCCTTTTCTTCTACAGCCTCTCCTCCTAGTACCATAAGCTTGAGTGAGGGTACACAAGTAGGCTCCAGCAGATTGGCTACAGTCGGTGTAAGGAGGGCCATGTTGACATTCAGTCGTGTAATAGCATCAGCCAGGTTGTTGGTGCGGTCATAGTCAGATGGAATGCATACGCATCCCCCGTACATTAGTGTTGTGAAGATCTCCATCAAACTGAAGTCGAAAGTGTGCGCTGAGAATTGAAGAGCCCGAGTTCCTCTTCCTAGGTTCATCATCTTCCCATGAGCGAGGCAGCTGGTAGATGCTGCAGAGTGCTCAACGACCACGCCTTTCGGCTCTCCAGTGCTGCCTGATGTGAACATTACGTAGGCGGTTGCAGTGGTTTTTCCAGGCGGAACCACCTGCCCTTTACCAGACTCCAGGCTGCTCATGAGGGTTTGGTCGACTACTACAACCCTCCTTCCACAGCCCTGAGCCATATCCGAGTGTAGACAGGACGTCAGAACGACGCTTGTCTCGATCCGCTCAAATATGTGTTCGATTCGGCGTTTAGGTTGAGCAGGGTCGATAGGCACAAAGGCTCCGCCAGCCTTGAGCACCGCCAGCATGGCGACAATCGTCCACATGGACTTCTCGAAGCAGAGAGGCACTAGCACCTCAGGTCCTACTCCAAGCTCGACCAGATGGCTGGCAAGTCGCTGTGACATCTCTGCCAATGCGTTATACGTTAGCTCGCCATCCCAGGCGGAGATGGCGATTTGATTCAGCAATTCTTGACACTTAGCTTGTATGATCCACTCAATTCGTTCCTCCTTCACTGGGTGTCGGTGCCCGTTCCAACCGAATATCTTATGTTCATCAGTTAAAGTGAGCCTCTTCCGCATCGTTGCTACGTTCAATTCTTGTTTGTTAGAATAAAGTCGATTTTTTTCGTAATTTTGTGGTGTTTGAAACAACAATCAGGGTCGCTTCGCAATCTTTGAAATGATTACGCCGTCACTTTGTAAGCTCGATATCTAATCCATTGCCTTTTCGTCTTGTAAGTTATCACGACTGCCTACGCCTCCTGTCAATCTCGGATTTCGGACCCATTGAATTTATTCCGCAATCTATTAAGCGTGAAAGGACCGATGCCGTACCGATGAAAGGCCAGCATGGTATTCACAAGGTCGACTGTGCGGTAACAACAAGGGTGTTACATGAACGGATGAGCATGTGGGTCCAAGACGCTGGGTGTATGGAATGTTGCCGAATCTGTTGACTTACCGAGGCGCTCGGCGTGACTGTCTATCCGGCATGACCGGTGACCATCCATCCGAACACCAAAACCCCGACATGTAATGTACTGTAGTTGGCAAGCGAGCGGGCCATCTCGCCAACTCCCTGCGCCTCGAAAGGCTGAGCAGACTCTGGCCGGCATGGACGATCCCTCCAAGGCTGCCCTGAATGCTAGCAGAAATTTAACCTTCGTGATGTGGTTGATGTGGTTGATGTGGTGCCGGGCCAGCGCCTTGATCTCGCGGCTGTATGCGCGCTTCAACGGCGAGAAGCAGCCAACGTGAAGCGGATGCAGCAGATGTGATGAGCGAGGCGCCATGCAGGGTGTGTAGATATTATTCTCCTTGTAGAGATGTTGAATTCCAAGGCAGTAATGTCTCTCATTGTCGGATCGTGAGTATCGGTAGAGACGTCGGCTGCTTGACACTTCGGCCCGACTTCGGCCCACCTTGCGCAGAGCTTAGGTATACCTTCGTAGCAGCTATGTGTGTGTGTGTGTATGTATGTAATCCATTAACGTCCTTTATCAGTCAGAGACTATGTAGGACGGTGGCAGATGCCATTCTAGCTATTTTTATCTCTCCTTTGACGTTCGTTGGTTGTGTTTTTGACTATTGTGGTTTAGGCATGTCCTAGCTATTACAGGGGAGGAGAGAAAGTAAAACCCTATTATAGCTGCCTGTTTTTCCTTCTCTTCAACCTATCTCTTTTTGCAACGCTTTCCTCGTGTTCCTAAGTCTGAAAAAAACCTCGAGGGGGAAAAAGCCATGGGATCTTGAACGAGGCGTAGGGTTGTAACAAGCTTAGCGTAGTGTTGTAGTCGTAGCAGTACGTGGCTCGGGTGTACTGCGGCTATAAACTGTCGCTAAGTTTTTTGCAGGGGTAGGTGAAAATTTGCGAGTTGGAGTAAGCCGTTCGATATTTTTTTGGTAAAGCCACAAGTGGCGGTGAGAGGAGAAGGATTCGAACCTTCGACCTCTACTACACTGCAAATTTGGAGTGCGGTAGAGGAATACCAGACGCTTTACCACTGCGCCATCCCCCCTTCGTAGCAGCTATGTTCGTAGACAATAAATCAGAACCACCGAACAGAATGCATTCCTAGTTATCGTTATTTTCCTTTACGCACTTAGTGCAAAGCCAACCAACAATAGGTCTATATATCTAGACGTCATCTATAACCGAATGTTACGATTACAAGGAGGAGAACAAGCAACAACGGCAGGGCAACGTTGAAGGCGGGGCACAGCGGGTAAGCTCGTGCCGCGCAGTCACGTGACCTGCCCTCCAGGCTTGGCAACACCTCTCAGTGTATCCATGGAGGGCGTTGACCTCCATGGAAGGCATGGAGGGCAGACCTCAACATGGAGGGCACACTCACTATATAATAGTAGGCAATGAGCCCTTACGGTTCATTGTGTTCAACTTCGAAATCTAAGGATTAGTACTTGATTCTCAACTCCCCGTATATTACATCGATCTACCAATCGTGCTATACACCCTCGTGTCCATCGCATCACTCTATCCCCGAGAACCAACCCAAGATCATCTTCGGACGACCTTCACATCGTTGCAACGAACAAAGTTTATAGTATTTGATTAGTAGTGAGCAAGAGCTGGATGGAGAGATCTCCATATGTACGGTTGCGAGCTAAGCGGGAAGCTTGGTCTAACTAGTGGTCCAAGCTTCCGGCCCGGAAAAACTCGCCGGGCTGGCTGTACGCGCATGTCCCGACACATGGCCAAGGAGCGAACCAAAGCTGATTCAGGAGCCAAGTACAGCTTGTATTTCAAGCTTTTACATGAAAAGATGGAGGAGTACAACGTACAACCAACACATATATTTATTATTATTATTATTATTTATTGAGAAGCTGGCACTATTAGTAGTAGTATGACTACCTAATAGAGCGCTCTCTAAGGCACAACGGTAGTGGTGGTACGACTCGTATTGTTGACTTCGGAGCTATTCACACGTTCATAGATCCGTGTTGCGTGCAGCTGCGTCCAAGCTCCCCGCTAGGACCCACCTGCACGTGTCACCAATCATGTGACTACTCCTCCGCTTGATACCACCAAGTCACTTACGGACTGTATTCTCAACAGATCGTACGTTTGATTTGTTTGTATATTTCTATAGGCAGCGTTTGGTTTGCAGACATGTCAACAACCCGTCAGTTTCCCGTTAACGGATTGTTCGGCCTGACACGTGATCAGTCCGTTCAATTCAAGCCAGACCTCCCAAATTTTGCAGGCCGTTCAAGCCGAGGGTGAAGGCCTGATTATATTGAAGTTTTAGGGTGCCTAATAGGGCTTAACATTTGCTGAAGAATCTTCCAAAGCTAAAAAATTTTCGTGTTGTAATACCTGATTTATAAGCGTCTTTTTGTAGGAACGCTGACTACCGTAGTAAGCGCGTCTGTAGATACGAGCAACCCTGTTGGTTGGCTTTGCACTAAGTGCGTAAAGGGAAATAACGATAACTAGTAATGCATTCTGTTTTGTGATTCTGATCCTTTTACGAACACAGCTGCTACGAAGGTATACCTAAGCTCTGCGCAAGGTGGGCCGAAGTCGGGCCGAAGTGTCCAGCAGCCGACGTCTCTACCGATACTCACGATCCGACAAACCCATAATTTTCCCTCTATTTGTCCCCTAACGCCGCCATGACGCACCCTAAGCGTACGACTAAACTTACTGAAAAGGTCAGGCAAGCCCAGCTTGACTTTGCAACGCCAGAAATTCGTCTAACAAAGCGCGCGCGGGTAGCTGCACCAACAACGCCAGCGCGTCAAACACCACCTGCATTATCAACGCCTGCGCTAACGCGTCTGTCCTCCCCACGCGCGCTGCTTGCTGCTAGCCAGCAAGGGAGTCAATCGCTATCTAAGGATGACGCGTTCGAGCTTGAGCTGCGTGAATCGCAGCTAGAGGAGGCTATTGTTGCACCTACCGCCGCCTCGCGCGCTCCTATAGTTGCTTCAGCTAATGAAAACAGCACAGTAGGGCAGGCGCTGGCGGCAGGATTTGACACGCGATTTGCTGACAACTTCGATGATATCATCTAGCTAAGGTTGCCTGGTTACAGGGCACCGCTTGTGCCGCAGAAGCATAAGAAAAGCTGGATCTATGCGTACGGTTATCGCATCAACTCTACTGCCCCTCAGCTCAGCAGCAAGGTCTATTTTGTGTGCAAAATCTGCCATCTTCGGTATCACAAAGCCTGCAGCGGCATCTACGACACTACTACCTCGCCGTCGACGGCAGCGCGTCACCTTAACACCACCCACCAGATCTACAACCCTGAAAAACCTGCGGCTCTAGCAGTAAGTACAACGGAACATACCCTACGCTCATACTACAAGGCAGGCGGCAAGGTGCCTTAGGATGTACACAACGCCCTCACTGACTTTAACGTACAGCTGTTTCGCTTTAAGGCAGTCACTTAGCTTGTCGAAGGCAACCACTCACTATCTGAGTTTGAGCGCCCAGAGTTTCGAGCTATGTTGGAGGCAGCCAACCTAGAGGCAGTAACTGCGCTATAGACAAGCCACAACAGTGTCTCGAGGTACGTTATGCGTCTCTATAACTACCTGCAACCCCGTGTTGCTGTTGAGCTGTCTAACGCGCTGAGTAAGATACACATAAGCTTTAACGGGTGGACAATGCAAGGAGGCAAGCGAGGCTTCTTAGGCGTTGTTGCGCACTTTGTGAGCTCATCAGGCGGGCTTACAGATCTGCCTATTGCGCTTCCTCAGCTTACAGGTGCCCATACAGGCGTAAGGATAGCTAAGGTTGTTAACTAAACGTTGCGGCAGTTTAGTGTTAATAGCGCTAAGTTAGGTTACTTTGTACTTGACAACGCGGCTAACAACGACACCGCTATTGCTGTGGTTGCAGAGATTTACGACTTCTTGCTAGTCCACCGCCGCCTCCGCTGCGGTCCCCATACACTCAACCTTATTAGGCAGACGCTCCTTTGGGGTAACAATCAGCAGGCGTATGACAATGCGCCTGAGGAGCTCAGCGACGAGGTGAGGTTTATAAGAGAGTGGCGTAAAGATGGCCCCCTCGGCGTGCTGCTTGACGTTATCAACTACATCAAAACACCACAGCAGCATGAGCTTTTTATCAATTTCCAATACCGCGCAAACGCTAACTTGTCCGCCAAAGATCGTAAGATTCTTAAGGTCGTTAAGCCTGTTGTTACGCGCTAGAACTTATACTTTAGCTGCTTTAAGCGCGCAGTTACGCTGCAGTCTACAGTTAACGCTTACTGTTAACTCTATGTTACCAACACCGCCAACGCGGACGCCTACGCCGCTGCGAGCGGCAACAAAGAGCCTGACGCGCAGCGTTGGATGCGCTCAGGTGGTCTTACTGCGGCTAATTGGCAGACTGTCAACGAGTATCTCGCGATGCTACGACCGCTAAAGTTGGCAACAAAGCGCCTTAAAGGTCGCGGTACCTACAAGCAATTTGGCTCACTTGCTGAGGTGATCCCTGTCTTCGAGACCATCTTATCTAGCTATAAGGAGCGCGTAGAGTCCTACAGCGGCGTCAATTACGACGAACCTAGCGCGCCAGAGGACCACATTGCCATCAACCTCCGCGCTGCTTGGGCGAAGGCGAACGAGTACTACATTAAGCTTGATGACTCCCCCGCCTACTATGCTGCTACCTCTCTCCATCCAGCGTACAAACACTACTGCGACAACGCGTGGAGGGATAAACCAGAGTGGTTGGCAGCGGCGCAGTCGGCGTTCCAGGCGCTTTAGGGCACGTACAAGGACAACCCAGCGCCGCCGCCAGCGCCAGCAGCACCTCGGGCGCGTGTAAACAACGACCTCAACGACGCTATCGCGTCCATGATGGAGCCTCATCAAGGCGTTAGAGTTTCCAACGATTTAGATGAGTACACGCGCTGGAAACTTGAGCCCTGGGTCCCCTCTGTCGACAATCCAATCACTTATTAGCTCTCACGCCGCCGCGACTACCCCAACCTTACGCGCCTCGCGCTCGACGTCCTCTCTATACCCGCCTCTAGCTGTGACTGTGAGCGTATGTTTAGTGAGCTTGGCGATCTTTTGCGGCCAAAAAGGAGGAAGATCTCGTCACAATTGCTGGTAGCAATACAGTCAGTACGCGCTTGGTTGCGGGCCGGCTTTGGTGTTGAAGGAGAGACTGCAGAGTCTCTACTTAGCGACGAGGCAATTGATGGCATGTATAACTTGGGGGATTGGCACGATAGCGAAGCCTGATTTGTATGTAAAAAAGTTATCAGTTTGAATAAGTTACCTAATCAGTTCAGTTCGAGCCTTGCTAGAAGACAATTCAATCAGTTTGTTAAGATTTTTCGGCCTGCTTCTTGCAGTTCAATTCAAGCCAAGGGTTGCAAACTGACTGAACGGATTGTTGACATGTCTGTTGGTTTGTTTAATTTGCTTATAGTCAAGCAAATCAAACAAACTATTCAAACGCGTTTGCTTAATGACAAGTCTGTGGCTAATCGAGGTTGCTCCAGCCATAACAGCGCTGGGCAAGGGTTTCGTAGGTTCGATAAGCTTCGGTAGCTCATTCTTCGGCTTTGAGATGTCGCAGTACTTCCAGATACCATCTACGACGGCCTTCTCACGTCGTAGCTGGAACCATGACTCCCAATCTGCTGGTTTGTCCAGTATAACAGTCACCCGAGCGACTCCCGCTTCGCTGAGCGACATCGTGATCTTTCGATTTGTATAATTGGGCCGGGCTCTCAATGATACAGGAGCAACGGCAAGGTGTTGAGTGAACGCAGTCGTTATCAATTGCGAGTGCAGTCCGGGCTCATAACTGTGGGCGAACAACAGAAAGGAGAGAACTGGTTGATTATTCTACTGAGTAGAGATGTGTGCTTATATACATAAGATATACATGAGTACATGACGTAGATAGTAGAGTGGTGAAGGTTGTAGAAGATACTAGAAGATCTGATAAGAGTATCGGGCTGACACACGGACACCCAACTGTGTTGGCTGACATAACGACCATTCACTCGTGACGGAATAACAGCTGTAACAGAACAACGTCCTCTCCTTTGCTATCTAGAAGGTGCCAACGCGATTGCATACGAGTAAATTTAGGTGGATGACCGTAAACAGCGCTAGTCCCAGATAGGCATCGTTCCATTACAAAGGTAAGTTGCGACTAAAATACAGGAGCAGAGCAGGAGAGACCCCAAACCGTGACAGATGGATCTAATTTGTCAATATGCCGTCTTCCCCGTCTTGACCGTCTTCAGTACACCCTCATCAGCTAGCTTCTCAATCATATTGTACAGGACAAAATCACAGCCCCTCTTCACTACCATGTTGATCGTGACCGGCACCATTTCTTCATGAAACGTGACATTGCTCTGGTATGGCACTTGTCCAATGGGAACCGTGAAATCCGCACACCCAAAAATGGGACAGATAGTCGCTCCCCTCACGGCAGCGCCCTCTGGCCGAACAGCCATATAGGATGCGTCCGGCGATTCGTTAAGCAAGCGCTCGCGGAAGGAAGGCAGCCCACCCGTACCGATATCATACAGCATGACCGACTCGGAGCATGACTCAGGTGTGCTATACTGGAACTCGCCCTCGTACCACGCCACTGCCTGTCTCTTGATCTCAAGAGCTGCATCATAGTTCGCTTGGTTCGTCACGCTCTCATTAAAGCCTATCCATCCGAGTCGTCGTGCAGGCTCAATTGGTGGGAAACGGCCCTCGAACATGTCTTTCCAGGCTGTAATCAAGGGCTTGCCGACAACCAGCCATGAAGTCCATGCGTTAATTATGCTTGTTGCTATGATCATGATGGTAAAATTACTCCCAATCGGATCCGTGGCGTTTTGGACAGTAGCAGTAAAATTTATCTTCTTGACACGCATATCGAACACGCGTGCCATTTCTTTAATAAAACTTTCCAGGATCGGTTCAGCGGCCGGGTTATTCAGCGGCAAGTAGTCGGTGGGATAGATGATTGTTTTTGGAAATGCATCCGTGTCCGGCACAACGAGGGGGGAGAGACCGGTAATGGATGTATCTTGGTACAAATGAGGAGCATACCATGCTTTGGCAAATTTAACCCATTTGTGAGGATCGCGACTGAAGACACCTGCCGTGTCTGTTGCAGCGCCAAGAGGAATAACGCGTTCGAGGGACATAAGACCTTGGCTTGGACGTTGACTATTGTGTGCCTTTTAGTTTCGATAATAGGGCCAAATGAAAGCATAATATCGGGGCATAAAAAACATACCCATACACGCCAGCCACTGCAGCCGGTATTCGCATAGAAGAATCTGTATCACTGCCCACAGCATAATCCAACCATTCATACGCCGCGACCGCGCATCCGCCTCCAGACGACGAAGCAGAGCAAGTCAACCATCCATCGCCTCTAGGGTTGAACGGGTACTGCTCATCTTGCCACTCCCACGGATTCGCCCCAGACGCAAATTGAGCTAGTTTCTGCTTTCCAACCACTACGCCCCCTAGATTAAGAATCTGTTGCACAGAAGGTGCGGTGTCATTTGCAACGGGTGTAATGACCGACCATGCATGGCTGCCCGCGCTTGTTTGTAGCCCTTTAATGTCGTAGAGATCTTTGATGGCTACGCGGGACCCAGCAAGGGGACGAGGGTCGTCCCATGAGTAGATTCTAGAGGGAACACTGTGGAAAGCTTTTAGTAAAGGGTTCTGCATTTAATAACGACACGATTAAGCACTGGACAACTAACGGTATAAACGGATCTTGGAATTTGGGCGAGAACATGCTAACAGGGTGGTGTGTATTTTCGCCGTCATTGGCGCTATATGCCCCGAACAGAAACGTCTTGTACGTATCGGGGTATAAGCGATAAACGGTGGCAAAGCTTACTAAGCTCCCGTCGACAGAGGCGAGGTAAGGTCCTGCTGGCAGGTTGACGGAAGATTCCAGCGCTACTTTGTTAATAGTCGCGTTTGCAGTCATTAAGCGATCCAGGAAGAGCCAGGTGCTGTTAAAGGAGGAAATGTATTCGATAGCAGAGGCGTCAAGGGACGATTGCACCTGCGACGAAATGTACAACCCGCTTAGGAAGTCATAGTTAAATACGTCATCGTCTTCGAGGTACGTGGAGATGATGGTTTGTAATGTATCTTTCGTGATGAGTGTCGCATTCGTCTTGATCAAGGCAATGGGGATCGAAGTTGATTGGTCAGACGTGATTGTAGTACAGCGCGCACTTGCTTTTGGGTGCTTTGTATCTGCTAGGTACGAAACATGCCCGAGATTGAAGATGGTATGGCCGACGGGATCGCTCAAAACAAAGTTGTATGGGTTCCTTTGGATAGTAGGAGTAGCTGTTGCAAAACTCGCTGCAAGCAATGCGATTGGCAGAATAAAGCGGGTCGCCATAGTAGTAGTGAATATCGACCATATATTTAAACGCTTGCCACAGTTACTGCCTTTTATACCTATCCTCGCAGTAATAAAAGAATGTTCATCATATAAAGCTATAAGGGATTGACCCAGCCGACCCAGCCGACCCAGCCGACCTAGCCGACCTAGCCGACCTAGCCGACCCAGCTGATAGAAAAGCTAGATCTAGCAGAGCGCATTGAGGTTGTATGTATCGCTAATAGCGCTAATGTCACGGTAACGTTAATCACCCTGATTCCCTGACACCTGAACGGCCATAGACACTTGTCAGATATGAGGTAGATTTTGGGTGGAAGGCAACGGAGTTGGAGATGTCAGATAGCAGGCGTGTCGAGCCGAAAGTGCCGACACCGCTAGCTAATAACGGGTTAGCGTCTTAGCAGAACAAAACTCTCAGCGCGCACCTTAGAACAGAGACAACAACAAATAAATCATAAACATCCATCACTTTTGTGCAATATCTTATCTAATCTGACAGGAGATCATCACGTTACGTAGACCCCCTAGTCCCAAGAGGGACTAGGACAGGGCGACCTTCCGTCTCATCCCTCACGAGACTGCACCACACACGACAATACACACGTTGAACCAAAAATCATCATCACTCTCATCAGAACCCATATTATCTGACAACACTAGGTGCTCCTGTAAGCACCCGGCATCTGTTGATTAGCTAAGAGCAGACTCCGCAACAATCAATTAAGTGGGTCCAGAGAGGCCATATTTGATTTGATTGATTACCTATTTAGGCCTAGTAATTACCCGTAGAGGTTTAACCCCTACCTACATAGGTAAGTGGGTCTTTATAAGAGGCATATTTGATTTGTTTGTTGCGGACTGTGGCTAAGAGCAGCTAAGACCCCGCGCTAAGCGCACAGGCCCCGCTTATATCTGCTCACCGCAACTTGAACCTGTTCTTGTGTCAGATTGAGGCGAGGTTTTGCTCCATGATCGAGCCGATGGTGGTTGGGGAAGGACATGAGACCCCCAAACCAGGGCTAGCGCCGGGACTTAGCACTGCCAAGCCCGAGGCGAGGCCACCTCCCACAGACAGAGCCGTAGACAGAGACAGACAATAGACACTTGATCCCATCCATAAAAATCTGACATCTTGTCAGATATTCACTCTCATCTGGAATACTGATGAAATAGGTAATGATGGTGATGATTTTGATGATTGATTGTGTCTTGGTTCTGTCTACGGTTGTGGGCACACCTAGGGGGTGCCAAGCCTTTCTGTGATCCGATTGGCTCTCACGGATGCCGGGTCGCGTTAGTCTAACCCAGCGTCTGTACGCTCTCATCTTCAACAGTGCTTGTATCTACACTAGATAGTAACTACGATCAATAAAGAACTGTAAAGACTATCTTCTGTCTGTGTTCGACTGCGACGTAGTCTCTCGTGACAGCTAATAATTATCGTAGAGATGTCTAGTTGTCAGATAACAGGGGTTCTGATGAAAAAATGATGATGATTGTTGTGTGTTGCAGTCCTGCGAGGGATGAGGCGGAAGTCTGCCCTGTCCTAGTCCTTCTTGGGACTAGGGGGTCTATGGAACGTGCTATCTTCAACTCCGCTCCCTTCTACCAAATACTACCTCATATCTGACACTAGTATTTAATTGCACTGTAGGCAGAGTATCGGTATTAGGTTGTGCGTAGTGGGGATTGATTGTTGTAAAATAGCTACGGTGGTAACGTTAGCTTGAAATGGTAACAATACCCATGTATTTTTGTCAGATAGCAGGCGTGTCGAGCCGAAAGTGCCGACACCGCTAGCTAATAACGGGTTAGCGTCTTAGCAGAACAAAACTCTCAGCGCGTACCTTAGAATAGACACAAGAACAATCAATCATGAACATCCATCACTTTTGTGCAATATCTTATCTAATCTGACAGGTATACAGCCAACAACTACCTCAGCTTCTGGGCTAGCGCGCACACTATCAGAGGAAGAAATCTCAAAAGTATAGGAGCATTTATCTCAGTTCGACGTCAGGTAACTCAGTTCAGTCAGTCCAGTCAGTCCGCAGGCCGCGGCGACGTCAGTTCAGTCAGTCAGTTTTAGTTTAATTGAAAAGTCTTGGCAGTCAGTCCAGTCCAGTTCAGTGACCTCAGGACGTCAGTTCAGTCAGTCCAGAGAGCTCCGGACTGACTGAACTGACTGATAGCAACTCTGGGTGCGCGTTAGGGTAGTTCGGCGCATTGACTGAATCCACGCATTAAGCGTATAGACACGGTAGCTACGGAGAAAATGTGGCTGAAACCGAATAGGATAAAACTGATTAATCAAATCGAACCCAGGCATAGCCGACAGAACCGACAGAACCGACAGAACCGACAGAACCGACAGAACCGACAGAACCGACAGAACCGACATAACCGACAGAACCGACAGAACCGACAGAACCGACAGCACTGACTACAGGAACTAGAAGTACATTGAATTTTTCTTAGTAATGAGATATATATAACTAGCTAAGCTGACACGATACTCACTTTTAGATAACGTGGTTTAACAGCTAGCCACCAAAGCCATTCAGTTTACAAAACAAGCGCAGATCCTTGGGCACGTTGGGATCGCAGACGCGTAGACGACAGCCGAGCGCTAGGGGGAGACTGTAGGTATCTGTTACGAACCTAAGGAGGGGACACAGCACAAGATATGAAGGGCAGAAGGATGAAGGCCTTGTCAGAACCTCTTTCCAGGCGAAGGCGTACAAGGAGTACAAGGACCAATGACGTAAGCCTGCCCCGCATCCCACAAAGCTTGGCGGAACGCCACCATGGGACATGTCACGTGTGTCCCAAGGAATCCCACGATGTACCGCGATGTCCCACGCATGGGACAGTGTAGGACAACGTAGGTGTCAGATAACAGGGTTCTGATGGGAATCATAATAATTGTGGTTGAACGTGTGTATTGTGGTGTGTGGTGCAGTCTCGTGAGGGATGAGACGGAAGGTCGCCCTGTCTTAGTCCCTCTTGGGACTAGGGGGTCTACGTAACGTGATGATCTCCAACTCCGTTGCCTTCCACCCAAAATCTACCTCATATCTGACAGTAGGACGTATAGGACATAGGACATTCATTAGTATATAACAGTAGACAATGAGCCCTTACGGTTCATTGTGTTCAACTTCGAAATCTAAGGATTAGTACTTGTCACAGCACCAACTCGGCGCTCTGTAGGTCACGTGCCCCCATCCCTATCTTGGCCTAGCGCCTGCTACCCTACGGTACGTATCCTCCCCGTGCTCTTGTACATAGACCTTTACACTACAACTACGTTCTTACCTTGCGACTACTGTTTGGCCCCGTGATAGTGACAGTGGCCTCTACGCCCCATCGTGCCCCCTCGCACAAGACAGGAAGGCCTAGCGTACCTCGCGCAATTAACAGACCAGCCACAAGAGTTCGAGACCTTCGTGAAGGTAACGAACTCCTTCCATGACGAGTGATTTCTATCTTTGAATTTCACTAAGACCCGCTGAATTCCTTGGCATTGTTCAGTGTAGGATTCGCGGCAAAACGCCGCATAGATGCCACAACCCACACGCTCTCTTTCAAACCTTTTATTATATCTCAAATTGCCTCTTGTTACTTTTTCGTTTCTCTCTCTAAAAAGCAGTTACTGTACTGCATCGATCAAAGGCGCAAGCCACGAAATACTAGAATATTGTAGGAAAACGGCTTCAAATGGCGGGAGTCCTTTTCACGAACATGTATATAGGCAGGACATCACTCCCCTTAGATACAAAACACCTAGGAATAGGTTCCACGAGGCAAGTGCGATAACACTATAAGACCACGGCGGGACCCGCCCGAATACCCTATGGGAGGTTACAGATAGGGCGTTAAACCACAATCAACATCAACATCAACTCGGAACTTTCGCAACGTTGGGCATCGACCAAAATTCAGACACAAGAGTAGCGAACACAGAGAGGAACAGCGACAACAAAGACAGAAGAATTGAGTGCAAGTGCGGTCTTAAGCATCGATTCAAGGACTGTTGGTACCTTGGAGGGAAGGGCAAACCTCAAGGCTGGGTGCCAAAGCCTGAGATCCAGGAAAAGTTTGGCAAATTGATGGAGAGCCAGTCACCAATCGGACGGGCTATCAAGGCGACTCTGAAGGCTAACACAGGCACAACAGCCTTAACAGCAGTTTCGACACTGCGTCAGTTTGACGACCAGAGTCCAACCATAGGGAACATTAGCAGTCATGTACTACAGCTCACCATGAGCACGGACTGCACAAACAAGCAGACAATCAAGCCAAGTCTGATCAACCGATGGATCCTCGATCCAGGATCGAACACTCATGTGACCAACACCAGAGCGTACGGCTGGAAGAAGCGAGCCGACGGCACAGGTGAAGTGGTCAAAGCGGGTAACCAAGAGCTGGCGATACGAGAGTGGGGAGATGTAATTCTGCTTATCAACACGCCCACGGGCACGGAGCAGATTGAACTTACCTACGTGGCGTACGTACCAGGCTTCCTCACGAACGTCGTCGGTCTTTCTCGATGTCGATCAATCGGCATACACTTCGACTCAGGCCGAGACTGTCTATACCAGCGGAGATGGAACAACGTTATAAGCAAGCTTCAATACGTGGGAGGTCATTGGCTGATAGACGCTGACGGCATGGAGAGACCAGACGCTGGCCCTCTGCTTGCAGCCTCGACTCACGCCTACAAGAAGCCTTCGCACGAGCCTCGGAAGCCGCTACGGCTTACACTGGAAGAAGCTCATGTTATGTGGGGCCACGCAGGCCGACAGGCGATCGGCCATCTGCCAGGAAGCGTAGACGGACTAGAACTGGTGGACGGCGAACAAGCGCCGAAGTGGAAGGACTGTGACACCTGTATACAGTCAAAACTAACGCAGCTTGTCAGCCGGAGGCTACCGCGAGAACCAGCTACTCGACCATTTCAGCGTACTAGCATCGACTTAATACAGCTATTGGAGCGAGGCGAGCGTTGCTACAATGGTGACCAGTACCTGTTTCACATGGTTGATCAAGATTCGAAGTGGCATGAAGGAAGCTGCATGCCAGACAAGACGAAGGCAACTCTGACACGAGTCTTCAAGCGATTGCTGGCTAAGATTGAACGCCAATATAACAGCCAAGTCATTGTTATTCGGCTTGACATGGAGGCTGGATACGTCGAGCTCCTCGAGATATGCAAAAATCTTGGTATTGCACTGGAGCCGCGAGCCACAGAAGCACAGAACGGAGGCATCGAGCGCGCAGGGAAGTCGATTGTTATCCGAGCAAGGGCTGTCCGCCTGCACGCGGGCTTACCTGAGGAGTACGCCAACGAGTGTGCTATGACAGCTATATATCTGCTCAACCGTACGCCAGTCGAAGCAATTAACTGGAGCTGTCCGTACACCAAAGTCAAGGGAGTCAAGCCATCTGTTGCTCACCTTGAGGTAATCGGAGCGAGAGCATACGTGCTCAACGAGAAGCTACTACGCGGAGCCAAGCTGGAGTCGAGAGCATTGATCGGCCACCTGGTAGGCTTCGACTCTACCAACATATTTCGGATCTGGTTGCCGACAATCGGACGAGTTATACGAACCCGAGACGTTGTTTTTTTGAGAGACAAGCTCTGTGACGGCCAAGGCCAGTACGCAGAGAAGAGCTATATTCGGGAGGTAGCTGAAGTGCTTGACATCGAGAATACGCCTGACTACAGCAACATATTAACAGATCAACTATCTTCGCCCGAAGATGTGAATGTACAACAAGATGCACACCGAAGTGAGAACGATATGGAGGACGAGATAGAGGACCCGATCAGCGATACGATTCATGTTCAACCACGACGGCGAACCAACCAGCAAGACGACAGTCAGCAACAAGAGACGATGAGGCATCTCAGAACTCCAGAGGCGACGTCAGAATCACAGGAAGTGAGCCAACTCACAGATCAAGAGATGGACGACACTGGCTGGGAACGAGGATACGCTCTAGCACCGGAAGGAGAAGCGTTGAATCGAACATCCAACAATGCGAGACGACGAGAAGAGATCAGTAGCCAGGTATCAGAGCAATTCATATTGAAGGGCAAACGGAGTCGGAAGCCGGTCAACCTCGGCACGTACCTAGCGACGTTTGCAACCTGTATCAACCCAACAGCACCAGCAAAGCTATTCAACGAAGCGCCAAAGATCCGATTCCATCGCGACCAGCTGCCGGCTGTACCAAAGAGGTGGAAAGATTTGGACCATCATCCATTTGGAGCAGAGTTCAGGGAGGCAAGCCGCAAAGAGATTGATGGCTTCACCCAGCGAAGCTGCTTCGGAAAAACTGCGAGAGCCTCTGAGATTGTAGACGCCGAAATACTACCGCTTATGTGGGTATTCACGTACAAGTTCGACGAGGATGGATATCTCTACAAGTTCAAGGCAAGACTGGTAGTAAGGGGAGATCTACAGCAAGACTACGGCGATACATATGCAGCTACATTAGCCGCAAAGATATTCCGATGTTTGATCGCCCTGTCAGCAGCTTTCGACCTTGAGCTGTACCAGTACGACGTCCTGAACGCCTTTCTTAACGCCGAACTCGATCGACTTACCTACGTACGATGTCCAGAAGGATATGAGAGCGAGCTTGGTCAACTTCTTGAGCTCAAACGAGCTCTGTATGGCCTTTGAGATGCACCGCGACTATGGTACAAGCACCTTACTGCTACGCTTGAGAAGCTAGGCCTTCAGCAGGTGCCAGGAGTGCCCTGTCTGTTCAGCAATGATTCCTTGATTGTCTTCTTCTTTGTGGACGATATAGTCGTGGCTGTGGCTTCCAAGAATAAGGACGTCTACCGCCAATTCGATCAACAGCTGCGAGCTGCATACGACGTGCGATTCCTGGGAGAATTGAAATGGTTTCTCGGCATACGCGTTATCCGAGACCGCAGCCAGAAAAAGATCTGGCTAATGCAAGACAGCTTCATTGACAAAGTGGCTGCCAAATACAACATTACTCAAAGAAGTACAACATATCCAGCAGTGCCACTGGCAGATGGCAATATCGGCCTAAGCACAGAGGAACCAGACAATAAGCGCACGAAGCTGTACCAGGAACTGGTTGGATCACTAGCCTACATCGCGACATACACTCGACCTGACGTCGCGCAAGCCCACTCAGAATTATCACGATATCTGCAGAATCCAGGCCAAAAGCATGTCAGCGCGGCATACCATGTGTGGAAGTACTTGATCGGCCAGAAGCGTTTGGCAATTGGTGCTCATGGAGATCAGAGCAGTCGCACGATATATACAGGCTCAAGCCTGGGGGGTGCTGGAACAGAGCCACTGTTCTATGGTGCCTCTGATGCAGCCTTTGCCGACGACCTGCCGACAAGGCGCAGCTCTCAGGGATATCTATTCATGCTGTACGGCATGCCTATTGACTGGAAGGCGACACTCCAACGTTCAGTCACGAAATCAACTACAGAGGCGGAGCTGCTAGCTCTGTCGACAGCAGCTAGCGAGCTACAGGCATGGAATCGACTGTTCAAGCACATCAGGTTTGACCTCGAGATGATACCAACTATCTATTGCGACAACCTACAGACAGTGGGAGTTGTCACTAAGGACGAAGACAAGCTGTTCACCAGACTGCGTCATGTGGACGTTCACCAACATTGGCTAAGGCAGGAGGTAGCTGATGGACGTATATCAGTCCAATGGAAGCCCACTAACCTTATGCCTGCCGACGGACTCACCAAGATGCTTGTACGCCAGAAGCATGTCGAGTTTCTGAAACAACTTGGTCTGAGGGACGTCAATGAATACCTGCCAAACGCCGGACAAGACAGCCCTGATCTGGAGAGCTTAACCCACTGGTATTAGGTAGAGGTCAAGACACGACTACTCTTCAACATGATATGGAGCATCAGCTTTGGGTGACACCGCATCTGAGGGGGTGTGTGACGGTTCATGGGGTAAGGACATCCTAGGTGCCACGTGTTGGCGAGATGGTTCTTCCTCTTACTGATAAGCACCTTCTACACCTATCCATGTCACAGATACGTCATGTAAACAGACTAGTATGATGGCCCCATAAAAGGCCATCACCACAGCAGAACAGAACAAGACATCAGGAAATGCATAGCAACTTTCTCTCACTGCTTGTACTGTTACAAAACGTTCTGAGGCGTACCAGCGTCAGCAGAACGCACACCTAGCAGCCCCTATGGACAGACAAGCGCAGCAGCCACTGCAACAGACGCAACCACTGCAACCGCTACAGCCGCAGCTACAGCCGCAGCCACAACGTCCGTCACAGGGCGAGCAACAAGGCGATCAACAGGGCGAGCAGTATGGAGTGAGACAAGGCGTTCGAAGCCACTCGCAATACCAAGAACTACAACGACCACTCTACGTGAGCAATACCCTTGATGGACAACAGCCACGACGACAAAGAGAGCAGACTACGCAGCCACAGCACTGGCACCCGCAGACGCAAACACGACCGCCGGCGACCGCGTACCGCGAGGTGACACCTTTCCCTCAGCAACCTACAAACCGAGTACCTGACAGACCCCTTGGCCTACCACATGACCCGTACAAGACGCTACCGCCGCGATGGTCCCGCAACGATCGACTCGACGCCAATATGATCACACAGTTCTCTAAGCTATGGGACAATAGCAACAAGTATACAGGGAATGCGTACGATCTCCTAGACGATACGATCAAGATCTTCTTCAGCATCTGCTGGCAGGTAGATATCCAAGAAGAGCAGTTTCACGCAGTGTTTCCCCGTATCCTTACCGGGCGGGCAGAGACGTTCTACATACAGGTTGTAGAGAGAGATGACAGCTTTGCTGATGCGTACATGGCAATCAAAAACCACTTCGACCATGACGTCCATCACCAGCACTACTACACAGACTGGACGACTACAACCTTCGCTCGCACCCGCACAGAGAACCCCGACAAGGGACTACACGAGGTTCTGCAGATCCTGCTTGACAAGCTGCAACTATGCCAGCGTGCCCTTGGCAAGAACTTTGAGGGCGAGGATGCCCTACGTACCACTGTCATCAATGCCTGCCGAGGAGTACCAGAGCTTGAGATGGCACTGTTCAAACCAGCCACAATCTGTGAAGGACTCTTCTCAGACCTACGTTCTGCAGTTGAGACACACCTTGCACGGCAACACACTGCCCAGATGGTCACAGAGGACCAATACTACTTAGATCGCCGATACAACGGCAATGGAAGAATCCGAGGGGGATCTCGAGGTGGAGGAGGATTCAGAGGCGGATCCAGAGGAGCATATCGAGGAGGCGAGCAGCGCGACGACAACGGAAGAGGATTCAAACCACGCTGGAGGAAGAAATGCTTTGTTTGCCAGAAGGAAGGATGCTGGTCTACCAATCACACAGACGAAGAGCGCAAGGCTGCCCGTACACAGTTCTTCTCTACGCTATACTTTACAGGTACACAGCCCCCTAAGGACTTCTCCGTACATCTTGCAGAATACGAAGGGATTGAGCACACTAGCCAGTACAATCAGAGAGGCTGGAGAGAGGAGGATGACTGCGAGGATGACGACGATGACGGCGACACTGGCGATCGGCAATACTTTGAACACCAGTTCTTTACGGAGCAATGCCTTGCAGATTAGGCGTTCTTGCACCACATCTCTGGCGACGACGTATACCGCTAAGACGCGCCATCAGCGCCAGCGTCACAGTTCCTGCTTGAAGACCGCTACACAAGATCTGTGTACCAAGGGATCCTACCGGATACAGGCGCTGCCAACGTATCCACAGTCGGCAAGGAGCAGTACCTTGCACTCACAAGGGAAGATCCCACAGTTAGGATGGATACGTCTACAGCAGGAAAGGCATCTATCAAATTCGGCAAGGGCGAGGCTACATCATCTATTGGCACTGCACAGGTCTCTACAGACATTGGGACGATCAACTTTGAGGTGCTTGACGCACCTACACCATTCTTATTGTGCCTTGCAGACATGGACAGGTTAAAGGTCTACTTTAACAACACCACAGATGAGCTAGTCCAGGGTGACGTACACATCCCTGTAATTCGCAAATGGGGACATCCTTGGTTCCATCTAAACAAGAGAGAGAGAGCAACTGTGTTCCTAACAGAGACAGAGTTGCGACGGCTCCATCGAAGATTTGGACACCCAGCTGTCACGCGACTTATTAAGCTCTTAAAGGATGCTGGCCATAACGACTTCGAAGAAAGAACCCTAGAAGAAGTCACTAAGTTCTGCCACCACTGCCAGCTCCACAGCTCCGCGCCGCGCCGATTTAAATTCACTCTCAAGGATGATCACCACTTCAACTATGAGATCCTAGTGGACGTGATGTACTTGAGTAACAAACCTGTACTGCATGTGGTCGATTCCTCAACAGCGTTTCAAGGCGCGAGGTTCCTCAGCGCTATCTCAGCTAAAGAAACATGGCAAGCACTGCGGATACTATGGATCGACACCTACCAGGGACCACCCGACATCATCACGCATGATGCAGGTACTAACTTCGCGAGCGCAGAGTTCCGCGCAGAAGCAAAGATCATGGGAGTCACATGCAAGCAAGTACCTACGGAGGCGCACTGGTCTATCGGCAAAACTGAGAGGTACCATGCCCCTCTACGCCGGGCATGGGACATACTTCATGCAGAACTCACTGACACTATGTCCGACGACGCGATTCTCCAGATGGCTCTGAAGGCTGTTAACGATACTGCTGGCCCTGATGGACTAGTCCCGACGCTACTAGTCTTTGGAGCGTACCCACGAATGACTGCAGAGTCACCGCCATCACCATCAATGGTCAAACGCAGCGAGGCTATTCAAAAGGCGACGAAAGCCCTGCGCAAACTCACTGCAGAGCGCCAAGTTGCAGACGCCTTGAACACCCGCAATGGACCAGCCACTGCAGACATGCTCGCGCTCCCACTCCAGAGCGAAGTCTTAGTATGGAGAGAGAGTGATGGCTGGAATGGCCCGTACAAGATCGCCAGTACAGATGGCCACAACATCACTGTCGACATGGTTAATGGTCCAGCGACATTCAGATCAACTGTCGTTAAGCCATACTACAGACCAGACCACCTGTGGAGCGACCCTGATACGCCACACGCGCCGAATGAGCCGAATGAGCCGCACGAGCCGATAGCAGTACCTCCGGCAGCGCAACCACGCAGGAGAGGCCGCCCTCCAGGATCAAAGAACAAGCGCAAGGGGCACGCGTACATCACCAAGAAGGAGCAGGACGATCTTGAGCTAGCTATCAAGCTACGTACCGATGGAGTGATCACAACCGCAGGCGCCCCCTTTGAAGCGTCTGATGACCAAGAGATCAGCGACCTCGTAGGTCGTGGAGTCTTCAAATTTGAGCAATACGACGAGAGGCTACACAGCAAGATCCGGATCTTCAAGTCACGCCTAGTACGTGAGGTCAAGGGAAAGACAACTAAACCTTATGAGAAATCCCGTCTGGTCATTCAAGGCTACCAAGACCATGGCAAGGAGACTATCTTGACGCAGTCGCCAACCATCCAGCGATGTAGCCAGCGCCTGATCATGTCGCTGGCGCCTGGGCTAGTACAAAGCGGCATGAGCGTTGAGCTACGTGATATTACGCAGGCATACCCACAGGCTCAGACAACACTGAAGAGGACGATACTTGCACACCTTCCTACGGAGCTGGTACATCGATACCCAAGAGGCACGCTACTCCATGTGATCAAGCCGCTGTATGGAATCGCTGAGGCAGGAGTCCACTGGTGGACAACGTACCACGGGCATCACTGCAAGGAACTGGACATGTCAACATCTACATACGACCCATGCCTGTTGATCACGAACAGCGACGACGCAGACATCTTCGGCATCGTTGGCATGCAGACAGACGACACTCTCATGCTCGGGACACCAGCGTTCTCGTCACTTGAAGAGAAGAAGATCCAGAAGGCAGAATTCAGGTCAAAGCCAAAAGCAAGACTGACACTAGACGTGCAATTAGACTTTGACGGATGTACACTTACGATAGACGCTAGCCAAGCCTTAAACCTCAGGCAGAAAGGGCAAGGAGGAAGGATAAGGCTTGTCGATGTTAAGGCACCGGACCGCGCGCAACAGTACACAGAGCAGCGCGCCCGCGGAGCGTACATCGCATCAACGTGCCAACCAGAGGCATCATTTGACCTATCCGTCGCGGCTCAAGCTCAGCAACCATCAGACGAGGACATCAAGGCACTCAACAAACGCCTGAAATGGCAGATGGAGAATCTCGATCGTGGCCTGCGCTACGTCACTGTCAATCTCATGGAGGCTAAGTTAATGGTCTTTGTAGATGGCTCCTTTGCCAACAACAAGGACCTTAGCTCACAGCTAGGCTTTGTCCTTATGCTCGTTAACGAGTCTATTGACGCCAACACCTTCACAATACAGGGCAACGTGATCCACCACAGCTCTACGAAGTGCAAGCGCATCACACGGAGCGTACTGGCCTCAGAGATCTACGGCATGGTCAACGGCTTTGACATAGGCATTGCGGTTGCAACCACGCTAAGGATAGTTACAGAACGACTTGGACTACCTGCAATTCCCTTAGTTATCTGTACAGACTCGTACTCCTTGTACGAGTGCCTAGTAAAGCTTGGGACGACGAAGGAGAAGCGCCTTATGATCGATATCATGGCGCTGCGCCAATCATATGAGCGTCGCGAGATCACGGAGATCCGCTGGATCAATGGCGAAGACAATCCTGCAGACGCCTTCACTAAGGCATCGCCAAACCGCGCCCTTGAACGCTTCATCGACAACAATGAGCTGACAGCCCGAGTGGATGGATGGGTACAGAGGCCAACAAGCTCTGAGACTTAATACTGCACACACAGTTACTACTGATATATGCAGAGCTACTCGCTATCTAGAAAGAAAAGACTTCCAGTGTCGGATCACAGATATCAACGATATCTCAGCCACGCGATCGGCCGCACTAATCTCGGTCACGCGAGCAGGCGCACTGATATCAGTCACGCGGACAGGCGCACTGATCGCGGCGTCCGAGCAGCGCTCAGACCAGACCTCCTATATCTAGCTCTTCCATAGTTCCCCTTCGCACGAGAATCAATCAGAACCACCGAACAGAATGCATTCCTAGTTATCGTTATTTCCCTTTACGCACTTAGTGCAAAGCCAACCAACACCAACCATGTTAACCGATTTAATTATATTAATTAAACCGGTCGACCGAGACCGACCGAAAACGCCGACCAACCGGTTAACCGGAATAACCGACCATTTTGCCCATGTATGAGCCCAAAACAGACGCTACTGAGACCTGAACTGTTTGAGACGCCAGTGGAAATCAGCCTCACAAAAACAGATCGCTCCATCTATCAGATCATTGAGGATGAGTACGAAGCCGACCCACTCGACCCGCTGGTCAAGGAAACCTTGCAACTGCTTAAAGATGGTGTGCGACGGTCGAAGATCCTGACCTTGAGCGAATGCGAAGCTAGAGGAGGACGCTTGTACTATCACGACCGGCTCGTTATACCTGACAATGATGAGCTCAAGATGAAGATCCTCCGCGCAGCACATGACTCCGCGTGTAGTGGCCATCCTGGCCGTGGCAAAACAATCGAGCTCGTCCAACGTGAGTACTACTGGCCCGCATGTTCGACACAATTCGTCGATACGTCAGCTGCTGCCATATCTGTCGCCGTTCGAAAGCTTCTCGCGAGAAGTGCCACGGCCTTCTGAAACCGCTGCCTGTACCTGAACGGAGATGGCAAGACATCTCTATCGACTTCGTTGTCGATCTCCCTGAATCTGAAGGGTATAAAAACATCATGGTAGTCGTTGACCGGTTAACAAAATACCGTTATATGATCCCTTGTACCAAGATGGAAGCCATAGACGTCGCGCGAATGTTCCTCCGCTACGTGTGGTGCAACCACGGCCTCCCAGACACAATTATTTCTGACCGAGGCAGGCAGTTCGTCTCCGCTTTTTACGACGAATTGTGCAAACAACTGAAGATCGACCCGCGCTTCTCTACAGGATTTCATCCTGAAACTGACGGTCAAACCGAGAATGCAAACGCCGTCATGGAACAAGTGCTACGCGCGTACACAAACTACAGACAGGATGACTGGGTAAGCTGGTTGCCCACCGCCCAGTTCGAAGCCAACAATACTGTATCCGAATCTACTGGGGTGTCCCTAGGATGGCCTGTTACGGCCAGAACCCCCGAATGGGTTTTGAACCGCCCTACGGCATAAAGAGACCTGCGTACTAAGCCTTACAGGCTCGAGAAGTAAATTAGATGATCGAGAAGATGCGCGATGTGACTGAGTTCATCCGCGAAGAAATGATATGGGCACAAGCTATGCAACAAGAATATACCAACCGAAAACGGTTGCCAGCACTAGCGTACGAGGTCGGCGACGAAGTCTGGCTCGACGCCCGCAACATCAGAACACAACGCGCCTCGAAAAAGCTTGACTGGAAGAACTTTGGTCCTTACCGTGTGGCCAAGAAGATCTCTTCTTACGTATACCGACTCGACCCACCCGCTACGATGAAGATTCATCCAGTATTTCATGTATCCCTCCTCCGACTTGCGGCGGCAAAATTAGATTTTCTGCCTGGATAGCACGTACCGCCACCTGAACTATTCGTCGTAGACGGCGAACCACATTATTTTGTCGAGAGCGTCGAGAACCTCCGCTACAATAAACGACGAAAGCGAAACGAGTACCTCGTGAAATGGGTTGGCTATAAAGAACTTTCTTGGGAACCTGCCGAAGAGCTGAAAGAGAACGACACCTTCGTTCGCTTTCACGAACAGTTCCCAGAAAAACCAAAACCGCCAATGTTAACTTAACCCGACATCAGGAACAATACTGCTATCACTCACTCTCGAGAGAGCTCTAGAGTAAGGGGGGGTACTGTCACGGTAACCACCGTGGTCCCCTTGACACTCCTACCTCTGACCCATGGGCTCCTACTCTTAACCTGTACGCTCCTGCTTCTAATCCGCACGCTCCTATCGCAACAGTGCAACGTACTATCCTCGACAGTATGCTACTGTCTCGACATTGGTATGACATCACATAAGCTTTCTTCCGCTATATATCTTTCTCTGGCGAAACTCTCCGCTTCTTTTCTTCACGCAACGTCTTGTATTTACACTTGAGTACTGTACGTAGCACACAAATCAAACTTCTTTATAAGTTCTCAGATTACTGCTCGTTGTCTCTCGTGACAATCCGTATGTATAGTTACGCAGCGATAGTTAGTCAAGCCCGGTTTCATCCGGCTTTGAGGTTTAGGGTATGCAATTGGATCGAGTTCGTGGCGCGTCATATATCGACCAATCATAAGGAGTTGTGTCCACCTTCGTGGTGCGGCTAGCTTAGTGATCTAGTGCGTCATCGACCATATCTCACTCTTATTAATTGGTTGCCTTTGGCCATGTGCGCTTGTGCAGCAACTTGTTGCTCTATTGTGAACGTTCAGATACAACACCGTGCTAAGAAACTGAATTAGTATAAACGAAATTCTCTGCGTTTACGTGTCCAGATACTCAACTCTTGGTACTACTGCTTTGACTGTGTCGTCACGTGGGTGTGGTTTTTGGGGAAGTTGGTATTTCTTACGAACCAAATGCATGAGTTGGGTGCTGCATGGGACATGACTATAGTCCAATGAACATCTGCCACGTCAGCAGCGACACCCAGCACTGTGGCGCAATACAAATCTGGATGCCTGGGACCGGGGTCTCGGGGTGGAGCAGCTGGCTTCAGATCGCGACGGCGCTGAGCTCGGGCTTTACAAGATCAAGAATCGATTTAAGTCTCTGTGATATCCACTAATAAGAAACAAATGTGAGATTCTAGCACCTACGGTCTACTTGCTAGAGGCCTAAGAGAAGATCGAAAGAGTTTACTTCATTGAGGACTACAGCATGGAGCTAACACTGTAGCATTTGCCTTGCTATCTCCTATAATTGTTGAAATATCGAGCGTACAAGTCAGAGAGGGCTCAATTGGTATCACGCCTAGCTTCCAGCGATTGCATACACTCTGACCGGATCCGTAATTAATAAGGTAAGATGCGGGGTTATGTTGCTTCCCGAATCGAAGATCTTGGCTGCCGCGGGGTAGACTAGTGTTGAAAGCGAGGTTGTATAAGTAGTTGCACATTGTATGACGTCTCTTGATCTTCGTACTTATGGCAAAATGCATTCGACTTCCTCCCACTAATGCATGGTCAATTACTTTTGATAAGCCTAGGCTCAAACACCGTTGTCGTTTAGATCTCGTTTTCTCTCGTACCCTTCCTCATCACGATGGTGTAAGGCGCAGATCTCACTCTTGTAGCTATGACGACATCATCGCCCCTCCTGTTTCAGCCAGACCCCTTCCGATTAAGTCAGATGCCTTCTCTCCGAGACGGAAATATCCCAAGATTCCTGTTTCGAATCCACACACCAAACTGCTATGGACAAACATCTCTTTCCAGTGTCATCCCTGAGGCTTGTAAACAGAATGGGTTCAGAGCTACGCAAGATATTTTCACTTGGAATCGACAGGAGGCTGCCAAGATATTGAATGTTCATCTGCGATGGTGGAATTACGATGATCCTGTGGACTGTAACCTAGTCTGTTGGACTAGTTCCTTGCTGTTTGCTCTCCAGTACGGTCTGCACCAGACTCCGCAACAATCAATCGATTGACATGATTGATTCCTATATAGGTTAAAGAATTACTTCATTAGGCAGCCTTTAACCTAGATAGGAATCAATCATGCCGATCCGATTGATTGTTGCGGAGTCTGGTCTGCACCGAGCGCGGCACCGTAATCCCGATGGATACGATCCTTCACAGATTGCCTTGTTAATCATCGACACTCGAAATATGCCAAAGGCAGCCTTTGTTAAAGATCTAGAGATCATAGACGCTTTCTCGGGCTATTCGGATCCTTATGTTCAACCGAACTTAGCCTACTTACAGCAGCTGCGGCTTAGGCCGATAGGATATTATTTTGGCGAATACCTCAGTCAAGGGTATCTCGATATAGAGGGCAAATGTTCCCAAGCGACTATGCAGGACTTGATAGGCAGTGGTTTGTTTCAACTCATGCCTGAGCTGGAGAGTAAAGATTCTTGGGATCAATGGGCAAAAAGGGTCATCGAGCTCCGGAGGCCTTTCAATGAAACCGTCAACATTAAACAGACAAAAAAGTCCGATGTCCGCAGAGCCATCGTTATCGCAGAAAGATGTTTTCCTGGTCGATGGGCGATTCCAGTCGCCACAATGCTTCTCGCGCTCAGGCCCTGCCTAGACAAGGATCGTGTCATCCTAGATGCCTTTGCGTCAATGTATTCTGGTGAGCTATGTGCATCTCCAAGCGTTACGGTACCATGATATACTGAATTCTTGAAGTGGAAGAGGTGCGACGCCTCTCGTTACGGGATATCAAGATTGATGCAATACGGCTACCTGAAGTCAAGCAGTTTGGGAGACTGTTGAACGATATTCAGTGCCATTTGTTAGGCGAGGATATCGATCTTCTGAAAAACCCTTTTGCAATGCTGAGGTGAGATATACTGCAATGTTGTCGCATTGAGAGTCGAGTGCTGATACAACAATTCGCAGTCTAAATGGCTAAATAGGTGTATGCAACAAGCGCAGTAGACTGAATGTCTGTTTATATCATATTTAACCTACATTCTCGTTCAAACACACGATTATCATATCGGCAGTAGCCATCCAAACGCATGCACGAGAACCTAGCTCTACTCGTGTAACGGCATCACGGTGTTGGCCCATTCACATCTGTTCTGGCTACACTCAAAGCAAACTAGCATATGATATTTTGCGAGTTGGCATACGATTCATACATTAGCACGATTGCAAATTGCGGATCGTAATCCGATCTGTCCTGTCTTGGTCTAACTCCATGTATCTTCGCGAGTCATACCAAACCTCCTAACAGCCATCTCACGCCTTGAGGATAAGTATGGCCAACTCACCATGACTATCGCTTTGATGTGCTTTGGCCGAATGCCAGGAATGAGTTTTGCGATGGGTACGAGATCCATTTAGAGCAATCATTCTGGGCATTTAGTGGTGATAAAGAGATACTGTTAAGTCTGAGGGAGTGCAAATGCCATTACCATACTGCACGTGTCGCTTGTGTTGCTTCTGATGATCGCGACAAGTCCAGCCAGATGCAGGGACGACAGTATCAGTATTTGGGGCTCGTTCTTGGTGCAGAAGCGGACGAACCGGGGCAGCGAGGCTGACCGCGACATAACTCGGTGACGACCGTAAGCAATTTAGAGGATCCATCGACCCAGCGCAAGGCTGTCTTGACAAGAACTGTGCCGCAGCGGCGCGTCTGCTTACTAGTAAGCAGCTTACGCTTCTCAAGCGGCACAGCTGCTTGCAGGAGCCTGACCTACCCTTGTCCGTACTATGACGTATACAGATGGTAGACGAGGCAAGCGTAGTATAGTAGTTAGCGATTACGGCTTCACCCCTTGTCAGATAATAGCACTGTTGAAGATGAGAGCGTACAGACGCTGGGTTAGACTAGCGCGACCTGGCATCTGTGAGAGCCAATCGGATCACAGGAAGGCTTGGCACCCCCCCAGGTGTGCCCACAACCGTAGACAGAACCAACACACAATCAATCATCAACATCATCACCATTATTACCTATTTCATCAGTATTCCAGATGAGAGTGAATATCTGACACCCCTACAGGCAGCATTTTGACAGTCTGGTCATCATGAAATAGAGAAGCGACCAATTCCATCAACTGTTCCGCGGCAAGCATCATAGCGCTAAGCCATGCACGGAAGGTGGGGCTGTTGAGAATCTCTATGTACCTGCCTGCAGGAGTGAAACCGCAATCGTTAACTACTGTACGCTTAGATGCCGAGACCTCTATCGTTTAATCTTGTTTACAAGCACATGTCAGACTATCGACTATATCGACTACATATACCTTCAAGCATTCACTGCAAGAAGGTCGGCCTTTTTGTAGTTTGACAGCACACTTTGGAAGCGTAAGCTGCTTATTGGTAAGCAGACGCGCCGCTGCGGCACAGTTCTTGTCAAGACAGCCTTGCGCTGGGTCGATGGATCCTTCAAATTCCTTACGATCGTCATTAAGTCACGTCGCAGTCAGCCTCGCTTGTAGCTTGGAAGGGTCGTAGTAGCCTTGCTATCCCGGTTCGGCCGCTTTGGCACCGAGAATCATGCAATCACTGATTGTGCCCACTTGGTAGTGACTGTATGTATGCAATGGCCAATAGCAACGATTGCGGTGCAGAAGCGGCCGAGCTGGAACAGCAAGGCTGCCACGGTTGGTGTTCGAGGGAGCGCTTGTTAGCGCCTCCTATTTGGGACTAGCGTCCTTCTTCGGCTCGATTATCTCCCACTTTCGTAGCTACCATAATACAACAACATCATGTTCGCATCACTACCTTTCATCAGTTGGCCCACGCTAGAAGTGAGGTTGACCGTGACATGACTCAATGACTACCGTAAGCGCTTTGAAGAATCTATCATCGGCTTAGCGCAAGGCTGTCATGACAAGAACTGTGCCGCCGTGTCGCGTCTGCTTAGCAGTAAGCAGCTTACGCTTCCTAAGTAGGCTTGTGCGCAAAGTTAAGCGACAGAGTGCCCGGCATCTCACGCGGACCTTCCGTCTACGCCGTAGTGCAGACAAGGGTAGCCTAGGCTCCTGCGAGCAGCTGTGCCGCACAATCTCCAGGTTCAGGGAAATGACCGCATACCTTCGTAGCACCTATGTTCGTAGAGAATGAATACCAATACTAATTACTAGAAGAATCTCGTTGTTGTTATTCACCCGTACGATCATACAAGGCCTACCAACAGTTGTGATTATTTGTGTTCGTAGTACTTCATCCAGGTATGAAGATTACGATTCGAGTCGAGTGGCATCCCTCGAAAAGGATCGGAGGTGTCTAGCTTCAGGTCCGTTCAGCGGTCTGACCGCTGCACTATTGTTACGCGATGTTCACGGCGGTTGAAGGGCACCGCTAGGCAAGGCACTTGTGAGAGGATATTGTTGGCGGGATACGACCGCGCAAAACGGGGTATCTGCCGCAATTATCACGGTTGGCGACGTAGTTAACGTGTCGCGTATCGTCTTGAGGCAGGATGCCCGCTCGGCTTGGCGCCCTACCGAGCTTGGGCCTGCCCCACCAAAATGCACACGGCAACTGTCCCATCCACCAACAACCCAACTCGTTGCTCATTACTTAGCGCCTACTACGCCCTAAGATTACTTCTCACGATCAGTATAGTTATGGCTCTTGTGGCTCTTGTTCTTGTTATGGACGATTATGCCGCAATTCCATTCCATCTTCCGGACGAGGTCTGGCTCACGATCTTTAGCTATGGAGACGCATTACTCTGGAAGCAAGTCAGAGGAACGTGCAAACGCTTAAATAAGCTAACCACTCCTCTTCTCTTTGAGAGCGCGTACTTTGAGCTTTGTGGACGTGGCTGCGAGTCTCTATAACATCTCCCGCCACCCGGCACTCTCTCCGTGTGTGAAAACTCTGGTACTTTAACTTATAGGGTTCGCGGCTACAGAGAATTCCGCAACTTCGACGCTTGGACTGCGAGCATACATCAACCAGGCGATCCTGGCGACCAGCTAACTCTTCCAAGTGAAACCAGCTATTACGACAACGAGCATGCCAGCAACAGTCTTCTACCGTATACTGAATGGGTCGCACTGCCAAAGGAACAGAAGAAAATACCATACCAGGAGTATAAGGCGGATCGCGAGCAAGCGCAGATGGAGGTTCGCGATATAACGAATACATTACGCTTTCGAACATCAAGTGCTGCGAAGTCAACGATGATTCACCCTAACAGGGCCGTTCGCTCCACAGGAGTAGAACCTGCTGTTGAACAATTTGTAAGGCGCTCAAGACGCTCCCAAATTTGAGAACCCTTAAGCACGAACCGGGGTTTCTCTATAGCGACTGGGCTTGTCGATGGCGGAATCTGTACTTCCATCCTTCGTTAGTGGTCTGCGACACTAGTTACTCTAAAGACGAGGATATAGAAGCACTTCAATTATCGATCGTTCTCCAGTCGCTTGCATAGGGTAGACAGGGAGATCGCAGGCTCACAAAGCTGAGCATGTATGTCGGCGGACCAGCGTTTGCCACCCCAGCGCGCTTACATCTTCTCTGAGATGGTGATAGGCACGAGATAACACGGACTTGTCGGTCTTCCCATTCTACCGCAGTAGAAGCAGACAGAGAGGCAGCCTTGATCAATCAATCAATGTCCGGGAAGAGTAAGCTTTATTAGGAGTAGCTGAATTATATGAGGTACGCTGTAAGTGGTCTTACACACCTCGATTACGTCGTGTCCGACGAAGACGAACTAGTGGGTAGCCTGGAAACTGCTGCCAAATTCGTCTTTGGCTTTCTTACCGCCACGAAAGGCCTAAAAAATTCACGCTTAGTCTTTGGAAGACTTGTCGACGGCATCCTCTTGCCGCTCTTCTAATCCACCGAGAGGCAGTGCGCGAAGGACTCCATTCAGCTACTTGTCTAGCTGACCCGCCACTCGCCCTGGAGCAGAATTCGTGACATCAAACTCGAAATCGCCACGGATAGAAGTACCCTGGTACAGTTCCTACATGCTCACAAGCTCACATTACGCTCTCTTACGCTCACCCGCATGTCACTCGTACGACTAGAAGATCCTCTGAATACCTGGGAGGTAACTCTTAATGAGATTGCACAAGGTCTTTCTCTTACGTCGCTCACTCTTTCAAAACTCTGCGACTTTCCACAAGATTGGAGTGGAAGCGATCAGAAATGTATGCTGTTTGATTCGGAGGCTGAGATTTGGCAAGGGAAGGCAAGCGAGTACCACGCATACTACGATGCAGCAATTGGGAGTATACTTCGTCAAGAGGGCACACACTCTCTAGATCCTGAAGTCTTTGAAGGCTAGATAGCTGAGGAAGTCATGTTAGAGCAATAGCATTGCACTTCCAGGCCTCTATGTTGGCTGTAGCGCTTGCCTAAAGCCCCATACTAGCTTCTCCGCTGCATAGTTGCCCTCTCACACATAATATGAAGGGAGTCATCTAAGCACAGTCAAATGTAAAAACACTAAACGCGGCCTTGGTTTCTCTAACTCCGAGTTATTCTATGACGCTCTCAGCGAGCGTTGTGCCGAGAAAAGCGATCGTCATATCTGTTCGCCCGAGCACAGCCAGTTATGCATGCCTTTGATTGACCTGACTTTTCGCACATGTATTCTGGTAACCTTGTATTCACGGCGTCGACATGAGTTATATTGTCCACTTCAAGGTTTTACGGCATTCAATGCATAAAGAGAAAAATATGTATTAAGGGAATACTATTCTTTGTGTTACCCGAGGTACTAGCTTCCTTGTACGATATTCAGCAGCTAGTACAGCATCTGATATACCGCTGCATTGTAATATCGTTTCTTTTTAAGAGTCGTCCGCCTTCTGATGTGACTTTGGGATTGTATATGTCAGGCACGGTAATATACCGTAGCCCTCTAGTGTCCTGTCCGAGGTTCTCAGCCCATCTTCCCTCTTACGCTAGCACTTTCTAGGCCTAGCGCCAAGCTTGCCCCTTCGTACATAGCTCGTCCCTTCCATAGAACCAATAGAACACGATTCACACATGTTCCTCACCAGGTCCTATTGACACTTTCCATGGCGACATCTGTAATTCACCGCCACGAAACGATGTCTGACGAGCTGCAAACGAACGTGTTCAGCCCTGACCTCATGTGTAACGGTTTGGGCCTTGCCAAGACCAACTTAGGTGAGAGTTGGGTACGGCTATCGCTACCACACTTTCTCATCACACACACCTATATAGCTGCAGTTCCTCCATAGCTACACAATGCAACGCAGTCCTCCTCCTCTCCTCACACCGTCACATCATGCACCAGGATGTTGAAAGAAGATCGGCAAAGTCAAGCGTAGACTAGCCGACAAAAAGCTTACTGGTGACGCGGCAGACCTGGCCAGTTTGTTTCCGCTGAGCACTAACGATCGTGCCACGAAATGGCAATCCTATAAGTGGCCACTGGTAATGCTTAGTCGCTCACGGCCCGACGCGCTTGTCAGTCACGTTGTCACCTACGTCTGTGGAAACGTGTGATTATTTTCAGCTACGGAGAAACAATCAACACGGCAAGTGCAGCCTTCGGGACATCGCCGAGCCTCACCAAGTCCACTTTCTCAAAGTCAAACTTTATCTGATGTCCAAGACCAAACGTCGCTAGCGTCGTCAGAGCTGGTGCGACAGCTTCACTCAGCCCTTTTAGAAGTTGACCCTGCTCCCGATGCAGTAACCGGATGAACAGACCAAAACGTTGCTCGCTCATGGCTAGCAACCTGACCGCATCAGCACGATTGTTAGAGAGCGTTAGGCTATAGTTTACCCACATAGCGTCGGTCACAGAGAAGCCTGAGAACGATGACCCAGATGGAAGGAGAGCAAGTATGCCTATACCGTAAAGGTTGGTCAACCCTCGCAAGCGTTTTGCGAGCTGGCGAATTCGCTTGACCTTTCGGCGGATGATGAGGAATTCTCTTGATCCTGGTTGCGCGTCCGGCCTGATCTTGGATGTTTGCCTGTCTATCAGTGCAGCATCTCGGATCACTGTAGGATTTCCCACTTGAGTTGTACCTTCTTTGCTCATCGTCTCCGGAGTCTCGACAGGTATGTCTTCGCTGTTTAGACCGTGGTATTCTTCCTCTTCCTCTTCCTCTAAGAGCTTGATGGCGTAATAGCGTTTCAGGAGTATGCAGGTGGCTTCTGTAGTATCAAGGCGACATATCGTGTTGAATGTTTCTGAGATACTTGAAGGGGAGCATAAGGGCACCCCTAGCCTATTTTGTGTATCCCTAGCGACTCGTAACTGGTCGCTGAAGTCCATGAGGGTTTGCGAGCTGCCGATCGTTAGATACAAGAAGCGAAATGGCACAGAGCCATCGTCCAGCTGATTGACTTCGGGATGTTCTAAAAATCTTTCCAGTTGCATTCGCTCTACTTCTGGTTTGCTAAACAGTTTCTGCCGTTCCAACTGGAGGATATGATTGTAAGCCCAGGTAGCTCGATCCTTGCCACTTCGTGCTCGCTTTCTTTTGAAACTGGGCACGAGTGTCTGCTGCGGGCGTTCATCGCCGTCCGCAAATCCTCTATATGTCGGGGCCATTTGTAAGTCTCCTTGCCTGCTGTCATAAGACACCGGTCGCATAGTAGCGGAAGAAGCTACGCGCGCAACTAAACCTTCTTCCTGAGCTGCCAATGAGTTAGTTAGCTCTTATGCATTGAAACCAAATCTACTCTACCTTGAAAGCAGACTTGTCAACAAACAGGAGTCCTGATTGATCCTGATTGATTCCTGACGTTTTATTCAATCAAATCAGGTCAATCAGACTCAAGCGTATTTTGCAAGCAAAACAGGATCAAGCTCTCTTCCTGATTGAAAATATCCTGATTCCTGATTAAATGTATATAGACTACGATCTCACAATCACTTAGGTAGTCTCACTCTGTCACGGTTTGGGGTCTCTCCTGCTCTGCTTCTGCAGTCGCAACTCACTTATGGTAAAGGCGCGATGCCTATTAAGGGCTAGTGCTGTTGATAGTCACCCACCTACATATACAGTTCGTAGCCTTACACAATACCACCTCACCGAACATCAACTTTTCCAGGTCAACGAAAGGTCGATATCCATCGATTTTTCATCAAAACAAGACTCAAATGCCTTCTTAAATCTGTTTTCCAGCGTCCTCTTCCGGCTGCAGGCGCTGTGGCAGGCGCGCTGGCCTCTTTTGTCTTTCATCTCCCTGGTGAGCTGAGATGTCTTCAAAATGGCCCGTGCGCTACTCAGATTTTCACGTTCGGTCGAAGGCCACAACCACCGCTAAGACAAGGAGACAGCCTTGACACTCCTTGTTCTTGCAAGATACAGGCATCTGCCAGGCCTAAATACAAAGGCTCTCCATGCGCAGAGCTACGGCACGACCCGACAGAGCACCGGCTCTCCACACCTACAACGACGAGAGCTGCCCGCAGCTCTCTAAAGACCAACGGTCAGAGTCCCCAATCTGACACAACACGCAAACAAGGCAGCCAGCATAGCCTTACAAACAAATTAGAGACGGGGAAGGACAAGCTCTGGCATCGCCTTGCCTTCACACCCACCTCTCCTACACCTCGAAGGCCCTGTCCCTGCTTCATGCAGGGCCATGACACCTACACGACAGAGCACTGGCTCTTGACCGCAAATAAGGCAGCCAGCATGGCCTTACAGATTCGCAACTTTAAGAGATAAAGAAGAAGGACAGGCCTGGCTCTGCCTTCCTACTACACCTATCTCCTTCGACACAGGCATCGCCAAGCCTAGTACAAAGGCTTTCCTCGCGCAGAGCCACGGCTCCGATTCGACAGAGCACCGGCTCTCCACACCCACGTACCTTTTTCTTACTCTCTCTTACGGCACTTAGCTGCCTCAGAACACAAGGGATCCACCCTAATGCCCACTGGCCCCAGAACAAGAGCTCTGCTTCATTGCTCAACACATCCCTGGCCCCACGGCCCAGAACCTAGATAGAGTCTTTTCAACTGGCGGAAATTACCCTACCAGACTGCACACACTGCCAACACCCAAAGAATAGGAGCACCTGAGTACCATACAGGGCGCTACCCGTCTTTCAAGCCCCCTGGGAGGCTTTCATAGGACGTTAAACAATACATACTATTGAGAAGCTGGCACTATTAGTAGTAGTATGACTACCTAATAGAGCGCTCTCTAAGGCACAACGGTAGTGGTGGTACAGATTCGTATTGTATTGACTAAGGAGCTATTCACACGTTCGTAGATCCGTGTTGCGTGCAGCTGCGTCCAAGCTCCCCGCTAGGACCCACCTGCACGTGTCACCAATCATGTGACTACTCCTCCGCTTGATACCACCAAGTCACTTACGGACTGTATTCTCAACACATACATACATACATACATACACAATACCACCTCAGTTCAATCCTTCAATTCTTCCAGCACCCACTATCTCCCACACACTCACTTAGTGATGCTCGCTTAGTCACCTAGCACTCATTGCCGCCGCCGCCGCCTCTGGCTCTGCCTCCGCAGCCCATATGCCTCCTGTACGCTCAAAACGCAGCGCTGAAGCGCACAAAGTAGCTCCAAAGCGCGCCAAAACATCCCAAGGCACTGCCTCACAGCCTATCCCTATAGAGGCTACGCCGCCTGAGATACCTATACGCACCTCACCACGCAAAGCGCTGGCTATTGCCGCAAGCCAGGCGACCGACGAGCGTCCGTTCGAAAGGCAGCTGCTTTATTTGTTGCCGGAAAACGCGATCGCTGCGCCTACTAAAAGCTCGAATGCTGCCACTAACGCGCCTACCGAAGTGCTTGAGGTTGTTAATAGCGGTGATGAAGGCAGTGATGGAGGCCCAGATAGCCACCTTGCGGATGACTTCGCGGGCATTGTATGGGATCGATTACCTGGTTACTGTAAGCCTTTGCGTACACCACGACATAAGAAGAGCTGGATATACAAGTATGGCTATCGAGTTAGCAAGTCTGAAGCTCCACAGCGCACGTTCTGGGTGTGCAAGTACTGCCACCAGCGCCGTGTAAGCCACCAGAGCTTCATCCATGAGACGACGTCATCAACGACAGCTGCGCTACGCCACCTCGCCCAGGTTAAGCTTGGCCACAACATAACAAAAGCTGGTGCTGTAGCGCTAAAGGCGCTGCCAGGTGGGCAACGCTCGTTGCAATGGGCAGCCCACAAAGGCGTTGTTGTTAGCCAGGAGGTTGCCAACACAGTAGGCAACTTCGACGTTGCTGGCTTTAGGTACGCAGCAGTGAGCTGGCTTATTGACAACAACCACCCATTACGCGAGTTTGAAACGCAGTCGTTCCGAGATATGATTGCGTACGCCAACCCGGAGGCAGCGGAAGCGTTATGGACAAGCCACAATAGCGTTTCGCGATACGTTATAAGGTTGTATAGCTACCTTCAGCCAAAGGTTATCTTGTTGTTGTCAAACGCGTCTAGTAAGATCCACGTGAGCTTTGACGGGTGGACAACGAAAGGTGGCAAGCGCGGCTTTATGGGCATTGTTGCTCACTTTGCTGACTCTGCCGGCACTATCAGGGACCTGCCTATTGCCCTGCCGCAGCTTACGGGCGCCCACACGGGTGAGAAAATCGCCGAAGTTGTTACTATGGTACTGCAAGAATTCGGCATTAGTAGCACCCAGCTAGGCTACTTTATACTCGACAACGCATCCGCTAACGATACCGCTGTTGCCAACCTCGCTCGCCTCCACAGCTTTGTTAAAGCTCACCGCCGGCTCCGTTGCGCGCCTCATACGCTGAATCTTATTGGGCAGGCAATTATGTTCGGTGTAGATGAGGAGGCGTACAACAATAGTGAGGACGAGTGGAAAGTTGAGGCGCAATACTTAAAGGAGTGGCGTTGCGAGGGACCTTTAGGCGTACTTATCGCGATAGTAAACTACATCAATACGCCTAAGCAACATGCACTCTTTGAGGACGCTCAGCGCTTAGTCAATGCGCTCCCGCATGCCGCCACTACTGCGATACTAGAGCCAGTGAAACCTGTTGTTACTCGGTGGAACAGCTATCACGATACCTTTGAGCGCGCAGTTTTGCTGAAGGACGCTGTTGACAAGTACGCTAGCGATCACATAGAGCGTCAGGCTCGCGACGACGCGTACGCTGCTAGCCGCCGCAATAAGCTGCTAGATGCCCCAGCGTGGATGAGATCGGGTGGGCTTACTGCGGCAGACTGGGCAGTGATTACCGAGTATATCGCAGTACTGAAGCCGCTGAAGGAGGCTACAAGAAGCCTCGAAGCCCGCGGTACTTCAGGCAGCTTTGGCGCAATCTACGAGGTATATCCAGTCTACGAGGCCGTGCTAAAAGCCTACGAAACAGCTCTTGAGCCGTACGGCGGCGTCAATCACAACGAACTTCACGCCCCAGAGGATCACCTCGTAATTAACCTCCGCGCTGCTTGGCACAAGCTCGACCGCTATTACCTCCTCCTCGACGACTCTCCCGCCTACTACGCTGCCTGTTGCCTCCATCCATACTACAAAAGCTACTGCGAGAAGAGCTGGCGCGACAAGCCGTCGTGGATCCGCGCAGGTGAAGCTGGACTACAGCAACTTTGGGCGCAGTACAGGCGCCCTCTGGCACCTCTAGCGCGCACTCTAGCGCCTCGTACAAGTTCTATCCGCGACGCAATAGCGGCTATGGTCAACACTGACCAGACGGCGGAGGTAGCAGAGGTGGATCAGCTAGAGCGCTGGCGGCGCTTCGAGCTGCCTTGGGATGACGCTCAGTTTGATTCCGGACTTAATCCGATTAAGTATTGGCAGGACCTACGCCCTAAATACCCGCAGCTAGCGCAGCTCGCGATCGACGTCCTTACAATCCCTGCCTCCAGCTGCGACTGTGAGCGCATGTTCAGTGAACTAGGTGACCTGTTAGAGCCTCGGAGGCGCAAGATTAGCAGCAACTTACTGGCGGCACTGCAGTGTATAAAGAGTTGGCGGGCGGCAGGCTTTAAGCCTTAAAACCAAGCTGACGCAGAGGCGCTGATTTCAGATGAGAAGATTGACGACGTCTACAAGGTATGCGAGTGGGATTACGCTAGCTAATAATTTGTATATAATTACAGTCACGATTGCAATCAAAACACCAGGAATTAATCAATCTTCAATCAGGATTACCTAAAACTTAACACTAAACAATCAATACAGGACGCGCGATCGCCAATTTTCCAATCAAGTCAGGATAGGCTCAAAATCCTGTTTTGTTTTGTTTGTTGACAAGTCTGCTTGAAAGTCGTCCATGGATAGTGTCTGCTCCCCAAGCATGGGATGGTTGCTGAGAAGCGGCTGATTGTCTGTCAGACCTGTCAACAATCAAGCGGCTTACAAGCGCTTGATCAATCTACAATCAAGCCAACGGTTCCATCAATCAAGCCTCTCGCATAGAGATTGGTTAGCAATCAAGCTTAAAAGACGAAGCTTGATTGATCAGCTTGATTAGATTGATGCAGCAAGGCAGCGGAGGCGTTGAGGCTATCTGCCCATCTACTAGCCACCCAATTGAGCCTATCAGCCACCGTGTGGGCCTTAGGGTATATGACCTAGGTTCCATCCCATCTTCTCACACTCACAGGCTAGTGCGTACAGGGCTTAGCGCCACAACAGTAGCCAGCAGAGATATAGATCTCAGTTCCGGTAGCACAGTAAACCAACACGATTCACACATGTTCCAGTCCCAGTGCTACTGATAGAGCCTATATTACCCTACCTTTTTGCTCCCATCGTCGTTATCGTACTGTCGCCACTATGCCGCCCAAAAGACGCGTCGACGACGCTGCTGCCACCCCAAGCAAACGAGCCAGAAGGCCCGCTGCCAGCGGCTTCGCCAGCCAGCCTATACTCGTTGAGAGCCAGCTATCGCAACCGCGTCAGTCGCCTCGTAGAGCTATTAGCGAGGCGTCTCAGGCCTTAAATTTTGAGTCGCGGCTGCGTAAGGCGCGGCCTGAAGACACTGTTGTCGCACCCACTGAGGGCAGCGAGCAGGCAACAGCAGCGTCGTCGGCAGCTGATGAGGTGGCTACATATGAGGAGTTTGACGCGAGCCTGATGGATGATTTTGAAGGCCTCGACTTCAGCCTTTTACCGCGTTACGTACGCCCAGCTTCGTCGCAGTCGTCGCGCAAAAGCTGGATCTATCGCTACGGCTGGCGCGTCGCGTTGCTGAGAGATCCAAGCAAACTCTTCTTTGTGTGCCGTTACTGCTACGACCATAAGATGACTCCGATGAGCGGGATATACGAGACAACGCGCTCAACCACGGCTGCGGCGTGACACCTGGAGGAGCAGAAACGCGGCCATGGCCAGAGCCCACCTGGCAAGACTGCTGCCAGCACCAAGGTTAGCTGGTTAGAGCGCATGCTTAAGCAAAACAGCGGCAAGGTGTCGCAAACTGCTGCTAACGAGCTCCTCGGTTTCAATACTCAGCGCTTTCGAATGGAGGCTGTAAGCTGGCTTGTTGAGAACAACCACCCACTCTCTGAGTTTGAGAGCCCTGCATTCCGGCGCCTCATTGCAGCTGCTAACCCGCAGGCTGAGGCAGCGCTTTGGGCGTCTCATGTAAGTGTTACTCGCTTTGTCGTGCGCCTGTACGACTACCTGAAGCCGCGTGTCGTCCAGCAGCTGTCGCGGGCGCTCAGTAAAATCCACATTAGCTTTGACGGGTGGACGACAAAGGGTGGCAAACGTGGCTTCTTGGGCGTCGTTGCGCACTACATTGATAGCAAGGCAGAGCTGCGAGACGTGCCTATCGCGCTGCCACAGCTAAGTGGTGCTCACAGTGGGGAGATGATGGCTGAAGTCGTTATAGAGACGCTCCAGGATTTTGGCATTAACGCGCAATCAATTGGCTACTTCGTGCTTGATAACGCGATCAACAACGATTGTACTGTTGAAGTATTAGCACACAAGTACGGCTTTAACGCTGCTCATCGACGCCTCCGCTGCGGTCCTCACACGCTCAACCTTGTTGGCCAAACGCTCCTCTGGGGCAAGGATGGCGACGCCTTTAATAACGACGCACGCGAACTTCACGACGAGCACGACTTCATGGAGGAGTGGAGGCGTGTTGGCCCGTTAGGCGTGCTTCTCAGCGTCATCAGCTATATTAAAACGCCGCAGCAACACAAGCTTTTTGAGGACTTTCAGCGCCTCGCGCACAAAGAGCTGCCTGCTGACGCGTTAGCTGAAGAGCGCAAAGTACTAGAGCCTGTTAAGCCTGTCGTCACACGCTGGAACTCTTACTACTCATGCTTTGAGCGCGCTGTTAAGCTGCAGTCCGCTATTAACGCATACTCCCTTCACCATATACGGCGAGTGCGAGATGAGGACACGTGGGCTGAGAGTCGTGGCAACAAGCAGCCTGTCGCGCAGTCGTGGATGCGATCTGACGGCCTCGGAGCTGCTGACTGGGCGGTGATAACAGAGTACATGGATGTGCTGAAGCCGCTGAAGACAGCGACAGAGCGCCTTGAGGGACGCGGTAAAAGCGGTGGCTTTGGGTCTATCGCTGAGGTTATACCAGTGCTTGAGTACCTGCTCTCGTACTATGAGCAGCGCGTTAACTCGTACGCCGCAGTCGACTATAACGCGCACCCCGAGGCGCCCGAAGATCACCTTGCAACCAACCTGCGCGCTGCCTGGGCGAAGGCCGACGACTACTACAGCAAGCTAGACGACTCGCCAGCGTACTACGCTGCCACAATACTTCACCCGTACTATAAGCACTACCTTGACAAAGTGTGGAGTGACAAGCCTGACTGGATCGCGACTAACAACAGCAGCTTTCGCGCGCTCTGGGCGCAGTACGACACGTTGCCGCGCGCAGTGAGGCCATTAAGGGTAATCTCTAACGACATGGACGAGGCGATCGACGCGCTCATTAACCCCAGCTCCAGCGACGAGGCCAGCGCGGCGGAGGACGAGTATACGAGGTGGAAGCGCAGCGAGCCAGCGGCAGAGCGAGGCACAGAGTACGCAAACAACCCCATCAAATACTGGGTAGCAGTGCGCGATCGCTACCCTAGCCTCAGCAAGCTTGCGCTTGACGTGCTCTCTATCCCAGCGTCAAGCTGTGACTGTGAGCGCATGTTTAGTGAGCTAGGCGATCTGCTGGAGCCGCGGCGACGCTGTATAAAACCTCAGCTTCTAGCAGCAATACAGTGCGTACGGGGATGGCAAAGAGCTGGCTTTAGTGTCGACGGCGAGGCACCTATTGGAGTGATAACCGACGACGAGATGGAGCTTTTATATGGGCTGGCGGATTGGGAAGACGACGAGTAAACTCAACACTAAAATACTATCGTGAGATCGCTCTACCCGCAAAACGAGCAGCCTTATATAGCGCCTTGGCGCCTAACGCCACCAAGCTGAACAATCAAGCCTCAATCAAGCCACCAAAAACGCCTCATCAAGCTAAACAATCAAGCTCACTTCATCTAAAACAGTAATCAATCCAAGCTAATGCCTCGAGATTGATTGGCTTGATTGTTGACACCTCTGGCTAATAGCCTCCTACAATCACTGCATAACCTAGCGGGCAGAACGATAATCGGAGTATTTAGTACGTCACTATCTCTACCAACGAGCATTGAATCTGGACTCACGTTACCCGCAATTAGACTCAATACTAAAACCGAAAACATGCATCTAGAGCACACCAGCTATCTAGCAACCACCCAATCCAGAAAGCAATTACAAGGATTATTAAAACAGACAAAGCTAGCTACAGAAAGCCAAACCAGCACAGGCAGCTCTACACCATCGCAGTGATCGGAATGGTCTGGTCTGGTCTGGTCTGAGGGTACAGACCAGACCAGACCAGGTGCTTACATAAGGACCGGTCCGACCAGACCGGTCCGACCAACAAGACCGCCAAGAATGAGGCTGAAGCAAAGAAGGAAGCCGAGGAAATGTGTTTTACTACTGACTGTCAATCTAGTCGTCTTCGTTCTCACTATCCTCGATATCGCTGTTCCCCTCAGCTTGGGGCTTTCCATACCAGGCCCGGAGACACTCGCACGCTTCTATAATATCTGCCTTCAGCCTACCACGGCGATCGACGATAGTAAGCTTCGCGCTACTAAAAAGACGTTCGCATTCATCCGACATAGGCGAGATCGCAAACATGTCTAGAGCGAAGCGAGCGAGATCTCGTTGGGAGTCGTAGCGAGATAGCCAGTACGCAATAGCCTCATTGCAACCTGCCTCTTCGTTATGAAGCCGGTCAGTAGAGATGTATTGTTCATACAAATCAGTTGTAGAAACTGGAGCGTCTATTCGAATGCGCTTATGTTCCCGCTGGCGATCAAATGCTGGGTCAGGATCTCTCTCCTTCCTAGCTGGTGGTGGCAGCATCTCGACAGGGTACCTTCCCTTATACTCTGTCTCCCAGAGATGCTTCACCGCTAATTGTGCGTTTTCAAACCACCTCTTCTTCTCTTCGTCGCCCTGAAGAACCCACTCTTGCCTGAACCATCCCCACTTGCGATATAGATCAAGGATTTGAGCCGCATAATATGCCGGTGGAAGGTCAGTATCTTCAGGGAATCGATTTTGCTAATTCAGCTGCTGATTGTTATAGTACTCAACGCACTTTAACCAAGCAGCATCAGCGCAGCCTTAAAGGTACTTCCATGTAAAGTTGTTATCGTCCTCAGTGTGGATGTCGTGGTAGTGATCCTTCGTCTCGCTTATCTCCCGGAGAAGGCAGTCCAAAGTTGAAAACCAGTCCGCAAGTGACGTCTTCTTACCTTCAGAAAGCAAAGTTGCAGCATAGAAGTCTTTGAGAGCGAGTTCAATCTTTTCAAGCTCAAACCAGTGCTATCCATCAAGCTTAAAGTTCGCGATCCCTACGGAGCCCTTTCTAGGTACATAACGAGCCGAGAAGAGCTCTAAACGTTCTCGAACATTTAATGCACGTGTAATCGAATAAAACCATAAGTTCCAGCGGGTCGAGTTGTTCTGGATAAGCTCAAGCCCGTCGAATTGCGAAAGATCTCCGCCGATAATAACTGTAGCAAACTCCTCACGCCGTTGTGGAGTAAGCCTGATGTATCGCACCAGGTTGTGAAGACGACCCAAACATCCGAACTTCTTCCAGAGCTCTTCCACCTTCGTATAGTCGCCACGTTGATGATGCTTCTCCAGCTTCGCAAGATACTTCTCACAGTTTCGCCCCATAAGGAACGCCTGGCAACAGAGGTTGATGACATGGCCCAAGCAACGCAGCCGGCGATGACGACGTTGTTTTGACTTCATCCATGGGCAGAGATCCTTGAGTATAAACTCAACAGCGGTATCATTTGCCGAGGCATTATCTAGCATAAAGTATCCAATCTGATCTCCGCTAATGTCGTATTCTTCCAGCAATTCAAGGACCACCGATCCAAGATTCTCTCCAGTATGTTCGCCGTATATACGTCGCATACCTAAAGCGGTAACACGTCGCATGCCGGTAGTGTCAATCCACATAGCGACGACGCCTAGGATAGCGTAAGGGTTTGGTGAAGTCCAGAGATCAAAGGAGATAGAGATCCTACTCCGTGAATGGTGTAGGTCCTCCCTAAGCTGTTGCTTCTTCGATATGAATGCATTCATTACCCAGCTTCGGATAGTCTTCGCAGCGTTCGGGAGGTGGTTGAGTAGTGCCGGATTTAAAAAGAGGAGTAGTTCACGAAAGTACTGGTTCTCTAATTGAAAGAAGGCGATATGGCAGTACACAATCCAACGAATTAGAAGCTCTTTAAACTTCTCTACTGACTCCTTCCAGAAAAAGGTGCTGGAAGCAGCCCCATCCTTTTGCTGGTCGATTATAGACTTCCGTACAGAACCCTTTCGCTTGATGCCACTCTGGGGATCAATCTGGTGCTTCTGTTCCAGGTGATTCCGGATCCTAGAAGTGCCATTGATGACAAAAAACTCTTGCTTGCTCTTCCCAACCCTGCACTCATGGCAGTAATACACCTCTTTCTTATCACTATCTCGAATGTATTGGAGTCCGTACTTCCAGATGTGTGATGTACCTTGACGGAAATCCTTCCTTGCAATTATTGCACGTTTCACGTACGTGATACCGCCCTGCACGAACTCATCTGGAGATTCGTGATATTGAATAGGAGTGGGTGATAGTATAGGGGTGGGTGATGACGTGGGGATAGGAGATGGAGTAAGAGACGTTAAATCTAGTCTTATAATATTCGATGGGGACGGTGAGGTTGGTGTTGAAGGCTCCATAACAATAGTATATAAGTAGGTTGTTAAGGACTTGATTGTTCTATGTAAGTAGAAGACTTACCTTGATCTTAATGACTCATATTGTGCTAAATTTTCTGGCTAGATTAGTCTAAGATCTAGTCACGTGGACCTATTTATAGCCGGACCGGTCCGATCATCTAGACCGGTCCGACCACGGTCTCAAAAAATCGCCAGACCAGACCAAGTCTTAGCAGTCTAGACCAGACCAAGACCAAGTCAGACCAGACCATTCCGATCACTGCGCTCCTCACAGTACAACACATATTCTACCTCAGTCCCACTGCGCACCAGCTCCGTGATACTCTGTCGAGTAGAGCTCCCCATGTAATCGTGACTAGTAACAAGGATAACTCGGTAGGCCGGACCGATCGTTTTTGGGGGTTAAGAACTGCCCTGTGTATCTGGATGACATGCTGGAATTTTATAAAAGCAGTGTGTCCATCAACCAAGTAAACCAAAAATCGCCCCTCTTACTTGACTTGACTGACAAGAGTCCTTTACCTTGCTTGGTTGGTTGACGAGAAGCCCTTACTTTGCTTGGTTGGTTGACATTACTCGATAGAATTTCCCGATTTGATATCTATACTTGTAACGGTTTGGGACTTGCCAAGACCGACTTGGGTGAGAGTTGGGTACGGCTATCGCTACCACACTTTCTCATCACACACACCTATATAGCTGCAGTTCCTCCATAGCTACACAATGCAACGCAGTCTTCCTCCTCTCCTCACACCGTTACAGTTGTGTATATACAACCAACTACAGAACGAAGCGTAGGCCGAGCCTGAGACAGGCCGATAGCCATAGAGAACCCACTGGTTGGATTCGCGTTGGAACCATTCTGGCATCTCATAGAACGAGAGAAGGACTGGGCGTCCTGTATTGCCGGCCTTGGATGCGGCGTCGCTGATAAATTGCATTTCCTGAGCTGTGTGCGCTTCTGGCAGCTGCGGGAGCGGGACTCGACGATGGGGAGCGAATGCCATTTACTGCCGTGCTTAATGAGAATGTAACGTGAGGAGACCGGAATTTAAGACGAAGAAAGATGTTTCCCTCTTGCGATGTTTCTTAAGTTGTTCTTGCTAGGCGCTAGCCTTGCTGCTTTAATTACTACTGACCGTATCTTTCTATTGCTTGTAACAGTGCTTATGCGTGTGACGAAACAAGCGAGAACCAACCGCATGGGGCTGTTCTAGCCAGGATGATAAACCTTAGGTTGTACAATTGGTTCTCGCCACAAAAGTGAGAAATCCGCATGTACTTTAGCAGCCGCCTGGCACCGCGACGTGACCGTCTCGGGTACTCTTCCGTGCTCGTGCCGTTCTCCAAATCCTTCCACCGGCAACTGACTCAATACGTGTGGTGCGCCTGGCAGTGGCTGTTGTCTACGTTTCTGGCCTAAGGGGCACCGAGAAATTGAGATATGACTGGATCCAAATAAGTCGCTTACACGTCAACACTGATCAAGAGCTTATCCGTCCCCTCACATGTTTGTTGCTGTGTTCCTTGTTTAATTGATTGCTTTCCTCACCCACAAAATGGCAGAGTCCGCAACAATCAATTAGATCGGCATGATTGATTCCTATCTAAGTATAACACTTTCCTGATCAAGTAATCACTAACCTAGGTAGGAGTCAATCATGCCGATCTGATTGATTGTTGCGGACTCTGCAAAATGGACAGACGGTCCAGGCAGCTTCGATTTAGATAACACAACGCCTTGGCAACGACACTCTCAGAATCTCTCATTTCTTGACCTATGCCCTGGTCGGAGATGGCGTCCCGTGACGACTACACAGTTGGGTGGGCTTACGCACTACCTATAGAAGTCGCCGCAGCCAAAGCAACGCTTAATCACGTCCATGACGATCCACTTCCGGATGGAAACTTAGATGACAACAATAACTACATTCTGGGGAATCTCCTAGGCCATAATGTCGTTGTTGCACCTGGGTCCCAGCTGGAAGCGCTGAGCTTCTGTGGGAACTGCTTGCACTGCTTAGGAAACACAAGATGCGTGGGGTAGTAGTCAACCGCGTTCTTGGAATACTATGATGCAGGAAACACCTCTGTCATACATTGATACAGGTCTCGAATGCTGACTTCTGGCAGTGATTGCAAGCAGTGCGCAAGGAATTGAGGATTGAACTGAGGTGTTATTGTATGTATGTATGTATGTATTGTTTAACGTCCTATAAAAGCCTCCCAGGGGGCATGAAAGACGGGTAGCGCCCTGTATGGTACTCAGGTGCTCCTATTCTTTGGGTGTTGGCAGTGTGTGCAGTCTGGTAGGGTAATTTCCGCCAGTTGAAAAGACTCTATCTAGGTTCTGGGCCGTGGGGCCAGGGATGTGTTGAGCAATGAAGCAGAGCTCTTGTTCTGGGGCCAGTGGGCATTAGGGTGGATCCCTTGTGTTCTGGGGCCAGTGGGCATTAGGGTGGATCCCTTGTGTTCTGAGGCAGCTAAGTGCCGTAAGAGAGAGTAAGAAAAAGGTACGTGGGTGTGGAGAGCCGGTGCTCTGTCGAATCGGAGCCGTGGCTCTGCGCGAGGAGAGCCTTTGTACTAGGCTTGGCGATGCCTGTGTCGAAGGAGATAGGTGTAGTAGGAAGGCAGAGCCAGGCCTGTCCTTCTTCTTTATCTCTTAAAGTTGCGAATCTGTAAGGCCATGCTGGCTGCCTTATTTGCGGTCAAGAGCCAGTGCTCTGTCGTGTAGGTGTCATGGCCCTGCATGAAGCAGGGACAGGGCCTTCGAGGTGTAGGAGAGGTGGGTGTGAAGGCAAGGCGATGCCAGAAGTTGTCCTTCCCGTCTCCAATTTATATGTAAGGCTATGCTGGCTGCCTTGTTTGCGTGTTGTGTCAGGTCGGGGACTCTGACCGTTGGTCTTTAGAGAGCTGCGGGCAGCTCTCGTCGTTGTAGGTGTGGAGAGCCGGTGCTCTGTCGGGTCGTGCCGTAGCTCTGCGCATGGAGAGCCTTTGTATTTAGGCCTGGCAGATGCCTGTATCTTGCAAGAACAAGGAGTGTCAAGGCTGTCTCCTTGTCTTAGCGGTGGTTGTGGCCTTCGACCGAACGTGAAAATCTGAGTAGCGCACGGGCCATTTTGAAGACATCTCAGCTCACCAGGGAGATGAAAGACAAAAGAGGCCAGCGCGCCTGCCACAGCGCCTGCAGCCGGAAGAGGACGCTGGAAAACAGATTTAAGAAGGCATTTGAGTCTTGTTTTGATGAAAAATCGATGGATATCGACCTTTCGTTGACCTGGAAAAGTTGATGTTCGGTGTGGTTGTATTATGTGAGGCTACGAACAGTATATGTAGGTGGGTGACTATAAACAGCGCTAGTCCTAGATAGGCATCGTCCCATTACCAAAGGTGAGTTGCGACTGCAGAGGCAGAGCAGGAGAGACCCCAACCTCTGACATCTTCCATCTTTCTTGTCTGCTCATACCGGTGGCTGAGATTGTTTCCCAGGTTGTTTAGCCTCGCTATGAGTTTTATGCACTTCCCCCCGCAACCACTCTTTACGAAGATGATTGTCGTCTCTCTCATTCTCTTGCCTATAGCTGCTTATTATATCCCCTTCTCAAACATTTGGCGCGCTATCGCGATCTAAACTAGCGCGTAGACTGTGGTGTTGGCATCGGCTTCAATCAAGCACTCTCACGCAAGCAACTGGAGACCCACAAGAACTCAGGATCTGAGCGCAGAGACGAAGAACATACGTGGTTGGTGCATACCTTCGTCTTTGCCAACGCGGCTGCAGTGTCTAAATCAATTTTGTGGCGCGATCTTCACCTCTAGTCTTTTACTTGCCGGCAGAAGCACTTCCATCCAACTACGGCAAGGCATATTTATGGTAATTTTCCGTCTGCCTTCGTCTTCATCCTCGCAGCGAGCGGCATAGTTATGGTTGTACGTCTTGCGCTTCTTGTCCGCCTCGGCCTCCTCAAACGCGTTGACCATGCACCTAACAACCACTTGCACCCCTACCATCGAAACCGTGAGCAGAGCTCTGACCGCTGTAGCCGTCCATTCCAGCTATAAGAATCCACACTTCCAGTTCACTCGATTTGTCCTGGTCGTCAACTTTACCAGGGCTCTGGTTTGGTGGGGGGCGTGGAGATGGGGATGGCTCGATTGTACTTCGGGTCTTCGTTAGCGTGGTTGGTCATGCGGGATGACACTGGTAGTCGACTACCTAGGTATAGTTATGGCTAGACCCATGAAAGAACTGAGCGCACCGTTAGCATGCCGACGAGGTGAGTGGACCGCTATGGTGACACACTTGCCGTCGCTATCTATACTATTTCAAAACCTGCCGTTGACTGTGTCTTGCCTTCCATCACCCGGAGCCTGGGCCCATAGTCTTGGTGAATACGCCGTTGCTAACTGCACGCTGGTCTTCGCAGTCCGTTTTGGGAACTCCTCACCGTTCACCACTCCGCCGTCATGGGCTCACCAATCACCGCTTGGCAACGCGTCGTTTGCGCGCGCGCGCAGCAACAACACGAAAGTTGCGCCCACCTACGCACGTCTCTTCAACTTGCGACACGCCATAGCAAGATTACTTACTCGACAACCCCCCTCCAGCGCGAGCGATCGCGATGGCGAACAGTGCGCCGGTCCCCGTGGTGACCAGGCCCCCTAATCCTGTCGCTGACACCTACGCCTACGATCACGTTAATCCTGAGACCCAAACGGAGGTTTTCAAGGGCTTCGGCATTGCCAACAACGACACCTTGCAGACTGAATTCATGAACAAGTTTGATAGTCTTCTCCCGACCCTCCACGCTGATTTCGGTAAACCGAACCCTCAATTGGGGATGAGCAGGATGAGCAGGATGAGCAGGATGAGCAAAGCCGAAAGAGCTGGTTACGGACAGCAAGTCTTCGACGCGCTGCCTCTAGTTCCTGACGCACCCGAACCATGGAAGACAAAAGCCATTTCTAAACTAATAACCGATTCCAACTTGCGCCTAGTGCGTGCAGCCCAGCGCAAGGCCGAAAGAGATGCGAAGACTGCAGTCAAGCGCCAGACCTTGCCCTCCCGCAAACCTAGTCAACACAAGCGGAAGAAGCCCTCAGGTCGAACAGATCAGGACTCCAGCGATGACAATAGCTTTACACTGCGGATAGCCAAGCGCTCGATGTCACGCACTCCAACGTTGGGGCTCAGCTCACAGCCTATGACCATTTTCCCTGGTAACAACGACGCCATGTCCAACGGCAATTATAGCGGCATGCCCCATGGCTTCGGCGGACATGGCTCTCTCGGCAACTTCTCTGGCAGCCTTCCTGGTATCCTTGCGCCTGACCCTTTCATTAAACCAGATGACCTTACGCTGAGAATTGCACTGTGCGCAGTTCAAAACGGCGGAATTGTGAAGACCTTGGCTGAAGTCACTGGCGATGCTCTAACCGGTTCCAGTACGAGCGGGCGTATCCAGTGGTCAGCACTCCTAGAAGAGGCTGACTCGGTGAGCGATGTCGACCGCAAAACTTTCCTTTACGACAGCAGCGCCCGTTATCCAGAGCTGTTCTTCTCGCCTCGACCTAGACAGGAAGTTGCTGTTAGAACTTCAGGACAAATGAAAACGGCCCTCGCAGACTTTAGGAGAGGATCCACAGTGTACCTAACCACATTCGTTGTCACCAAACCAATCACGCTACACGAAAGTGACACAAGCGCCATAGCTAGCATCGAGCAAGACACTCGACACAACGAAGATGCATCGCAACGCTCGAACTATAATTCACCAAAGCTCGAAGACATCAAGGGCGACAAGATTCAGGCGAACCAGTCCCAGCCAGTTGCCGGTAACGAGAGGCAGGTTGCGCATCGAGACGATCTAGCTTCCGAGCGCAGTATCTCAGAGCGAGAAGATAGAGACTCTTATGATACCCGCCATGGCTCCAAAGCTCCCAGTCCAGAAGCCAACAACGCAGCGGCAGAGCTACCCCAATATAAGGCTACGGCTAATAGAGATGCGCCACCTCCCACCCACGATGACGACGCCCAGTTAGATGCACAAGAGCTCGCCACGTTGCCACCCCAAGTCTCGCAAGTTGCAGCCAGTGACGACACTCGCACGCAAGTTACACAAGAAGAGCAAACGTTAGGTTTGCCAGCTCCCCAGTCCTCGCAGTGGACGGCTATCAACGATCCGACTTGGCTCGACCAACTGGGAGACGACTACGACGACGATATCATTCCTGGATTCGATGAAGATGACGAATACGATGAAGATGACACCGGAGACGCAGACCAAGAGCAACATGATAATACTGCGGCCAGGGACGCGGCGGCGGCATTCGCACGAGAAAGGCTCTCTGCTGCTGGCACTGCACATGAAAAGGCCCAGAAGATGGGTATAGAAGAATGGCAACGAGCTGCCGATACATTCCTAACCCCACTCCAAAAGCTCCAGCTCAAAGGTGGCGAATGTCGCGTTCATCTTTCTCCAAAAGTGGGATTGAACCCCGACTTTGAACCAATGCCGCTTCAGATGGTGGGCAGCGTTGAGCTCATCCGCACCGCTCAAGGGCCTCGGGGAGGTGCCCTACTCATAGACAAGATGGGCCTGGGCAAGTCCATTGCATGCGTCATGGCATACTACATTAATCTTGCAGCGGTGGCGAAGATCCACGGAACGACAAAAGCAAACGAGTTCCCTCCTCTCCACGACGACCGCTTCTTCGACATCAAACCCCAGATTGGCGCCACTTTTCTCCAAGCTAGCGCGCAGGGTATCGCCGCTATTCCAGAGGCGTTTGCCAAGATATTTGCCGACAGCAAATTTCTTCGCGAGAACAAAGTATTCAGACCTAAATTGGTCATTCTCCACCCTGAGGGAAAGAAGATTGCAGAGAGCTTAGGCGGAGAGAAAAATGGCATCTTTTACAAAATGGCTCAGGCGGATTGGAACGAGGTGAATCCCCGGCCCGATTGGGATAGCCCCAGAGTTCGCCGTGCCTACCACTGCCCTGGTTATGAGAGTAATGAGGAACAGTGGGAGGAGGAGTGGGAAACAGAGGAGGTCCCCTGCTACGAAGGCGCAACTGTAGAAGCCCCTGCCCCGAGTAGCACCAGATATCTGATTGTCTCTACGAGCGGATGCTGGACCAAAAATATATCTAAAAACTTTTCACGAGTTGAAGAAAACAAGGCCGAGTTCAAAGCGCTACAGAAGACACTCGACGACTTGGAGATGAAGTCCCCCCATGCGACGAAGAAGATTGCAAACGCCAAGACTGCGATACAAAGGCACAAGAACAATTGGATGCGCGCTTTAAACGGATTTCCGGACGGTAGTGGGCCTCTGCAAGCGCTCCGAAGATGTATATCCAAGGGCCCTGGGGGGAAAATGAGGACTATGATCTACGTTATCGACATTGGCTTCGCCGGCTGGATCTGGATCGACGAGCTTCATGCCGCTGGCTCTGCAAACACCATCATCTATACACAGATTGTGGACTACTTCCTCGAGACACGCCCCAAGTCGCATCGGCCAGGCATCGTAGGCATCAGCGGTACGGCTCTAGCCAACGGCATTGACTTGGTCCTCACTTTCGCGGACAAGGTCATCGCTAGACTTGTCGACCGGAAGTCTAAAGATGAGGGCGCTCGCTTGATGGCTAGTCTCTGTTCCCAGCATTCCAGAGAATACCAAATTGCATGGCAAACGGTGCTCAAGATCTTCACATCACAGGTCAACCACAAGGACGCCGACGAGATCAGTCCAATTGCAAAGATGAACGGCGCGCTAGAAGACCCCAAGGTAGACAAGATGTTCTCCGGCTTTGCCGCCTTGCTTGAATGGTTTTGTATTGGCCGTGACTACGCGAGCAAGGACCCCTGGGGCAATCAGCTGAACATCGTTGACGCGAAGCACACCATCCAATATCTCAACATAACACACGAACCCCGCTGGTTTAATGAGGTAAAGAAGGCCGAGAACGCCGTGCAGGCTGCCGTCAAGCAAAAGTACAAGGACGATCTGGACGCATGGGAGCAACTAGACGACCCCACCATCCCTAAGCCTAGCAAGGTGAACATGCAACGAGCGAATCCTGCCGCCTACACGATTGCACGTCTTGTAAGCTGTTTCCCCAATTTACTCAATGCCATCGATGCTTGGGACAAAGCCAACCCCGAAGCCGCCGTCTTCGCCAAAGGCCGCACGCTCGGAAAGGACAACAAGGCCCTGCAGAGCGCACTGGTTTCAGAGCAGTCGATAAGGGACTCATTCATCTGGCGAATCGCTAAGAACGCATGCAAGGGATCGGCCAAGATCAAACACATCAAGGACTATATCAACCAGTTGCGGAAAGAGCGCTCCGAAGTTACCCACCCCATACTACAGCGAGCGAAACAGGGAGAAAAGTTTCACTACAAGAGCAAGTACATCGTCGTAACGAGTATGCGTCTCGCGCGTGCTCTGCTATGGACTTATCTCTGCCAGACCTTCCAAGACAGGCATGTGTGCATGGCTTCCGGTAGCTCAAATCGAGCCAAGAGCCTTGCACAGTGGAGGACATTCTACGACCCTAGCACTGACCGGGCTGATGACGACGTCTTCATTCTGGTGGCGGGGCTACGCGTTATAAGTCAGTCCGTAACACTCGTAGAGGGCCACGTCCTCGAAGGCCTCGACCTTCCACTCAGCATTCACGATGCGCAGCAAGTGGCGAATCGTCAGTTCCGTGTCGGCCAACAGCACGACGAGGTATTTGTCAACTGGCTCATCACGCATGATAGTGAGTTAAAGTATCGCACCATCGACGACAGGATTGCAGCCCGCACAAAGGCTAAGCAAACCTTCTTGACCACGATCCAGTCGCGCAAGACTGGTGATGCCGACAAGAACCAGGAGGAATATGCGGTGATTGACCTAACTGGTGAAGATTAGTCGAAGTAGGACACATAGTGCACGTTGTAAGACACAGGGCAAGGGGCGATTGTGGCCTTGGACGAGGACTGCGCGAGGATTGAAGTTTGGCACTAGGACTCCGGCTTCTGCTTGTGCCACCGACGTAGCTGCAAATAATCACAATATAATGCCTGTAACATGTTTTCTGACGTCTTAGGTGAAGGGAATTGTCGCAAGTTGCGGTTGTAGCCGCGTCTAACTTGCGGGCCCGCGGTACCGGTAGGTACCTACCTACGCTCTGCGAGGGCTACAAGCGAGGTATTTGTTCGAAGACGAATAACTGGGAGTATCGCTAGATTTCGGTGTGTTTATTGGACACAATGGTTAGCCCCGGTACGTTGCTGCTGCAATAAAAGCCTTTGTTGGCTGCAACACGAGATGTAACTATAGTCATTTCAGATTGCTCTAAAGGCTGATGGTAATGATCCTTTCGAAAGGAGATACCGTAGCGGAGAGTTGCGACGACTGGACAGAAGGCCTTCCTGCCTAAGCAATTTACAATATGTCAGCCAACCAGAGAAGTCAACAAACAAAACAACCAACATTTGAGGCGTAGATGTTGATTGATTAGCTCATTTCTTAGGGTTACAGTTTGTTTGTTTGAGTTGATGAGACTGAAGAGCCAATTTTTGGTTGCTTGATTGATTGAATATTGATAGACTTAAGGTTCTGAAGGGACGTTTCTATGACAATTCTGCAGGCGGCTCTTCCCACGTTCCTATCGCAAACTCTTCCGTGAGCTCCTCATCAGTATGCTTTGCTGCTGTTGTCGTGCTTGGTGTTGTAAAACCTGCACGAGTCCACCGTTGCAAGCACACCAAAGCAGCCAGTAACTGCGCGCCAATTTTCCGCCTTTGTGGCTCAATTATATCGCCAGTTCCCGCAAAAACGCGCTCACAATCAGAGCTGGAGGCGGGTATAGTCAACACGTCGATCGCCAATCGTGAAAGATGTGGATACTTCGGCTTCAACGATAACCAGTACTGTACAGCTGTTGGACCCTCCTTGTGTTGATCAGACGTCCATATAGGCTCTTTTAACCAGCTATCGTACTCATCCTCCACCTCCATTGTATGCTCGCCGTCCTCATCTAGTATAGCGTCGATAGCGTCGTCAAAGCTGCTCATGGTAGGTTTTGGCGCAGGGGTTGGTGTTGTGGCAGCAGCGGCAGGCTTGTAGGCAGCCCAAACCCGCAGAAACTTCGCGTGCGCGGTGCTCAATTGTGTAGGTTTGTTGCGCCAGAAGCGCTTAGAGTATGTTTTATATCGTGGATATAGTGCCGTAGCTGCGTAGTAAATGGGACTTTGGAGGATCTTAGTAAAGTAATTGCTCGCTTTTCGCCTCGCGGCTCGCAGGTTGATCGGGATGTGATTTTCGGGCGCCTCAGATGGCTCGTGGTTGACCGATTCGTATGGCCGAAGGCGTGCATCCAGCTCAGTTATCACACTCTCAAATACTGGGATGACCTCGTAGAGTGCGCCAAAACGGCCACACTTGCCGCGGCCTTGGAGGCGATCTGTAGCAAACTTGAGCGGCTGCAGTATCGCCATGTACTCAGTAATCACCGCCCAGTCAGCCGCCGTAAGGCCGTCTGACCTCATCCACCGCGGCACATCAGGCAGCTTGTTTCCTCTAATAGCTGCCTGTTCGTCAGCCTGTTCAGTCTCGCGAATGTGGTACGTGGCGTATGCGTTGATAGCTTGTTGGAGCTGAACTCCGCGCTTAAAGCAGTCGTAATAGCTGTTCCAACGTGTAACACACGGCTTAATTGGCTCGCGAGTGCCGCCGCTGGCGCCTGTGGGCATGCTGTTAACTGCCTCGCGTTGGCAATCTTCAAAAATGCTCCACTGCTTCGGCGGGTTGATGTAGTTGATAATATCAAGATACACGCCAAGCGGTCCTTCTTTCCGCCACTCCTTCATGTAAAAATCCTCCATCTTTGTGTTCTCCAGGGCGTTGTTATACGCGTCAGCATCCCTCCCGAACATAATCGTTTGGCCAACAAGGTTAAGTATGTGGCAAGCGCAGCGGAGGCGGCGATCGGAGGCAGAAAAGTGGTACATCGCGGCGAGTTTGTTAACAGCGGTGTCGTTATTGTAAGCGTTATCGAGCACAAAGTAGCCGAGTTTGCTGCGATTGATGCTGAAGGATTGCAGGGATTTTGGTTACAGCGTCAGCTATCGCCTCACCAGTGTGGGCACCCACCAGCTGCGGCAGCGCGATGGGTAGGTCAACTATCGCGCCCTTACTGTTGGCGTAGTGAGCAACTACAGAAAAGAAGCCACGTTTGCCGCCTTTTGTCGTCCACCCATCGAAGCTTATATGTACCTTGCTCTCGGCTTCAGCCAACGCGCGCACCACCTGAGGTCGTAGCCAACTGTACAACCTCATCACGAACGCTGACACGCTGTTATGAGACCTCCATAACGCCGCCTCTGCCTCAGGATTAGCAAGCCTGATCATCTTGCGAAAAGCCGGCGTCTCAAACTCGCGGAGTGGTCTGTTGTTGTCGACCAGCCAGAGCGCAGCTGCTTGCCGAAATTCTTGTACGTCGAAGTTTCCTATAGTCTTGTACGCCTCTAGACTAAATTTGACACCGCTTAGAGCTGCCTGACGAAGTGATTGTTGTCCATGTTTGCGGAGAGGTTTGCTTAGGATTGGACCGTCTTTGCTGAGCCGATGACCAGGTTTATCAAGCTGGAGGTGCCCGTTGGCGGCAGTGGTTGACTTCGTTACTCGGTGTACACCATTAGGTAGCTTATGAATATGACAGTACTTGCACACAAAGTACAACTCATCTGGGTGGTGAGTACCCTCCTTCCAGACACGCCAGCCGTGTTGAAAAATCCAGCTTGCCTTGCCTCGTGGAGTGCTCAGCGGCGCGACAAACCCCTTTAATCGCGACCAATCGACGCCCTCAAAGTCGCGAAAATCGACGCTCACAGCGCTATCCTCCTCCACCGAAGCCTCAGTGGCAGCGCTAGAGAAAGCTAAAGGCTGTACAATAGAGTCCTCTGGCTTATCAAACATTAACTGCGACTCCCAGGCTGGCTCATCAGTGAGCCGAGAGGCTTGTGAGGCAGCCAAAATAGGCAGTGGTGATGCCCGCCGAGGGCGCTCCTCGGGTTGTTGTACAGGCTTACATGGCGGTTCAATAGCCCGTGTGGGCGGCTCGATAACTTCTGTAGGCGGCTCTGTAGGCGGATCCGGCGTACTTTCTGGCAGCTCTATCGGCTGGGTTGGCTGGCTGCCGTCACCCAACAGCGCCTTGAGCGTAGGTTTGCGCGTACGTTGTGCTCGCTTGAAGGGAGTATCAGCTTCTTCGGCAGCCTCGGGCTTGCGTTTTGCTGGTATAGAGGGCATGGATAAGGCTAAAAGTAAGCCGGAGCCGCGAGAAAGTAAGGTGTTGTTAAATGTTATAAGCCTGATGTCAGTAGCACTAGGAATGGAACATGTGTGAATCGTGTTGTGTATTGTGCTACAGGAATTGAGATCTATGTCTCTGCCAGCTAGCGTTGTGGGCGCTAAGCCTCGTACGTACTAGCCTGGAGTGAGTGAGAGATGGGATGGAACCTAGGTCATATAACTTTGTCAGATTTTTATGGATGGGATCAAGTGTATTGTCTGTCTCTGTCTACGGCTCTGTCTGTGGGAGGTGGCCTCGCCTCGGGCTTGGCAGTGCTAAGTCCCGGCGCTAGCCCTGGTTTGGGGGTCTCATGTCCTTCCCCAACCACCATCGGCTCGATCATGGAGCAAAACCTCGCCTCAATCTGACAAACTTACACGCGAGTAGGCTTAGTAAGCAAGATCCAACACTAAGAATTCGTCGTTGAGCAGCTATCCCAGAGGCCTCACCTAGGTATCCCCCTCCCTCGCTTACTATCAAACAACACCAATCCTATCAACATTTTGTTCTCAAGATTGGTTGATTGATTGACAGAAATACAGTGGCTAACTGTTGGTTAGTTGGTTGGCTCCGAATCAAACAAATCAAACAACAATATTGATGAGATATTGATTACTGACAACCTTGCCCCAGAGCTGCTTAAGGGCAGCCTCGTTCGTTTCAATCCACCCCTCTTGGTCAGCCCAGCTGTTCTTGCAATAGTGTTTTTATCGCGGATGGAGGCAGCAGGCGGCGTAGTATACTAGGGAATTGTCGAGCTTAAGGTAGTAGCTGTTGGCCTTGACCCAGGCGGCTTTGAGGTTGATCGCGAGGTGGGCCACCTCGCGATCAACCTCAAAGCCGCGGATTGTCCAAGCTCTGTCGCAATCACTAAGCAAGATCCATATAAGCTTTGACGGATGGACGACAAAAGGCGGCAAGCGTGGCTACCTTGGCATCATTGCTCACTTTGTTAACACTCACGGCAAGCTAGTTGATCTGCCTATTGCATTACCGCAGTTAATGGGGGCTCATAGCGGTGAGAGCCTCGCCGACGTTATATATAAAACTCTATTAGAGTTTGGCGTTGCTAGCACTAAAATTGGCTGGTTTATTACTGACAACGCGTCAAACAATGATACAGCTATACAGTCGCTTGCTCGTCGAGTTGGCTTTGACGCAGTTGAATGTCGCCTTCGCTGTGGTCCTCATACAATTAATCTTGTTGGCCAAATGCTCCTTTGGGGCAAAGACAACAAAGCGTACGACAACGCTCTATCTGCTGAGCTTGTTAACGAGGATAAGTTTATGGAGGAGTGGCGGCATGAGGGAACTCTTGGAGTGCTCCTTCAGATCATCGCTTATATCAAAACGCCGCAGCAAGTTGAGCTTTTCAATCGCTGTCAGCTTGAAGCTCACCGCGATCTACACCCAGACGCCATTGACGACGATTGCAAGCTCCGGGAGGTTGTTAAGCCAGTTGTTACCCGGTGGAATTCTTTTTATTCTGCTTTTGAGCGTGCTATTAGTCTACAGGCTGCAATCAACCTCTACGCCGCTCATCACATTACACACCTTCAGGACAGCGACGCGATAGCTCAAGCCCGAGGCAATAAGCTAGCTGATGCTCCTAACTGGATGAGGTCAAATGGACTCACCGCTGCCGATTGGGGTGTTGTTACTGAGTATCTAGCTGCTCTCAAACCGCTAAAGGCAGCTACAAAGCGATCAGAGGGCCGCGGCGCTTCTGGTGCCTATGGAGCAATTGCTGAAGTAATCCCTGTCTTTGAGTATCTTTTAAAGGAATACGAGGATCGTGTTGCTACGTACGAGGCGGTGGATTACAAAGCTCACAATGAGGCGCCAGAGGACCATTTGGAGATCAATTTGAGAGCTGCACGGACGAAGCTCTGCGAGTACTACAGCAAACTTGACGACTCGCCAGCATACTACGCAGCTACTATACTCCATCCGCGCTACAAGAAGCTTTGTGACGTCCTTTGGGCGGATAAGCCAGCGTGGCTTTATAGCAATAACCAGGCTTTTCTCCAACTATGGGCTCAATACAACACGCCGCGCGCAACGCCTACAACTACGATACCTACCGCCGCCCACCGCTCAAACGAGATCGATGACGTTATTAACAGCTATATTAATCCTGAGCATTTGCCTACAACTAACAGCGAGATGGACGAGTATCAACGATGGAAGCAGGGCGAGCCAATCGCCGCAGACGGTAGTCACGACGCCAATAACCCAGTAGAATACTGGGTAGCTTTGCGCGATCAATATCCGAACCTCAGCAGGCTTGCGATAGATGTATTGTCAATACCTGCTTCAAGCTGCGACTGCGAGCGCATGTTTAGTGAGCTTGGTGATCTATTAGAACCGCGGAGAAGGAAACTTGGGCCCCAGTTGCTGGCCGCCATGCTATGTATACGTCGCTGGCAACGGGCTGGATTTGGGGACGATGATTTTTGCAGAGGCAAGCTATCTGACGAGTATATTGACACGTATACCAACTACTTAATTGGGAAATTAGTAGCTAAAGATAACAAAAATACACCAAGCTGAACAAGCCGACCAAGCCAACCAAGCCTCCACTCTAAATAAGCCTACCAAGCCAAGCCTCAACACAAAAATGTTCTATCAAGCCAAGCCGGAGCTGTTGGCTTGTTCAGCTTGTTCATTGAGAAGTCTGCGAGGTGGTCCTCAGGCGCCTCATGGTGGGCATCGAAGTTGACGTGTTCGTATTGCCTGTAGCGACTTTCAAGCGCACCCAGGAGGTACTCGAAGACAGGTATAATCTCATATATTGCACCATACTTACCAGACTTGCCACGGCCCTCGAGCCGCTCAGTAGATACTTTGAGAGGTTTGAGTAAGTCGATATACTCGGTAATCACCGCCCAGTCAGCGGCACTAAGCCCAGTTGACCTCATCCAAGCTGGCGCGTGCGGTCGGTTGTTGTTCCGGCCAAGGGTGAGCCCGTCTGCTGAGGTTGTTGTCTTTATATGGTAATTGTTGAGAATACAGTCCGTAAGTGACTTGGTGGTATCAAGCGGAGGAGTAGTCACATGATTGGTGACACGTGCAGGTGGGTCCTAGCGGGGAGCTTGGACGCAGCTGCACGCAACACGGATCTACGAACGTGTGAATAGCTCCTTAGTCAATACAATACGAATCTGTACCACCACTACCGTTGTGCCTTAGAGAGCGCTCTATTAGGTAGTCATACTACTACTAATAGTGCCAGCTTCTCAATAGTAATTATTATTATTATTAACCTGTTTTATCAGTGAGCGCCCCACCTCAGTGAGCGCCCTCAAACTTCACAATATCACTCTTCACACATCTACCGCTTTCCATCGCCAATGCCACGCCCCTGATGCCAGCGATTGCGTTCCATCTCATTGACATCACGTGAACCTAGTGATAAGTGCATTACAGCTACATTGATGGCTGAGCAGGACTGCATTGACTTCAGCGCTGAGACAACGCTTTGAATCGTTGCCAATCGACCTGGACGGTGAGTGCGCACCCAGGGGCACAAACAGTGCTTCTCCACTGCACAGGGTAATTGGCACATGTCCGGCCATGTCGTTGGCCTGACCGCTGTTGTCGGTTATGGCAGGTAAAGGTCATCGAAAGTAAACGGAGGGAGACGCTACTTCTTTACCGTCCGCTCTCGTCTTCTACTGTCGCTCCACTCTTCTTCTCTCTTCTCCATCCTCTTCGTGTTCTATCTTACTCTTACTTCCAATCATCTCTCCATGCTGCCCACCTGTTTGTAGCGACACGGCAAGGTGCTCCTTTCTTCCCACATCATCTTTGACACCGGTCCATGATGCACCTTATCTCTGGGCTTAACAAGTCTAGCTCACACACGGCAGCGCTACATCGATGCGGCGCCTACAGCGAGAGCTTGACCACCGGTCTGGCCTGCGCCCGGGCACAATGTCGAAATGATGGTTCACTGGACGCCATGGCGACACGTGTTGTGTCGAGCCGGTCTGTTGGAGGCCCCGGAATGCCTGGCATGGCGAATCAATGTTATGCCGAGACCGCCTACGTTTGCCAACGCGCGTTTTCACTACGCCGCAAACTTCTGCCTGCCCGCAACAAAATCCGCACACACATCCACTTCCTCTCCCGTAATCGCACGCCGACGTATCCCATCTATATTTGATAGGAATCAATCGGCGTCAAGCGCGCGCCAGCGAAAGGGCCAGCGGCAGTTATGGCCGACCCTGGGCGTGACGCGCTTCTGCACCAACTTTATAACCACGTCGTACTTCCGCGCGATGTTCCAGGCCAAGAGGATCCTAATCTGCACCAGCTCGGCACCGAGCTCGCACGGCGCCTGTGCGATGCCGTCAAACAAATCATTCCACACGCACCTTTGGATGACCATGCGGGTCTACATGCAGTTCGGCTTGCCCTTTCGTCGTGCCTGACGCTCAACGTTGATGGAAGGATTGACAAGCATGCACTCGCGAGGGAGTTATGGCAGCTCGAAGGCAGACACGCTCTGATACTTCATGTGACGGAGCAGAATGCTGCATTGCTAATCCACCCACACTCAAGGTAAGTTTTCAAGGGTTGACTATTGCATGCGCTGCTAACGCAAAATGCACAGTGGCAACGATGGGCGCAAGTCAATAATCTTCGAGGCATTCGAGACTTCGGCAACTAGCGAAGAAGTTCTTGCATCCGATGGTGCACTGCAGTGGGATTTTCCCGGCCAGGCTATAGCGATACCCCACGAAACTTTTCTGGACGAGGACTTCCGACAAACTTTGGTGGCATTCCTGGAGCAGAGCAGCCTCGAGACCATCAAGCAGTTTGCGGCTGTCACCACCAAAGCTTCTGCATCCATCACAGAAGTGCGCGACACACCAAATCCTACACTCGTGACCGGGTGGCTCATGGCTATACTGGAAGCTAGCGGCGCGTACCACGACACGCTCGGTCTTCGCAAGCGTGTGCGCGATACCGTATCTTTCCACAAGGCATTCAAGCCTTGGCGCCGCTCGCCCTTCTACCTCGTCCTTCGAGTCGGTATACAACGTCATCTGTACAAGCTATTTGGCCCAGAGAAGGGTAGAGTCTACTTCAAGACAATCATGTGCATGTTTCTCTCAAACTTGCTGATTGACGGACTGCACGCCATCCCGAATGACGCTTCGTATCTTCTGAGCCAGAAGCTCGGTTCTCGTCTTGCGAAGCTCGAGCAGAGCTATGCCGCAGGTGCCAAACTAGCTAGAGTTACGCATCACCAGATCTTCTCCACCTTGGGACGTCTGTTCACGGACAAACTGCTCTTTGCTACAAAGAGCTTGAAATCACAGTGGGACTCCTACACCAAGCAGATACGGCGCATCATCCACCATATCCCACCAGCTGCACGCGCTAGCGACCTCGAATTGAAACTGTTGCACAGCGGACTAGTGCTGGATAGAGCGGTACAGTCATGCACTAAGTTTGTACAGAACAGAGTGCGCCCACAGCAAGAGATACTGCATCGGTACGAAAAGTCTGCTGGCTACAAGCCCATCACAATTGTCACCAGCCGCTACCTCTGCCTCTATGCTTACGAGGAGAAGGTCTCCGAGGCTACAAGCTTAGCACTGACGCAAGACGGTTCCTCCCTATGCTTCCAGCTGGCTGATACAATCCAAGCGTACGTTGCAGAAGTTGGGGCTCAGTACAACGGGTATCCGGAATTCAGAAGTCGTCAGCTTCTCACTCTGATGGAAATTTGGAAGGCTATGGACGAGGCCGCGACTCAATGCTATCCGCTCCTCGCCCAGTATCATCCAGGCTTCGATGCACGTGTTCTGGACGTTCTCGAGCTCTCAACGTTAGACGAACTTAGCCGCCTTCAGATTGTGCAATCGTACATAGCGAAACGCTGCAGTGGGTGGTGTGGTCAGGGATCAAAGACCATTTTCGACGCACCGAACGCAGACTCATATGCCGCACGAGCATACGATGAATGTGACGATATGTCCAAGCTACAAGAACTACGGCGCGCGATTGAGAAAGATGCGGAGGACCGACTCACAGCCAAGAAGGAGGAGTGGGAAAAGGCAAGTGCACGTCACGAGTCTATGCGGCGGACGCTGGCACTGCCAACCACCGTCTGCCCAGGCTTCAGAACTGAAATCGATGCTCGCACCGGAAAGCGACCCCACAAGGCACCGTGCGCTTTTCACAAGCTCAATTGGGAAATGAAACAGATGAAGATCAACACGCATGAACACCCACTTCCAGAATCAGAACCAGAACTCAAGGCCTTGGTCTTTGAGTTGCTCTGTCCATCAACGTTTGCAGCGTACCGGGACGCCACTTGGCTGATCATATCCACTCTGGCTCATCCACCAGTTACAGCTTTAGGAGATGGCGTGCCTCTGCTCCGCGCTCACAAGGGATTGTGTCGTTTCGCCAATAAGACGAGGAGCACAGTCACGTTAGGCTCGGTCGGGAAACCGTTCACAAAGACTCATTGGGAGACCTCGAAATTCCCGACACCATTTCAAGACATATGTTACCCCTTCGCTATGTCGTTGAGATACTATGACACCGAGGGTGGGACCTGGACATCTCGGGCAAGCGCCGCTTCATTTGCTCACCTCCTCCCTTTGAAGCTGCCTACTGGATCCCCGTACCTTTCTCTGCAAAACGACGGCGAGCATTGGCCCACATCAAATGTGACCCTCGCAACGCAGACACAATGTCCCCAAGATCTGACTCCTCACGAATTCACAGCTTGGCAGAGCCTGTTGCTTGGAACCTACTTGCGCTGGCCCTGTCTATTGAGGGAGATGGGCTCGACGAACTTGAATTTCTCGACAGCTTCCACATCGGTCGTCATCTCCAGGCTTTGTCTGCAAGCTGGACCCGCATCCACCGACGACATCCTGCGTGACACTCATTCGATCTTTCACGATGTTACCTTCTGCCTCAAGCTGCTCGAGCAAGTAGACAGCCGCTTGGAAACCATTCGGCGTAATTGGCGCGAGGCAATCCAGCTTGACATCCTGTTAAGCATCCTCCTCAAGGTCAATGCGATGAACTCTAGTACTCGCATCAGCCGGGTTGTATCAAAACTGCTCGGAAAAGCACGCGCCATAGCTGCAGGATGGTACAAGAACCAAAACCTTGGAAGCGACCAAGCTGAGTCTGGCCCCTCAATATTCGCCATCTGGGCAGCTGTGCTGTACAAGCGCACGGTCTACTCGCTGTTGGCGCCACACTGTGACATATCGTCTCAAATTCTGGCAGACTTCATTATAATGTCGATCGCCCTTCAGGAGTGTCTAGTGGGTGAGTTCAACTCATTGCCATACAATCTCAGGAACGCGATCCTGCGGGATCTCTACCTGGTTTGGAGCTCTCGCCACCAACTTCAAACCATTATCGTTTCCGATAGCCACGCAATGCTTGAGGCAGTGGAAGCAGTCTGGCCAGCTCCCGTCACGATTGCTCCCCGTACGTACATCGTGCCAGACACTTGGTGGCTTGTCATGACGTTAGCCATGGAGCAAGGCAGTCAACACCACGTGCACTACAATATCCTTCATGGCATGCTGCTGATCGATGGGCATCCAATGGGCATGTTACCACCCGAGTATCTGCATTCGCCGATCTTGCAAGAACTTCTTGGGTCTCAGAGCCCTAAATCCTTCCCGTCGGCGATGCCGGGAATGTCTTTGGTCATAAGCCGGCCGCTGGCGAACATTTACTGGCTACATCTAGGTTTCCGTGGCGAGCGACTGGTCATCCGTGCTGAACAGCGAGGAAAGCAGCAAAGCAAAGTATTCGAACTCATTGATAGATCACTGTTTAGCAACGATCTTCCTGCTGCGCTCGTCGAGAAGTGCTACCACTGGGTGGATCTCGCAGCCCAAACCATGGAGATCCGACAACAAGAACCGTTCAAGTCGAAGCTTTCGAACTGGCGTTTGGATCTCAAGACTAGGCGCGCAACACGCAACGCAACACGCAACGCAGGCTCCACCTTGGTTGATCCTCACTGTGCGCTCGCCCGGAGCATTGCTGAAAACTTTTCCTACTTCGAGTTTGCCAATATGATAACCGTGTATCAACCGCCAAACAGTAATATCAGGGTCGAGTTGCATCGTCTCGAACTACACTTTGTTGTCAATCGGAATGGGTCACTCCTCTGCCCTCAACTAGGGGCTATTGTTGCCGAAACTGCATACCAGGATGTCGGGACATGGCATGGTCTCCGAAGCAAATTGGTCATGCGATCCATAGGGAGTCCCACGCAGTTCAGTGTCCTTCTACCCATGGGTAGCCATGTCATCAAGCGGCACGGGCCTCATGTATCGATCGTGGTGAGGAACAAGGGCGAGTATCTGAAGTTCGAAGTCAACAACGTTCTTGGGCGGATCGAATGTCCTGCGGAGCCTCTTATGCTGTACTACAGGGCATTGTGGCATGCGTTGACAGCTCATCCCATACCAGACGTGCTCACTGGTCGCACTGGAGTCGAAGAAGCTCTTCAGTATCTGACTTCCGGAGCCTACCGCCCATGGACGCCGTTAAATCCCAGCGCGCGGGATCTGCTCTTGATGATCGCAAAGCTGTCGCCCCGTAGAGGCTACTACCCGCCGACAATGAAGAAGATGGAGTCTGTGACTTGGGATCCTGACACGACGGTGTACATGCAGGATGACAGGTACCGCCGAGCTGTCAACGACATTCTATTGAGGAACGCGCAACTTCAGAAGTTCTCACCGCCGTTCGAGTCTGTTGATCGAAGTCCAACCGGTGCCGGTCATGATCACCTGGAAAATCGAGCTCTATCACGGGTCCCTGGCAGCACATCCAAGCATGCCCAGGCTTACCTGCGAAGAGACGGTCGTCTTGTTGGAACCCAACGCGAACACGTTATCAGCTTGGCAAAGGTCCTTTTTGTCTCGACCCACGAAGCTGTACGCAATGTGCAGCTAGCGAGACTGTTCGAAAACACGTCGGTCATTGGTGGCTACGTGAAGCGATTCGACATGATTCAGATCACGGATATCCTGGAAGCAGATCAGGTGCTGCACTGGGGACCTCTGGTTATCACTGCCCTGAAATGCTCCAACAACAAGAAGTTTCACTTGACGTTTTTATTCTGCTTGTTGGCGTTCTCTCCCACTGCGAACATGCAGTTACTGCGAGGTGCGCTTTCATTCGCTCTTCTTCACGACCTGAGAGTATTGCGACTTCCGAAGAGCCCTTCATACAATCGTTTTGTATCTCACGAAATGCCCACCGTGGATCGCCTCATGGAATTAATGGAGGATGCAAAGCAGCCATACGTCGCGAATGTCAAGGCCAAACCAAGCAGGGTTTTGAATCTCGAGTTGCGGCACAACACGGATGCCACGGACGCATGCAGGACGCTTGCAACATCCATTGTTGCCCTATGGCCATCCAAAGACCTTGACCGTCTTCTCCTGACAACGGTCAACGATAGCTTGCTTGATCGTGAAGAAGCCTTGGCGCTCGTGCGGCCAGAGTGGAACAGGTTGGTTGACAACGACGATTTCTCTGATCACCTTGTCGAGCTCCAAACAGTTCTTTCATCGTACCCAGAGTTGAGTCAAGCCGAGCATCAGACTGAGTCTCGATTTGATGTTTCGCCATCCTCTCTGTATCCGTCAACCATGGGGGGCGGTGGGACTCTGCTCCTCAAGGATGTCTTGACGAAAGATATTTCCTTCATCTCGGCTAAGAGCAGAGAAGTCGACTACGTTGAGCCCTTCAAGAAGCCCAGGGTGTTTAACGTGATGCAGCTTCTTCCGGCCAACTCATATGTTTCGAAACCCGTTGGGGAACTCTCGCAACTCGTCGCACCATATGAGTCTTCAACTTCCATGGTCCACAGACGATATGGTGTTGAGCTGCAAGACAGTATCAAAGCGCTGGTGAAGCGTCTCAACCATCCAAATCCCCCCCAAGAGCCTTTCAATCCCACCAAGTTGGCCGAAAATTTGGTTACCGCGGATAGAACCTGGCGGATGATCATTGAGCAGATGCGTGGTGCATTGCGTCGACAGGACGCGCCAGCAAAGTGGCTCGATTTGGTCGGCCTGTGGCCGAGGGTGACGATTCGTACTCTGCTATCAGAGCTGCGTAGTACTTCAGGAGCACGTTTCGGCGTTGGTGTAAAGAAGACGCTCATCGACCTGGGGCTAGCCATCACGAGGTATCAGCGCTTGTTACGTATCCAGAGGGCTAGTTCGAACGGTCGCAGCCAGCAGCTGTCCGAGGAACGTGTCAACGCTGGTCACACGAATTGGAAGCCTGAGGACCATGTTGATTGGCTCATTCTGGAGATCGACAATGATATCATGCTTCGCCCAGAGCAGGTTGACGTGGCGCTCGCGACAATATCTCCTCAGTCTGGCGAGAACTCGGTGACGCAGCTGTTGATGGGCAAAGGCAAAACTTCTTGCATTCTTCGTAAGACTGCCTCTCAACCCCTCATTTGTGTGTGCTAACACTCTTTCCAGCAATGGTTGCACTCGAACTTGCGACCGATAATCTTTTCCGAATCATAGTACCCCGGCCGCTTTTGCTACAGTCGGCTCAGATTCTGCAAGCTAAGCTGGGCAGTCTTTTGGACCGCGAGGTATTGCACGTACCATTTTCACGCAGAACTCCCACAGATCAACAGCTGATGCACGCTTACGGTTGTCTGCACAACGAGGTTCAACTGCGGAATGGCATCGTACTAGCATTGCCAGAGCACATCCTGTCCTTCAAACTCAGCGGCATCCAGCGCCTGTGCGATGGCAAGGTCGATGAGTCCGCCGTCATGATCAAGATTCAGGACCGCTTCGATCGGCATGCCAGAGATGTACTCGACGAATGCGATGTCACCCTTGGCATCCGTACGCAGCTAATCTATCCGTCTGGGTCACAGCATACTGTTGACGGGCATCCCTTACGTTGGCAAACCATTCAAGCATTGCTAGACCTTGTCTTCTCTTATCTGGATGACCTAGTGAACAGGTTTCCCCACAGCATCGAGGTAGTCAGGAGGACAGGTGTTTCGCTGTTCTACTTCCTGCGTGATGACGTTGAGGTGTACCTGCTTGATCAAATGGTACAAAAGATCTGCAGAGGCCAGACATCGATTTTACCGCTGCGCCACCTTTCGCGGCGTGCGCAACAGGACATTCGCTCCTTCATCACCGAGCCCCTAGTCGATGCCGCAATCACTTCCAGGGTCATGGCAATGTTCGGGGAGAAGCAACATTTGGTGCACGTAGTCCTTCATTTGCGGGGCCTCCTAGTGTATGGCATCTTGCTTTCGACTTTGAAGAAGCGCTGGAATGTGCAATACGGCCTGCATCCAACACGGGATCCGATAGCAGTGCCTTACCAGGTACGTTTGCTCCGTACCATGAGCTTAATGCAGCTTGGCTATCCTCACAGCTCTCTACTAATTCGTATCAGGCCAAAGGTGTCCCGTCACCCACCTCGGAGTGGGGCCATCCGGATGTCGCCATCATACTCACCTGCCTGTCATTCTACTATGAAGGTCTCAGTATGGCGCAATTCAAGCGAGCATTCAACCAGCTTGCAAAGTCAAATGAACCCAGTATTGAGTATGGTATGTGGGTTGCGGAGGGTGTGCCTGAAGCGTTCAAGAACTACAACGGCATAAATGTAGAGGACAGCCAGCAGTTGAGCGAGCTGCATCAGCATGTCAAGTAAGTGTTTGATGATGGCCGGAAAGCTTCCGGATATCGTTCTTTTGCTAACCAATAGCAGGTACAAGGTGTGCCTGCTTGACTCCTTCATGAATAGCTTCGTGTTCCCACAGCACGCAAAGCAATTCAGCGACAAACTGTCGGCATCAGGCTCCGATCTGGTCCTTTATGATCCTATGCGCTGTGGTAACGCAGCCACGACGGGGTTCTCCGGCACCAACGACACGCGACATCAGCTGCCCATGGCGATCAAGCAGAATGACCTCCTGCAACTGGCGCACAGCAATGCTGAAGTTCTGAGCTATCTACTTGAAGATCGCAACAGGCGCTACGTGCGCATGGTGGACCCTGAATCCAAGCGTCGTCTCAGCGAAACTGATCTACTGCGCAAATTGTTGCAACCTGGCACTCTAGCGGAACCCCATTCACGCATTCGAATTCTCATCGACGCTGGTGCACAGATTCTCGAGCACAGCAATCTTGGTCTTGTTAAAGCATGGCTGGACATCGACACAGCCGCAAAGGCCGCGGTCTATTTCGACACCACTCACCGTGCTATGGTCGCCTATCGCAAAGGCATGAATGTACCGCTTGTCGCCACTCCCTTTGTGGAGAACTTGGAAGAATGTCTGGTGTATCTTGACGAGAGTCACTGTCGAGGTAAGTTCAATGCCACGTGCTGAAGCGTCTCACAGAAGTTTGCGGAGTTGGTGCTACAACCCGAAGTTCTGCAACTCGCTTCAGCATCAATTGACAATAATGACTGCTGACTATTGCCTAGGCACCGATCTCAAGCTTCCACCATACGCGAGGGCCGCTGTAACGCTAGGACCTCATCTGACCAAAGATGCACTCGCACAAGCAGCGATGAGAATGAGACTTCTCGGAAAGTCACAGTCCGTCACGTTCTTCGTTCCACCTGAAGTACATCAGAGCATTCTGGATGTCCGATCAGCTGCGAAGGCGCCTATTGAATCACTAGGATCGCCCGACGTCATTCGATGGCTTCTACAGCGGTCTTGCAATGCCATAGACCAGCTCGAGCCGCTGTACTACAACCAGAGCGTCGACTATCTGAAGCGTACACAAGCCAAGCTTGACTACCCAGACTTCCTTCAGACTCGATCGTCCCGAAAGGCGTTCCTCAAGGTCGTACGCGCGAAAGAGCAGGTCTCGTTGAAGGAGCTTTACGAACCAAAATCTGCGCAAGCCATCAATTTCGTCGACCCCGCTACGTTTGCCCCGCCCTTACGGCTATATGCTACCGAGATTCTGCAGCGTAGAAGAGACCTCCAGGACCGTGGCATGACCATTTGCTCTTCTAGCCTCGAGGAAGTAGAGCAAGAGCGTGAGGTGGAGTTCGAGCTCGAGTGCGTTCGCGAGGTGCAGCCGCCTGTTCGCTTCGAAGCTTTGCCGATCGATGAGCTGCATCGCGACATCAAGCAATTTGCCACTACTGGTAGACTATCAATGGCAAGCGGTGCGTTTGAACCTATGTTCTGTGCTCTACGGAAATCGGCACTTGGTTTCAAACATGGTACAACCACGGCTGCCAGTACTCCTGGTCGGCTACTTGTTTCTACACAGTTTACTAGGACTGTCGATGTCCCTGAGACAAACGATAACTTCCTTCGACCCTGCCACTGGCTGCTGTGGCATTGCCAAAAGGAGATCGGCATGTTAGTCAGCCCCGAGGAGGCAGACCGACTTATCCCGATCCTGCGCAACAAGCTTCTCGACGTCCCGACTTGTCATCTTATTGTGTATGCAGCCCCACTCACTCGACACATGCTACACTTCAACGACATCGACTATTATGCAATCCCATGTCTACCAACTACCTTCAAAGCGCCAACTTGGTTAAAGGTCGAGCTGGGCATCTTTGCAGGTCGTCTGTACTTCGAGTGGAATGAGTACGACATGATCATGTCTTATCTAGGCATGGAAGCTACTCGTGAAGACGCTGCCGAATTTGTGCCGAGTGATTGCAAGGAGACATTTACCGCGAAGCCTCTAGCTTTCCTGCATGACTGGCTCGCTGTACGTCGTAGTGGCCTCGACTTCGAACACACGCCTGTTGGATTCATCACGACCGGAAAGCCGCTCTCTACTGAGCATTCGTTCTTCGCCGCTCTCGAGGAGCAAGAGGATACCGAAACCGAGTTGCTACATACTACACAAGCCACAAGCAACCAGATTGACGGTGCGGATGAATCTGACGACGAAGACTATGACAAAGAGCATCTGTTCCAGCATAATGAGGACGATAATCACGACGACTTCCATGATGCGCAGGAGGCGTTCGACGTTGAAGGCAATACGTTCTTCGACGGTGAGGCATACGAGCCTGCCCAGGAGGGAGATGGTGATGAAAAGGAGGAGTAGACCCGGTATGCATGATAGCATGATTAGGCTTGACGAGATGGAGGATCTGATATGTAGCTGGTGGATGTGTTCAGGATAGAGCGGACCTGGATACAACAAGTTCGTCACCAATGCTACCCCATTATCTGAGGTATACATCACATGCTCTATCCCAGGGCCTTAAGTCGACTCAGCCCTAGCCTCAAACCCCGGAGCTTGCAAATCAGGGTGAGTCGACCATATATCGTCTGACCATAGCTGCGTAAGTGCTTCCAGTCGGGTTTCCGTAATCGATTTGCGGACTAGTAATTGCCTGGTATCGTCCCCGAGCCTCCACAAGCGCACGCAGAAACATATGCATCTCTTCAATAGCCTTCTATACGCATTTGTTGTAGATTTACGGCCAACGAGCTCAAAAGGCGCCTTGTAGGGGCGTTCGGAGTCCTGGCCACGGAGCCAACAGCGAATGGATACATCTGTATGCTCGGCGGTATCTTCACATTGATCGAATAATCGATCAAGAGCGGCAATTGTTAGGACTAATCTTCGCTCATCTTCTTTGACGCTGCATAGTTTTCTGTCCCCGCAGGTTTCAAGACAGAGGTTCCCTCTCGCAACGCATGGAGGCTGCGCAAGCTCTACAAGAAGCTTCCGGTTGGTACCAGCAAATGTAACGGTGTGAGGAGAGGAGGAGGACTGCGTTGCATTGTGTAGCTATGGAGGAACTGCAGCTATATAGGTGTGTGTGATGAGAAAGTGTGGTAGCGATAGCCGTACCCAACTCTCACCCAAGTCGGTCTTGGCAAGTCCCAAACCGTTACAGCAAATGTTTTAGTCCAACCCGTGCGCCGCATCCAGTTCGTGTTCAACGCCATATCGACGCTACAAGTATCGGTGGCCGCGACGCCTGCATCCCAACTTGTGATGCGTTCTCGCTCATCATGATGCAATTGCTCAAGTCGAATGAGCCGTGGAACAGAATGTTGAAGCAGACTGCTGTCGAATCGATCATTAGCTGTGACCGTGCGATTTGAGTCGACGATCCAGTAGCCGCATGCGCCGTTTCTATCCCAGCTCTGGAGGAACAAGCCATCCACCGCATGGTCGCGAAGCCAAGTCGTCGTTTTCCGTTTCATCCTATGCAACATTGATCAGTGTGTCCATCAACCAAGTAAACCAAAAATCGCCCCTCTTACTTGACTTGACTGACAAGAGTCCTTTACCTTGCTTGGTTGGTTGACGAGAAGCCCTTACTTTGCTTGGTTGGTTGACATTACTCGATAGAATTTCCCGATTTGATATCTATACTAATCTACAGGAGCATACCAGTTCGAAGAAGGTGCTTTTGACACTCAATTGCCGCTACAGTCCCCGAATCGAGCCGATTTCGTTCATCCGTGATGACCTTCTTCGTCTGAGAGAATATCCTCTCACACTCAGCACTCATTGCAGGACAACTAAACAGATCAAACGCCATCTTAGAGAGCACAGAATAGTCAGGTGCATGGCGAACCCACCACTCTAGAGGGTCTTCAACATCTCCATCAGCCTTATTAGTCCTAGATATAAATTGATCAAGGTCAGAGGTGACTCTTGCGCGCTTCTTTCCTCGCGTAGACGCCGTACTAGCGGCGACCCGCTGGCGACGCTTACGAGCTTGCTGGAGAAGATCAAGCGTCGTATCGCTATCAGTACTAACCTCATTATCCTCCTCTTGTGTTGCTTCTGCTATCTCTGCTTCCGCAGCTGCTTCCTCGTATTGTACGTACTCATCATGCACCACCCGCTTCGCCTCAGTGATCCATTTCTTCTCATGCTGCCATTCGATATCGAAATAGGTAAATTTATTCGCAAGATGGAGGGCGACAGCGCATCGGTAGGCTGGCGTAGCGTCCGTAAGGCCGTAGTATTCTTCAAGCTTGAGGCGGGCAGTATCAATAGCACAGGAATAGTATTCCGAAACCTGCTCGGGGTGATCGTCTGCGAACTTTCCGGCCTCCTGGAGCTTCTTAAAGAGAACGTCAAGTGACTCGAGTGTCTCATAGAGTGAGCCATGTGATCCTTCAAGGCCAGCTTTATTGGCCCGGCCTTCCATGCGTTTGGTCAGATCTTTAAACGGCTTCAAGATGTTGAAGAAGTGCTCCAAATCAGTCCAATCGCGCTGAGTAATAGCGTCCTGTGAGATATCGTATCCTTCACCACTATGATTATAGTGGAGAAAGAACAAATCAATTGCGTTACGGAGCTTAAGAGCTCTCTCGATCATGGCGTACACAGAGTTCCAGCGGACGCCACCGTCAGCCAGTACCCTAGTGTAAAGGTTTTCGATGCTGCCTCTATCGTACGCCTGCAAGATATACTCTCTCAGAAGCTCCCGCCGCTGATCACTCCGGTTAATCCACACACAGAAATTATGGAGCTTGCGGATAAAGCTCTGCTTCCTCCATATCTCAAACCGCTCGTCATCAGATGCGCCACAGAGCTCTTTCTCCAACTTGCTAACACCCGTCCCAAAGAGAAGAGCTTTGACGATAAGATTTAGTATATGGCCAACGCACCGAAGGCGACTCTGCTGTGTGATTGTGGGGTACTGCTTTGCTAGTTCTTCAATACAGGTATCGTTATTCCCAGCATTGTCCATCATGAAGAAGCCAATGATAGCGGATATATCGTACAAGTCGATAACCGTTGACAGCACTTTCGCAATGTTCTCTCCAGAATGGGGGCCTTTGAGAGGCGGGAGGTCAAGAAGAGCTGTTTGCAACTTATGCTTCTCGTCTAGGAAGTGAGCAACAACTGCCACATAGTTTGTTCCTTCCTCAGACGTCCAGGCATCAGTCGAGATATGGATCTTGCTTTTCGCAAGATGAAGCCTTTCCTTCAGCCAAGCACGTCTCCCAGTATCACCGTCCCACATCTCTTTTGTCCAGGTGCTAAGAGTTGATGGGCTCTTAGGTAGAATCCTATCAATATCCTCTAAGCAGCTAGCAAACATATTACGAGTGCGTTGATGTGTCGCTTGTCGAAAAGTAAAGTCAAGATCAATAACCCAGTCAATAAACTCGTTCTTGAACTGAGAGTCGTTAAAGATCAAGCGCCGGCCTCCAAGGTATGGTATAGAGCCCGTTGCCCTCTTAGCTATATCGAACGGGTTTAATGCCATTACTTTGTAACCAAATTCTTCAAGTTTGTGTTGATTCTTTAGGTAATACATGATACTAGTAGTACTCTCACTACTATACAGCGCAGAATCATGCTGGCCGCTAAGATGGCAGTATTTGCAGAGCCAGAACTTGTTCTCTCCATCGGTTGTGAGCTGCGCACCGTGTTTGTAGATTGGCGAGGGCTGGGTTTTAGAGTTAAGGGCCCGCTTATGAGGCTGACGATATCGAATCGACGGCAACACCTTCCTTTCATAGCGAATTTTGTCCCAGTCAATAGGGAAAGGGCATTGAGTAGATGTCGGCAGCTCTCTTTCGAAGGTGGCAGCAGTGTTGGTTGAAACGGAACTTGGGGTTTCTATGCTTTCTAGGGTATAGCTAAGGGATTCGGAGGGAGTCTTAGGTAGAGGGGAACCCGTGGATCCTCCACGAGGCTGAAAAAATGGGTGGGTAGGCATGTTTGGCCTAGAGTCTGGCGGTTTCGTACATTGAGGCTGCAGGCGTTAGAGTTTTCGACAGCAAATCTCAAGAGCGGCAATTTCCAGCCAATCAGAACATTCAGACTAATAGTTTTTCCTATCCCGATGCCCCAAAAAACTCTGGGTCGCCCACCTCCTCTACAAAAATGCCTAATGCCGTAAGGTCGTCAACCAACTTCGAGTTGACTCGAGTAATGCGAGAACCCTTACTTGTGGTTGCTCGGACAGACGTTTACTCGTGGTTGGTTGTTACGTAATCAACCAAAGTCAACCAACCAAGCCAAGTTACTTGGTTATTGGACACACTGACATTAATAGATGGCGACCTAGCAACTCAATGCTCGTAGTCCCGAAAGGGCAATGTTGGCACGCAGCACCGTGCTGTACAAGGAGATACGGGTGCGGAGCTGACCTGTCCGGTCGAACAAGCAGCTTTTTTGGTTCCAGGAAGCTGTAAGGACGCAAGAGGCGCCTTGTCTCATCGTGGGTTGATTTAAGGGCATTGTGCTTCTCCCTACGATGTTTCACAACAGAATCGACAGAGCCTTTCAGAGCAAATTTGAAAGAACGACAGATAATTGCAGGTTCTGGCTCGTTGAGGTAGAGGCCTAGTGTCTCCCAGATCTTTGCTGACATGACAGAAATGAGAGTTCTAGGTTGTCTTACACGTCTAGCGCAGTAAGGAACGATAGGAACAAGCAACGATGAATATGTAACGGTGAAAGAGAGTGGTTGCACGTGCTGCTAATTAGAGTAATAGCAAGTGCTTTGGCGGAAATGCAAGAGGTGAGGAAAACGGTGTCAGGGGCGTTGGGTTTGGGGTTGGGTGGCTTGAGCGCAAATTAGATTTCCCGATTAGGTTTAGTTTTGGAATCCAGGGGCATTCCAGAGCAGAATACCAGAGTAGAACTGTGCCACTATGGACTGTGCGTTCTGATACATGGCTGAGCGTGTTTGCGTAACAATACCGCCTTTTGCATGACGTGTCCACTAGACATGAGGATCTGAAGCGAACCTTCGCATAGCAGGACGCATTGATGAAGCAAATTCCAACCAAAGTGAGATCACGATCCGCACCAACTGACCTTCTTGCCAACTCCAGCTGCCCAGCGGCTGTAACACGGCTTGGGCCCGTCGACTGTATCGGAACACTGGGGAAAGCTCTTGCATGTTGCTCCATTGGCGAAAACATTCATACTGCCACACGGATGACGATGATAGAAGCATCCAGCCACCCAAACAGCCACGAGCCTAGATCGGGATGATGATACCATGCCCTTTATGTCGAACTACAAAAAGGCCGACCTTCCTGCAGTTGTAGCATGAAGGTATATATAGTGGATAGTCTGACACAGGGGCTTCTTCGGGATAAGTCCAATCATCTGCTGGCGCAGCGTTTTCTGGTATGAACGGCCGTCTGGGTGAAGATGCAACACATTCGTTCGGCTGGTGCTTTCTTGGTGATCCCGATATGTATTCTATCCATACGAGATCTGTGGCGTCTTGTCAGCAGCAGAAGAGCCTTCGGTTAACTATGCGCACCTTTCATAGATGTTCCGTCGGGTTCTGGATGCCAGAACCTCGTACCTTGTATAGCTGATGGTAGCTCCTGAATGTTCTGCAATTCTCTCAGTCCATCTTCTAGTATCTTAAGTTTTTCGTTACAAAGTGTCCTCTCTGTCGATGTTTCCTCGCTTTCTGACGCCAAGACAGCCACTGCTGTATCATCAATATCGATTACATTGGCTGGACAGAACAAGGATGGAAGCTCTTGAATAAGACGTGCTTCGACAGCGAGCACACTAAAATCGTCGATGATTTTCTTCATTGCCACCTGCGGTAGTTAGGCTCTGATACAGAAGGTATGTTAACAGTACTTCCCTTGTAGTAGGCTTCCATAAAATCCGTGGCAGTAGAGCTAGCGTAATTACTCATGTCTGCTTCAGTTTTTGATACTAGTGCATTGATTAACATGTTAACGTTGATAGGGATATTGAAAACGCCAACGGCGGTATAGTCTTCGCCAAGAATTCGTTCTAGAAACCTCTTGATCTCTCGTGCTTGCCGTTTACTTTGCGATTTTTGGACATTCTCGGTTAGGTAATGGTTGTACGTGATCGGATGGCCAGCATCGTGGGGTTTGAGAAGTTCGGTGACCTTGTTGCGGAGTTCTGCAGTCAACCTCTCTAACTGTCGGCATACACACGGTGTGTCGCCTAATAAGGCCCAATGTACCGCCTCGATCCTACTTCGGCCCAACTCGGACCCAACGCTATGTATACCTTCGTAGCCCCCACATTCGTAGAATCATCATACACCAGAATACCAATACACAAGATTACCTTAGCTACTGTTATTCACCGTACGATCGTACAAGGCCTTCCAACACTGTGCGAGACAAAATGAGAAGGTGGAGACTTCTCGATGCCGTTGAGTATGTGCTCAATAGTTATTGTAGTGGCACCATCATCTTCAGGCAACAATGCTGAACACATGCTCTGCACGACGCGGACCCCAGCAGCAGTGGCCATTTAGCGCCCGCCACGAAGCTCGTACAACATCAAACCCCCATACTCAGCGCCACATTATGCAACAATTCATAGGCAGCTCCAATGAAAGTGCGGATATCTATGATCATGCAAGGAATGACAAGCCACAAGACAAGATTAGGAGGGTCAATTTCTTATGACGACTTTTGGAATAGCAATGCAATTTCTTGGTACACAGGCGAGCCGATCGATAAGGCTACTCATGCCTTATCCTTACGAAGATCTTAACTCGACTTTGGTCAGCGACTGCATATAGTTCCTCCAATGCATGATTGGGTCAAGGGCTGCATGATCGTTGTAAATAGATGCTATAACTTGAATTATCTGAACGCGGCACAGAGCTCAACGTTATGTACTGTTCATGCGTTGCAAATGGTATTGATTCCGAGGTGGGGTCGACTTGGCGCACAACCCGCTTATTGTGCTTGCATCATCAACACCATTCGGGTACGACGCTATTGCAAACGGCGATCTACACTGAAAATTTTACAGCTTGGATAAGTTGATCAGGGTCAGACTAACTACACCTATGGTACAGTCGTTAGCGATTGTGGCTTCACCCGTACGCGCAGCTGCGCAACGGATTTGAGCAGCCCCACCTTCCTTATATAGCTTAGCACAAGAAGTTAGCAGCTGAATTATTGGTGTGACCGGCCAGTCCTCGATCCTTTGATGACTAGACTTTTGGAACGCTGCCGACAGGGGTGAAGCCACAATCGCTAGCGACTGTATAAATGTCGCCGTACACTCCCATGCACTTGCAGCTTCCGCTTTGCACACGCAACTCAGTTGTCATCTCGCACGGCACATCGATCCGCCTAGTATACGCTTGCTCAGAAAATGCTTAGACCCTATGAATATCTCACTTTGATTGGCCCGAGTAGAGGAGAAGATTAGCCCATGGCATTGCTGACTGGAGCTAGCACTGTTCAGGTAAGATCACCATTAACCGAGAGAGGCTTAGCATGGGATCAAAAGTTACGTGCTTATAGAAACCGGAAGCTGCAAGTGCATGAGAGTGTACACACATTGTCCCGTAGATTTTTGCTCCCGGAGATTGCGCTTCACGTTGATTGGCCTGCCGATCATCGTCTCTTGTTGAGTAACCGATGCTGATGCTGATGCTAATCATAAGCACGTTACCCATGCCAAGCTGCGCCAGGCTTCTGACGCTCATGCTGTCGCTGACAGCTATTGATGCGTATGGCAACTCACTGCTATTGGCTGTAAACCCTACCGAAGGCTCGATGGATATGTATGTGTACGCATCTAAGAGGTCTATATTTGGGAAGAGTGGGGCAGGGGGGAGCCTTCCCACAACATCATAGCTGAGTAAGGGACAAGAGACGAAGATGGTAGATCGAGAACAGGTGAGCCACAAGGCTGGATGTAAATGGCTACCCCGCCATGCAAGCCAAGAGCAGTGGTGTGGCGGAAATTTGCCGAACGTAATACCGGTAATAAGCAATGTTGAAACTCGATCACCAAGGGCGGCAGGCTCGAGAACGTCGTAGTTGTGATTGGGTAGGAGAAGACGGCGTGAATATGGTTTATAGCATAGTGCGCATCAACAGCAATATACCGCTAAAGTTAGACAAACGCGCCGCTGACCGTGTTCCTAGTTAGTGTTGAGGTTGTCGCTGAGTTGCGTCGCGTTCCGGCACACAAAACGATAGCGGCACAGTCTCTGTGGCCAGTGCGTCCTCGGGCGAACCAATACGCACTGCACAAACATCCTGATGTGCTTCTGCAGCAAACAACGGCCTGTGAAACGCGCTCTCTGCAGCATCAGATCGCATAGTTAAGCAAAAACTGCTTCTTGCTTTCTAGCACGGTGGCTATCGCGCGATGATGCGTTGTTAGCCTTGCCCGGCCAGCCTCACGTCACGGCGCAGGTGGGCTGCGCCTCCTGGCCTGGGTGTAGGAGATGTAGCCTGCCCCAACAACGAGGAGGGCAGTCTTCCTCACCTCTAACTTAACTACCCGTTACTTAGAACTCGAAACAGTCCTAACAGCTACTATCTCCACGCCCTACGCAAGCGAGCCGCCGTGCACCGTCGATTCCGTCAGCCTGCTTCGAGGCTCCAAGACTTCCTTCTACCGCTCGCGCAGACAGATACATACCACCCGATGCGACTGCTATATACCTTAAGCGACGGGACGCTCAGATGGACGAAGGATATTATTCGCAGCGAGGAGATTCCTCCCTATGCGATCCTCTCGCACACTTGGGGGGAGCAGGAGGTGATCTTCGATAATCTGAAGAGCCTGGATAATGTCAAGGACGTTGTTGCAAAGAAGGAAGCTGATTGGAACAAGATTCACTTCTGCGCACGACAGGCAGAGCGTGACGGTCTGGACTACTTCTGGGTGGACACTTGCTGCATCGACAAGGCAAACAATACGGAGCTGTCGAAAGCGATCAACTCTATGTTTCGCTGGTACCAGAACGCTGAAAAGTGTTATGTCTTCCTTGCAGATGTCGGAAGCGACACTCTGGAAGCCAATGGCGAGTCACCGTTCAGGCAGAGCAGGTGGTTCAACCGTGGCTGGACCCTCCAGGAACTTCTTGCTCCTCACTCCGTCGAGTTCTTCTCTGAAGATAGAGGGTGGCTGGGTGACAAGGAGTCGCTCAAGCACACCATACACGAGGTTACAGGAATCCCTTTCAAAGCTCCGTTAGGGAGCGACATGTCCGAGTTCGACGTTGCTGAGCGTTTCTCTTGGGCAGCGAATCGGCAGACGACAGAGGAAGAAGATGGAGCGTATTTTCTGTTCGGCATATTCGGCGTCCACTTACCGCTCACTCGATCGGCTGAGGAGCGCGGTTATTCTGAAATATAGGGGCCGCAGCCATGACCAAGAAGAGAAGCTTGTCAAGATCTGCAGCTGGCTCTCTGCGCCAGACCCGTCCACCAACTACCACAAAACCCACAAGCGGCGGCAAGCTAAGACTGGGCTCTGGCTGCTAGAAAGCGCCAAGTTCGCAGAATGGAAGGAGAGAGCAGCGTCGCGACTGTGGCTGTACGGGATCCCAGGATGTGGAAAGACCATCCTAAGCTCCACCATCATCGAGCATCTGCTGCAGCACTGCCATGATGACACTAGCATGGTGACGGCGTACTTCTAATTCGACTTCAACGATGCACAGAAACAGGATACAGAGCTGATGCTGCGCTCCCCAATCCGACCTCGACGGCCTTTCTTACTTGCTTCAGTGGCAATAAAAACTCTCAACTCGCAACTTTGCAGCGACGGAACAAATTCTTGGTGGAACCAGTGCGCCGAATAATCGGCATCATGTGCTTGAGTTGGGCTTGGAGGAGGCAGGCGTTGGAGCGGGGCGTGAGTCGGGGCGGTGAGTCGGGGCGTGAGGCGGGGCGTAAGGCGGGGCGTGAGGCGGGATCGAGACGCTGGAACCACTTTGCCTCTCCAGCCGCAGAGAATCGCCCACGTCAGCTTTTATGCCCTGCCTAATACACAGGTCAGGCTGATCAACGATATTGCCGTCGCCGCCCCGCCTCCGCTTCCTCCACCTGCTCGACCTTGTCAACTATACGTCCTTGGGTGTGTGGTTCTGCTATGGCGCGGTCAGGAGGATAGCGTGACTTGGTCAAAGGGCAGTGCTACACTGGCTCCAAGCTGGCTCACGGCAGCGCGCCAGCCTCGCTGGGTGTACACGGATAGCCACAATAGGTACAATAGCTCAGATCATGGGCGCGCATGAGGACTCCAGGGATTGGCTGACTATAGAGTCTTGCAGGATGCAAGCGACCGCGCCGGAGTTGCCAATGACAACCGACAGGGTCTCAATTTTCCAGATAGTTTCGCGCTGTGGGGAAAGCAGGGGACTTGGTCATTTGCTCATGTGGACAAACATGGTTTGCATACTGCGGTACTTTGCGAACAAGGAGAAAATCTGTGGTTCAGCTGGTCGCTGAACGACAAAGAGTTAGAGAAATAGGCGAAAGACTACAAGTGTGGAGAGAAGTACGAGCCCAGCCAGCCACGTGCCAGGCTCTAGCCCGTTACATTGGCCTCGACACAGAACAGAATGCCGGAAGCTCCAAGCCCGAAAATCTTTGAGTAGAGCGGCATCATTACTTCAAGCTATTATTTACAAGATTAAATTGCACGCGATAACTCTCGAAATCACGTCAGTACTCAGTTTAATGACTCTGAAATCTTACCGGTCGGTATCTGCCTGAATTGCGGCGTTCTTCTCTTTCTCTAACTCCTCTGACTGAGTCGCGGCTTGCGTCAACTTCATCTTTTCGCCAGCCTTCAGCCTCCCCCACCAGCAGTCCGCGAACAAAGCGATCAAGCCGCGAGCACTGCTAGTCTTACTAATATTTGTCCCAATCACTGTGTAAAGCGCCCCAATCTTCATAGTCGCCGGGACCTTCTTGGTCCCATCCATCATCACCATCGAGGAATTCTAAGTCATCGTTATACCCAAACAAATCTCTTTCGATAGCCTCTTCCCGCTCCTCTTCTATCATCTCGCACATTTGGTTAATCGTAAGGATGCGCCCTTTACCACCCGAGCCCCAAGGTCCTACCTTCTTCCCCTTAGACTGCGGGTCGTATTCAGGGGATCGTGCTTGAGTAGCGCGATGTTCACTCTCCTCTTTCGCCTTATTAAGCTACTTAGGCTTTATACGCGCTATATATATCTTACGTAAAGCTGGCAGATGTATGATATCGTTTTGATAGTACTCTATTGTCTTGGGTTCTAACGGGCGGATGGAAAAAACGTCGGTGCACATGAGCTTCTTGGTGTCTTGTTTTGTCCTAAGCCAGCGGCTTGTCTTTATGAACCTAAGTTTTAAGTCATTCTGAATACACTTATCGAGGCCGCGAACGTATGTTTTGTCGTCTGATCTTGAGGCATTTTCGAGCAGTTGGAGGTTAGTAATGCCACTAAGGCTCACTCTATAGTGGAACTACAAGGCGTTTGCATCGTTTCGTACGTCCCAAATGTATTTGCAAAAGCTGCGGTCTTCTAAAATAGACCGAAGAGTCTTGCCGTCCTCTAATGCTGCGCTAAAGGCTAGGTCACCCAGTGCCGAGACATCGATGAGTTGGGCTTGGTTTGATGGATGTACAAGGATAGTGACGATCGAGACGGTTCCATGGCGACTGAGATTCCATCCCTCGATATCGAGGTATAGCGCACTGGATTTGGATAATATAGACAGACTTGTCAACAATCAATTAAGTGGGGCTTAGTGATCTCAGATTCAATTGATTGACTTCCTATCTAGGGCTATCAACTGCTTATATAGGTTTAAATCTTACCTTGTAGGGTTAGCGGCTGGTTTTGAGCTTCGGATTGAATTGATTGTTGACAACTGTGAATATAGAGAGAAACTTTCGCAGTTCAGAGACAGTTCCGATCAAGGTTGACTCTGAACAGGTTACCATTATGGTTACTGCTGGAGCTTGAAGATTTATTAGTAGGCCTTTCGTGTTAATAGAATCAATAAAGATGGTTGTCGGATCGCGAGTATCGGTAGAGACGTCGGCTGCTTGACACTTCGGCCCGACTTGTGCTGAGCTTAGGTATACCTTTGTCAGATTGTGATGGGTTATCAAAGACGGGGATAATAGTATAATAATATGATGGGGATCGATTGTATTGTTCTGGTCTGATGTGGTGTTGTTCTGTTGTCCAACGCTGTTCGATCAGTTGGGTCGCGGTGGATTGTGCGCGCTGACTAATTTAACTGATCCACAGAATCCACAGCTCCGAACACCCGGATTTTGTCCACCACCCAAAATATGCCCATATTCTGACAACCTTCGTAGCACCTATGTTCGTAGAGAATCAATACCAATACCAGTCACCAGAAGAACCTCGTTGTTGTTATTCACCCATACGATCGTACAAGGCCTACCAACAAATAATAATAATAATTGTTGAGAATATCTGAGTTCAGTCCAGGGTAGAAGGTGCTTGGGAGTCACATGATATGCTGGTGTGGCAGGCACCGCCCGCTGGGCAATAGCACCCACCAGAACAGAGTGAGTTTGACACACTCAATACGATAGTCAATACTGTCGGCCATAGGGCTTATCCCTTGGCTCCTCTTTGGGCAACCAGGCAGCCACCTATTTACCCGCTAGTACCTTTACGGCCTAGCTCCTTCTCTCCTCCCACTGCGTATATAGACCTCTTCCCGATAGCTCTAATACGACATGATGATTCTCCCCAACCTTGACGCTTGACAAATACAATACGTTGCAGCCACCCCGCCTTGTCCCTCCTCCCACTCGGTTATCCATAGTAGTCATACTACTAGAGGGACCTTGTTCCAATAGTTTGTAATATATTGAGGCATTGGTGCCAAGGTTTTAGTCGCTCTCCGAGCCTATCCTAACTCCGCTCTACGGTAGATGCCTATCGCAAGGCAGATTCATCTCTTGCGCCACCTCGCACAGCCCCTAATCAATATGAGGAGACGAATGACGCCTCCACAACAGGCATCAGAGAATGCTCTCCTCGGTCTAATGGGATTGTTCATCTTCTATGGAGCGCCTAGTATAAGATGCCTCGTGGTATCAACCACTGATTTTTCCTAGTCAAGTAATCGTGCATTTTGCCCCAAAAACGCGTTCGTGTAACGCGAATCAGGTGCTGACTTTCTCCTGTTGCAGTCTAGTGTGGCGCCACCCCCTAATCTACGTGCTTTGGGTCTAGCGTGGATCCCTTAAAATATCGCACGCTCCTGGTAGCAGGAGGCGCACAGTTTACCAAGGATAATTTGGCGGCGCTTGCCAGCTTCTACATACGTTTCTTTGTCTGCTGGCTTTGTCTGATGCAGCTGCTTAAGCATATTTTTTGATCAAGCTGTGTGCCGATATCTCGGGCAGCCCTAACGCGACCACACCAATACAGTCCAGAATTGAGTCAACTTGTGAGACTTCACCTACACTGTCCTATCTGCTGGTCTGGTTGTTGACAAGCTAACCTCCCTCCCTGCGCGACGAATATCCTAGTGGGCCGATGTTGGCCAATGAAAGGTAGCGTAAGGTCTGGATATTTGCTACACTTGCGCTCTCATTGGGCAACATCGGCTCACAGGGTTGCTCTTCGCATAAGGAGGGACCAATTGCAGCGGTCATCTAGCGCTAAGCTATACACGGAAGGTGGGGCTGTGCAAAGCCCGCCGTGCCCACTACGCGCAATGTGGCGCCGCTCAAGGTATGGCACAGGCTTAAAATCAAGCCCGGCGTAATTGTCGCTGTCGTCGTTGTTACGGAAAAGTCCGCGTGTATGGTTACAAGTGTAGTAAGTAGCCTGTGCCTTTCTTGCAGTAATGCCAACAGTAGGCGCGTCCAATGGTAGTAGGAGAGGAACCTGCAGCAATCGTGGCCGAGACAAAGCCAAAATAGTACAGCGGAAACCGTCGAAAGCGGTGGGACATACGATGGAACGAAAAAACGTAACAATCGTGAGAGAGGTGGAGCGCCATGGGTAGGAAGTGTCACTGTCACGATGTCTTTTAGCAGTAAATGTCGTGATTGGATACGCACCCACTTTATCAATGTAATCCTATCAATCTGAATTGTGTGCGTCTACATTTAGGCCTGTTTATTGGACGCGATGCGCGACTGAACAGAACGGTGCAATATCAATTGTGGGTGTATCCGTGTGCGAAGGCGATGCGGGACGAGCTCGTGTCGGCGGCAGGGCGGGGGCAGCCACTTACGACAGGAACGGGTCGGTTATGTACGGTCCATACCACGCTCATATGCAAACTCTTGCTATATAGAGAGCTGCTATGCGGGCCTAACGGTGGAATACACATTAGAAGCGCTGCTGTCGCGGTCAGGGACATCTTAAATGGCTTTCGAAGCGGCGGTGGCGGCACAACGGTTTTCTGCAGTGATCACAGCAGCTAGCAATCATCTAGCAGCGGCGGCGGGGCTTCAATAGCTATCTCTTCGTCGTTTCATATGAGGCTAGGCAATCTCAAAAGAGATGGATGAGGGGAGCACTGTTCTTCAGCTTTCGCTTGCAGCATTTCGCGACCCTGTTGTCGACCGCTTGGCGGCGTTGTCTTGCCTCTATGTGCCTGCCTACTCAGGATTAACGTGTTTCATCACAGATTAAGGTACTCTACAAGCGAGCTTTTGTGGCAGGGTAGCCGGCATTACGCAGCCCGCATGTTTTAAGCATCTGACCCCCTTAACCCATCCGATTTATGAACATACTTCATGCCCTGGCTTGTAGTAAATTGTTTTGTGATTTTTCTCTCTGTGTAACTACCAGATCGACCTCACGACATTACCACTAGCAATACTAATGCATAGTCAAAGGTGAGCTAGCGAATCCCCACTACTTGTCAACATCTGAGCTCACAAACCTAGACACGATGACCCAGGGACCAACCTGATTGAAGACAAGGTTCGACCTGTTGTAAGCGATAGTAGCGAACAACCACAAATCTCGAGTAGTCAGGACTTCCTCCGATATTGGAAGCTGCAATTTCTTGCCCCGATTAAGTCATGGACATTTTCTGCAGAACGTCGCAAGACTGCGATGTACCAGAGTCATTGGTTAGCTACTGGCCATGCTTTACTACACTTGGTTCCCCTGAGCAGTGCAGTCGCGGTCTTGATACTGAACTGGAGTCAACATTTTGTGGGACCTTCTTTCACGCTCTCTACTACGCTACAATTTGTCGCCAAATTACAAGAGCTTCTGATGCAGGCATCCCTTGCTGAGATCGTCTTAAGCATCGTTCGTTCACAAATTATGGAAGGATATTTGCCTTTAGGTGCGCTGTCAGCATCTACACAGGCGATGCAAATATCCTACCTCTGGTCGCTCGATCTACTGGCTGCAGTGACATCTCAGTCCTTCTGCGGGCGGCGGAAAGCGCTGTTTGTTTGTCTGGTTCCTTTGTTAATCCTTTTGACAGCTCTTGTTGGGCCGTCGAGCGCTGTTTTGATGATTCCACGGGCAGGAATGTCAAGCAGACCAATTGTTCTGCACTGGCGATCCACGAGCGATGAAGATGCCATGTTCCCCTCTCGACTAGATAACAGGCAAAATTTGACATTGTGAGCAAAAAAAAGCGCAACGCATTATGACCAGCGTTGACAGAGTGCAGTAACTTGGATCGTTTTTCCACAACTTACGCATTCGCGGAAGAATCACAGACAGAGTATACCAGCACTCAAATCTATTACAATGGAAACGACACGATGGTACACTTGACCTCACGAGCTTTGCTTTATATCATGACGGAGAAGGAGGTTCCAAACGGCCAAGGCAATTTCCTGGTACGCTCCGCAAACGCCACCATCCCGACCCAGCTCAGTGCACAGGTCTTATACCAGATTCCTGTCATGAAAGATGGCGGTACTTGGATCCCTGGGATTGATATCATAAGATCGGTTAAATTACCACGTGTTACAGTCACAGCGCACTGCTTAAATGCAGACAACACTCGACAAACGACATTGGATACGCCAGTCACCTACTCTCTGGACGACGGTGCTTCTATCGGCACTATTTCCAGTCTGAGGAACCTAATTCAGCATTTTCTCGACCATGGCGGCTCTCGAGACACACCAGTCAACGCTATACCACCGGTCTGGGTTGCTTCGCCTGAACCCGGTTCCTCTTCAGTTGTTGGCAGCTTCATTCAAAACAATTGCGCCAGCCTGGAGCGATACGTGATTTTGGATTTACTACTCAACAAATTCAATCAATCTACGCCGTTGTCCGGTCCTTGTTTGTACACAAAGACATGTACAGTAGCCGCTTTCTGGGAGCCGTCTCAACACGAACTTGCAGCGGAAGGCGGTTCATGGGTAGTCCGTACAGGCTCGCTTTCGAACTTGGATCATGGTTTACCCAAAACTGCACGCCCAATTTCCGCTGACCTCGACAGCATCACTGGCTTGAACACTCCGTCATTTGGCGCCATGATATCCAAAGATTTTCAAAGTGACAGCACCAGACTAGCTGTTGCGTTGGCTACCGTCTTTTCCGAAATCCCTTGGAGAGAGCAGATACAAAGCGCATCTGGAAATGAACAGTATACAGTGATTGAGATTGCCTTAACGCGTCTTGGCTACGGATATGAAACATCATCCACATCTACACGCTTATCGCTAATCGTTATCATGGCATACTGCATATTCGCTGTCGGATACATAACATACATGCTCAGTAGCGGCCACACATCTACGGCATGGAATTCGGCAACTGAGATCATTGTTCTTGCGTTGCAGTCAAAGCGCAGTGAGCATTTGCGCCATGTTTCGGCTGGCATCAACTCCATAGAAACATATCAGGAGCCTGTTGGGATACGAGTTAGTGATCGCAATGATCTGGAATTGGTGTTCGAGCGTGATCAAAGTAACCAGTTGCGGAAATTAAGAAGGGTTGGGCTGAACAAGGCATATTAGGTTGCAAATGCCCTAGGTGCTATAGATAAGAACCGTAAACAAAAGGTGTAGAGTGCTGTTGCACGGTTGAGTACGGGTGTTGTTAACAGAAATTAGGAGAGTATGTATGTGTTGTATTGATTGTAACGTGTTCCACGGGCGAGCGCCGCACCCCACCAACTTTCGCATCTTCAAAGTAACGCATCTTAACAACACAATTATACAATTTATAGAAATCTGTAGAGTAGATTAGGCTATATCTATAGTATCTTTTTTACATGTACGTAAGTTATGCCTACTCAGGTATGGCGACACGGAACACCCCCTATTCCAAAATTATGTAAGGGGCTACGCTCAGGGAGCAATCGCACAGGTATACTGGAGTTGTATTCGATAGGGAAGAGAACTACAAGCTATCTCGTGCTGAAGGTTATTCGGGGAGCGGCCGGAATAACCTTCTACCTATGGACTGTGCGGATGGTCTAAGCGTCGTTCAGACGCGTGTGGTTGCTCTGTGCGTCTCGCACACGTGACCGAGATATCATCGAGGATTCACCCACTGGGCTCTAGCCCATCACAAATTAAACCCTTTCAGGAAATTGTGATCGCCAGTCCTACGAACACCACAACCTTCTTCCCTTCGCCGCATGATCAACTCTTCTAGCACCTCTATCTAGTCCTTTGGGTCCTCTTGTCTATACATCTAGCCCATTCTTTAGGGCTTTCCCTTTGTCGCGTCGCTGTCGATGCAAGCGTCTGTTGTTAGGGCGATGCCTGACGTAAGCCACCGTCTCGAGAATGTCAGAGAATACCTTACAAGGCACAATCTTTTCATGAACGAGCCAGAACCAGTCATTAACTTATAGCTTTGTTAGGGCCGCGTCCTTTTTCTCTAAACGCTCTAACATGATCCATGGGCGAGCGGCGCACACGGGCGAGCGGCGCACCCCACCAACTTTTGCAACTTTAAAGCGATGCATCTCAACAACGCGATAATATTATTGCTAGATATTGATACAGTAGATTACTCTATATTAATAGTATCAGTCTTGCATGTGCGCGAGTTGTGCCCAGTCTCCTTGCACCTAGTGCAGCGCCTTTGAGCCCGCTGGCTGAGGCCTGATCGCGCTCCTCCTTGACGCTCTTCATGAGCAATCTGCTGGTCAGCCTCATTTTGAGCCAGTATATCCTCTCCAGCTCCCTTTGTGAGTACTCCATGCTTCTGTATACGCCTTTTAGAGCGCCGCCTACGCTCTGAGGCTGCGCTATTGGCCTTCTCAAGACTAGAGATCCGATCGCGCATCAGCTCAGCAGAGAGCATCATCACCTCGGCGCCCTTCTTTAGCTGGTCAATCGCCATAATAATTGAAGCTGGTGATGAGCTCTTGTGCTGGCGCACGCGCTCACGTATTAGGCTTGACTGAGCCTCAAGCTCACGCGCGTTGCTCGGCGTTTGAGCTACCCAGGGAGCCTCTGGCAGAGCTGCTGGAGGAGTAGGTGTACGCAGTTGTACATCTACCTTTGATAGAACAGCCTCTGGTTGTAGAGGAACAAGGCCTGCGCCGCGGAAGGCTGAGCAGATATTGGCTGGCGTGAACGCTTGATCAAATGCTGCCTTGAACGCTGGCAGAAACTCTAGCTTGGTGATGTGGTTGATGTGGTTGCGCATAAGGCTCTCCACCTCACGGCTGTACGCGCGCTTCAATGGCGAGAAGCAGCCAACATCAAGTGGCTGGAGTAGGTGAGATGAGTGAGGAGGCATACAGAGCGTATGGATATTGTTCTCCTTGCAGAGCTCCTGGAACTCTAGAGATTGGTGGCTCTTATGGCCATCAATAATAAGCAGGCGACGCGCGCCTACACTACGAGCCTGCGTGTGAGCGTTGAAGTGCTTTAGCCACTCAACTCCAAGCTCATTATTCGTCCAGCCATTATCGCTGACTGCGATCGCCCAGTCGCGTGGGATCTCAGCTTCCTTATACCAGGCTGATAGGTGGTACTGGCCAGCGAAGATGAGGAACGGTGGGACTGACCAGCCAGCAGCGCTGATAGCAGCGATCAGCGTTACCCACTCGCGATTGCCTGGCTGAATACTCTTCGGCCTGCCTCTCCTCTCTGCTCCTGTTATAACTAGCTGCGTTGTAATCTTGCCCATCATAAAGCCAGCTTCATCAAAGTTGTAGACGTCCTCATCGCAGATACCTAGCTCAGCCTTTGTCTCTTCTACAAGCTTAAACCACCTCTTTATTAATGTTGCATCCTCACAAAGAGCTCTCTGCCTATCGTACGCTTGGTTGAAACACGTCCGAAGACTGTCTGTACGCTTAACAAAGGTAGATGGCCAGTTGACTCCAACCTGCTCTCCACCACGCGCAGCCAGCAGCTTATCAGCCATATCACGTACAGCTGTGTAGGTAGGCGCAAATCCACGCAGATCTAGCTGAAGTATATAGCTAATAATCACCTCCTCTTCTCTCTGGGTAAGCTTCCTTGAGTTGGGCGGGCAATCGCGTCGGGCAGGTATACCAGCGCGTCGGCGGCGGAGCGTTGTTTCGGCTACGTTGTAGACTACTGCAGCAGTACGGGTACCTTGGATCTGGTGCGCATTAATAGATGAGATAGCAAGCTGAATATCTGCTTCATTTGATAGTAATTGAGTAGCGCTGCGTTGAGCCATTGTAGATTAAGATCAGTAAGGTGAGTAAAGTTGGTGGGGTGCGCCGCTCGCCCGTGTGCGCCGCTCGCCCATGGATCATGTTATCAGCTAACGTGCCCGTGCGCAGCGCGCACGGATTCGCAGCGCGCACGCCGAACACCATCTGCTCAATCTCAAGAATGAGGCTGTACAACGCCACACAATAGCTCAATATTGATTAAAACGTGGTGTAGCAGTAATTAGATGCTTGCGATCAACTTGTACTATCTATATTTTTGCGGGAGGCTGACGTTGCGACCACGTAATGTGACTTTAGGTAGAGCAGCAGATGGCCCATCTCGAGCTTGATCACCAGCGTGAGCAGCGCTAGCGCGTTTTTGACGCTTGTTACTTGATAAGGTTACTTGTGAGGCTTTACGCTTGCGTTGTTGAGCTTGTTGGATAGTTTTTTTCTGGTGTTGAGCTTCAACTTTGCGCGCGCGTTCAGCTGCTTTCTCAGCTCGCTCAAGCTCCTTCGCTTCCTTGAGCCTCTGCCTCTCCACACGCCTCTGCTCGAGCTCAACTTGACGCTGCAGCTGAGCCTCCTTACGCTGCTTCTTGGCCTGTGCTTTTTGGAGTTTCTCCTCCGTCTCATCTCGCTCCCGTACTGCTTCTCTAGCTCGAGCCTCACGCAACTTGCGAGGAGACCAGAAGACAGAGCCACCGTGATACTCCTGGCGCTGTTGAAGGTCAAGAGCTTTGCCCTTCTTCTTATGCTTCTTTTTATGTTGAAGAGCCTCTTCTAAACCATCTACTTTATGGTTTAAAAGCTCATTCTGAACAGAGAGATGGTGAACGCTTGAGCGTAGCTTTCTTGCCTTATACTGATGGCTATCAGTGACAGCAGCTCGAACTAATCGATCAAGCTTTCTCCAATCATGATCAGAGAGCCCTGATGATGAGCTTCTCTCAGCTTCTGGCGTGCTGGCAAATCTACGGAGGATAACGTTGGCGTCCATTGGCCAGATCCCAGTGGCTTCGAAGGCCTTCAATATGAGACTCTCCGTGAAGGAGGATATCCAGGCGCTCCAGAAGAGTGGGAAAAAGTCCCCTTTCTTGATTGGAGCGAGGCCTTGAGCCTTATGGAGATGGTTAGTGAGCTCGTTGGAGTAGGCCTGAGAGAGTGGCTTGAACAGCACCACATCGAGCGGCTGGAGCGTGTGGGTTGAATGGGGAGGAAGGATTATGAGGAGGATCCTGTGGCGATCACAGTAGTCGATAAACTCCATCGTGACATGAGATCCATGGCCATCAAGGATGAGCAATCGCCATCTCCCTGATCGCTGCTTTGTATAGCGATCAAACACCTGCTCAAGCCAAGCTAGGCCTACGTCATCGTTTGACCAGCCTGTTGGAGATGATGAGATAAAGACCTTATGCTCTCCTGCCTTAATATCCTCTACCCAACTTGATCGTATAGCTCCTTTCTTAGCTGCGTAGATAAGGGCTGGAGGCAGCGAGCTCCCATCAGCGCAGCAGCAGGCCAGGACTGTCAGAAACTCGCGTGATCCATCCTGGAGAGATGCTCGAACCTCCTTCTTCTCCCACTGACGCCTGCTGAATATCCTCTTGCTTCTGCCTACTAAGCCAATCAAGAAGCCCTTCTCATCCATATTGTATATATCTCGAGCCTCTAGGTGGTATTGGGCGATCTTTTCATGCAGCAGCTCGAAGTAGAGTCTATACTTTGACTCAGAATCAGCCAGGTGGCGCGTACGATCCATGGCGCTGGTCCACTTTGAGATAAGATGGATCTCGTGTCGGTTGATGAAGCGAGTAACCCAGCTCTCGCTGAGCTGCTGATGGGCTACTTCTGATGAGAAATTCCTAATCATCTCCCTTGTAGGGGGTAGGCCTTGCTTGGTAAGCTTAGTGATATACCGTACAAGCTCTAGCTCTTGATGTGGCGCGAGGGATTGTTTGTCGGCTGTATAGTCGGCTCTCGAGCGTGAAACGCCTCGGTGTCTTCGGCTCAACGCACTCCTTGATACGTTGTACTTATCAGCATATTGCTGGTATACAATTTTATCTCCAAGCTCTCCCGATTCGATTGCTGCTAACGCTTTGTCAATAGCTGCCATGCTGGTTGAGTTATGACGCGTTGAAGTTTGTAGGTGTTTCAGTGTTTTGGTGTTCGGCGTGCGCGCTGCGAATCCGTGCGCGCTGCGCACGGGCACGTTACCTACTCAACACCCCGCTTCAACACCCTACCTCAACACCCTGCCTCAACGCCCTGCCTCAACGCCTCGGATCCACTTCAAGCCCGACTTCCACCGGCCCCATGCCTACTATCAGCAAAAAGAACTCGAACAAAGAGTATCGTGAGAGAATAAAAGAGCGCACCAGAGCAGGACACTGTGGCTACAGCCTTTCATGTCCAGATGCACCCGGACAACACACATATTGTGAATTTCACCGTCGCCATCGAGCTACTAAGCAAAGAGCAAAGCGCGCTGAGAATATCCACAGGCACGCATCGACAACTAGTCTAGAAGATTCTCGCGACGTGACGCGCCAAGCTCCATCGGCTCCACAAGCACAAGCAGCATTGCCCACGCGCGCTGTCCATGCGCCAAACGTATCGTGGCAGAAACTATTTTGGGTTTCTTTCCCTGACACAAAGCGACTCGACGAGACGGCCACTCTCGCTATTCAGCTTTTCCCCGAGGACCGCGAGAGCCTTGGTCACGATCCCTGGCTAGCAGAAGCCTGTTCGATGACATTGCACAACACTGTCATACCGTCTGGTAACGAGGACTGCTTCATACACCAAGGCCTAGTCACGGCACTAGCCACGAAAGCACTGGCTCAGATTTCCGTCGATGCGCATACATGGGACTGGCTGGCAACCCAACTCCAAGGGAACCTACTGTCCAGGTCCTGCACAGATAAAGATGGGAATGCGCTGCACGGCATACTATTCCTGCATTGGACCACCAACGAGCCCACGAACCCCACCCTAGACAAGGTCTACAGCAAGGTACGCCTGTTAAAACACATCCACCCAGCATCGTTTCGCGTCTACCCAAACGAGAATGAAGCCGAGCAAGAGAGGAACAAGCTAGGGGACATTCGGGCCTTAGACGAAGTCGCTTCTTCGTCGCCGCAAGAGTTTTCTTACCGGCCCAGGACATGCTATGGGCATGGTCCATGCAAGCTCCGCGATTACCAGACAACGGTCCACAAGAGGACACAGAGTGGCTGCGCGATGCACGTCCATGTTCGGAAACGTGGAGACCATCATGAACTTACCTGTCAGCCAGAGGCGCAAATGCTGGAGACTACGTCGCAGAACAGCCGAGGTCGGAAAAAGAAACCGATAGTGGCGTCAAAGTCATCTAGGACACCAGCACATAGTGCTGATCATTCGGCACATTGGTTCCACCAAGAGTTCGTCCCGTCACTACAGAGCTGTGAGTTTCGAGTCTTCATTGCCACTGAACCAAGCAAAAAAGGCATCCGAGGTCGGATTGGTCAGGTTATTGCCATTGCGAAGACTTCCTTTAATAGTGATACACAAGCACTCGCGGTACGAGAGTTCCTTCCAGAAGACTTAGAGCCCGCATTGACCCGGTTGGATCTCGTTCGATTTGCCCTCTTTGTCTTTGAGAGGCTACGCGCGCGACCAGACAGTATGATCTTCTTTGAGTCTCTCGAAGTTGGCGTGCGTCTTGATATCGGCGTTGCCAACACTAGGACTGCTAAAAAGGCTTTCTTTGTAAACGAAATCACACGGTGGTACGGAGCACACTACTTCTCTTATCACATCTGCGCAGAACCAAAGACGCAAATATGCAAGGCGTTTGCGGGTGCCTTTGCCATGGTTATTAACTCTGGTACGGGGTGCGTATCCTAGTCATGTTGTACTCCTGCACGCGACTCCTGTGATAGTCCGGTGTGCTCCTATAGAGAACAAGGGTCTTTTTATAAGTAGGGTCCGGTTTTACGGAGTTATTAAATTATGCCAAGCCATGATTGCAGTCAGTATTGTAAATCAAGGCGGTGTTTCTAGTATAGGTTTAAGTGAATCCCGTGTGCTCTACCGCTGGAGTTGTGAGAGTCACTGTAATGATAAAAGGCCGGTACAAGACTAACAAAACTCCATCTAGCTACCACCCGCTTTAGCGTTAGCCTTACCGTGTCTGCACAAAATGAGCTGGTTCGAGTAATGAGTCACCCACAACATCAACACATATACACAAAACACATCATAACTTCACCCCGATGGATTCAATTCAAAACGCAATTCGAGGTATCAAATCACGTAAAGATGCTGCATCTTCTTAGCTATCGCGACAAGGCAAAAAAAGTATAGAGTTGATCGGACGACACTCGCTCGAAGGCATAAGGACTAACGCCAGCCCCGCATGCACACCTACCTTTCCTTCCGCCCAAAACACGAGATACAGCTTATACGATACTTCTGGGCAAAGCTGACGCCAAGGTTCATCTGATATCGTTTCTCGTTTGCTCTATCTAATGCTGGATACTGCTTAATCTGACTTTATTTTTGAAGTTAAGATGTGTCCTCCAGCTCTACGAATTGCTTCTGCAGTATGTCATGATCTCTGTCTTTCTGTATCTGCTCCTTCTATCCATACCATAGTCTCTACCAATAGCTTGGTGATATCCTTATATTTCTGAAAGACGGAGATAGGCATTGGTGTAGCAGTGGGCCTAGCTGCAGAGACTCTCCTGCTGAGCGGTAGCCTCTTGCCAGATCCGAATACACTAGAACTGGTGGTCGTTACTGAGGATCTATATGGTGTTACAGCACTTGGGTACGGTGCAGGGCGTTGTCCTGGGCGGCGATGAAACATGCTGAGCAGATAAGAGCCTTCTAATGTTAGACCGTAGCGACCTATGCAAAAACAGGATAAAATGCTTACTTCTGAGTGAGGAAGATCTATTTTGGGTACTTGGGCCGGTATTGTGCGGGAAGATAGTCGAAAAACGCCATCGGGTCTTAGGGCATCTGATCCTAGGCACCCATGTGGGTCACGTGACTGTGCCAATCAGGGGTCGAGCAGCGTACCGGTTTTTCGTGTGGGGGGCAAGACAAGACAAGATGAATCATGGCGACATTAAAACGCTCACAGTGAGATGTACACCACCTAGACTAGACGAGCAACGATACGCGACTTTGCGCCCTCTTTTGTTAGTAAAGGGGTTTCAAAAAGCTGGGTTGCACGCTTCACGAACAGAAAATCCTCCCATCTCATCTCACGCTGGCAGTTAGCGATGAACCGGGATCGTCATAAAGCTAATTTATAAGCGAAGTAAAGCTTATAATTTAAGCTGTGACACGATCAGATAAAGTAGTACAATGTGGAGCCTCCCACATCTTTAATAAGGATGAAGAGGGTTCTTCATTGGAGTACTTGGCTGGTCAAAGTTGGTGTCTTACAAGGTGATCTCTGATCGAAGAGGTATTACTGCAGCTGTCCAGGACGGCTCAAGATAGTCAGTAACAATCTTAGTTTGCGTTTGTTCGGACGGCACAGCTCTAAGCCCAGCTCTCATCTTTCAGTCATCTGCTGGAGCTCGACAACCAAGCTGGGCGAACACAATCTATCCAGAAAGGAAATCAGTATTCATCAGCTCATCTCCCTCTAGTTGGACGAACAACGATATAGGTACTGCTTGGCTTAAGGGGGGTTTGGGGGGAGAGATCAGACAAAAGCTCGCACAGGATACCGATTACTAGTCCCTGACGGCCATGGATCTTATTATCTATTGCAACTGCAACAAGATCCTGTTAGCGGTCTTTCTCATGCATCCCATACGATTCAGCCGCTTGAGGTTGGAATGCTCAAGTCTCTTTCAACTGCCTATTCAACTGAGCTTTCAGCACACCTTCATAGAAGCCAGGGGCTTCTCCCAGTAGTGAAAAGAGACTTCCCCCCGGTCTTTTGGCGTACCTGGAGTGCTACTTTTAAGCCCTTAACCATCATGAAGCCCCTTGAAGCAACTCGGATACACCCACCTAACCCCGAAGTTGTACTCAAAAGATTCTGTGAGGTATTAAGTCTATATGGAAGTTCAACTACTGTAATTAATGGAGACGATTAGCTTAAGATTATATTTCTCGATCATCGCGTCTAGTAGTTCGAAGTGGGGGGCTGTAACTATCGTGATTATCAGCCAGTCAGCGTTTGCGATCAGTATTCGTGGTGTTTTTTTTGGAGCGAGATGGGCGCTGTTACGTTCCAAGACTTACAAAATGTTGCGGTTTGTGAGGCAAGGGTATTGCGCATGTCACGTGCGTTGTCCTGGCGCTCCTCCCTCTCCTCCATGAGCACCTTCTTCCCTTACCAGCATCAGAGATACGTCATGTAAATAGACCCTGATTATGGCTACATATAAGGTGGCCATGACAGCACAACAGACAACAGAACACAATATACTCTGATGACTGCCTCGCGCGGTTACACTTTGATTGACTGCATATACTGCAACAGTAGCTCTACAGCCTCATTTCTGTAGTAGGCTTGAAGTGCCGGAGCGGGCGTTCGGTGACTCCGGGCGTTCGGTGCACAGACACGGTACGTGTAAACACGAACACTTGACGCTTAGCTGACAAACCGCCAAACCGCTAAAATATCCAACCACCTACTCTAGCGTAGAAACTTGTTCCACATGCCCAAACAGGCTCACGTCCTCGCCGTCCCACGTGCCAAAACCCTGCGTATACGCCTCTGACAAATCCATCGTCACACCCTCGGCCGCGCGAAACAAAGCATCATGCGCATATTTGGTCATCCGAAGCGACGTGTTCTTCAAAGCGAGATCGAGCTGGAACTTGCTGAAGTAGAGTCTCCCGTTTCGGGCATTGCGCGAGACGCCCCATGCGCGGGACGTGGCGTCGGCTTGGAGGACCTCGTGGACGCCGTTTGGGTGCCAGATTGTGACGACGGCCACATCGTCTTGGTTGAAGCCGTGGATGTCGGGTTGGTTGATCCAGGCGTGGATGAAGATGCCGTTGGAGAGGTAGAGCCAGAAGGCGTACCAGTTTGTTAGTAGCATTTGGCCCCATTGGCGCTCAAGAAAGGCAAAGGACTGGGCGGGGTCGATTTGGAGGGATTTTCCTTTGACGGTGATGTTGCCGGATATTTGCATGTGTGGGTTTCCCTAGTGGCTGTGTGTTAGTGTTTTTTTCTTGGTCGTTTGGTACACGATGTGTTTTTCGCTTACCCAGTACCATGAGTATCCAGGCGGTACGATGGTGAAGTCGGATGGGCCGAGGGGCTCGAGTGTAATGTATCCGCTGCCGCCCATGTACACGTTCGGACCCGTTGGCTTAGCGTTGAGGCTGACGGCAACCTGTCCGTAGCTAAGAGAGAGGAACGTGTCTGTGTAGTTGTCCGAGCCTCGGGGACTGGAAAGATTTTGGTTGGGTGCCACAAGGTTCAAGAATTCGGCGCTTCCTGAGCCTGGTTCTGCGTATGTGGTCCCAGTCGAGGAGAAGTCGGATAGGTCTTCAGCGCCTAACATTCCAGCTATCATGTATCCTTGTTTGCCAGCACCGACGATGCCGATATTGGTAGTGACGTGGTACTTTGCACCATCAACAGTAGTTATCCAGGCCAGGTAGAACCAGCTTTACAGCGTCAATCAACCTTCAGGTGCTATAGAGATAAGATTCTATTATTTACCTATTGTATCCGGGTTGGTTCACATTCTGGAGTATTGCCATAGTCTCACGGACGTCATATCGTCCAGCAAGTGTCTAATTACCGGGTTATCATAAGGGACGACAAGACTTGAAATGGAGGAACGCACTCCATCATTTTGTCTTGTGCTCGGTGGGAAGTCTGCTGGAGCGAACGAAGGTATCTCGACTTTGCTAGGGAGAATAGATTGTCGAAAAACTGCTGGTGAAAAGGAAGGTATCTCTAACGTGTTGATGAGACCAGCTAGACATAGTGGAGCAAAGCCTAGTACCATGATGAGAGTCTTTAAACCAGAACAAAAGTTCCGAAAGTGGATGAACGGTGTAGAATTACTTGGTCTGATGAGATTGTGTCTAAGTACTTATATAACGAATATGCGCGGATATTCCGGATACAACAATTAGGATCTGAACCTCCGTTTCCGAGAAAACGTTTTTGTGGGGTTATTCGGAAGATCCGGATAGTTATTGTTGGAAGGCCTTGTACGATCGTACGGTGAATAACAGTAGCTAAGATAATCTTGTGTATTGGTATTCTGGTGTATGATGATTCTACGAATGTGGGGGCTACGAAGGTATACATAGCGTTGGGTCCGAGTTGGGCCGAAGTAGGATCGAGGCGGTACATTGGGCCTTATTAGGCGACACACCGTGTGTATGCCGACACTGGCAATCTTTTCTTATTGTAACGACTGATGTAAGGAAAAACGGGTCTTCTAAAAAGGGCACAATGAGAGGGATTCCAAATAGGCATATGTGCCTACTCCGTAGGTCGCTGCACAGATCCCTCTACTCGGATTGACAGCTTGTTGCTTTCGATGAAACGTTCTAACGCGCGATTTGGTGTTGCTTTCGTGAATGCGTCCGCGGGGTTGTCCTCTCCGTTGATCCAGCGGATCTCAGTGATCTCGCGACGCTCGTATGACTGCCGAAGCGCCATGATGTCGATCATCAGTCGCTTCTCAGCAGTTGTTCCGAGTTTGACGAGGCATTCATACAAGGAGTATGAATCCGTACACACAATAAGTGGGATCGGTGGTAGACCTAGGCGTCCTGTAATTATCTTGAGGGTTGTTAGGATAGCGATAGCGATGTCGACACCGCTAACCATGCCGTACGTTTCTGAGGCAAGAACGCTCCGGGTAACGCGTTTGCATTTGGTCGAACTCCAATGGATTACGTTACCACGAATATCAAACGTGCTGTCTTGTCGACTCGACTCATTCGCAAGGATAAGTAGGTACCCTAGCTGTGAGCTAAGGTCTTGGTTGTTCGCGAAGGATCCGTCTGTGAACACTACCAGCTTTGCTGTAGCGAGGTCGAGAGGGACGTATCGCAGGCCTCGTTGTATGCTCTCAGATTGCCACTGCAGCCGGCGGTTAAGCTTCACGTATTCTGTGTCCTTAGGTTGTTGTATTTGCGCAGCCGCGGAAAGATCGAACGATGCTTCAGGTTGGCATATCGACGCAATGTACGCGCCACGCGCGCGCTGCTCCATGTACTTCTGTGCTCGGTTTGCTGCCTTCGGATCAATGATTTCGATCTTGGCACCTTGTCCCTTCTGCGTAAGTAGAATCGTGTCTCCGCGCAACGTTAGAGTACATCCGTTGAACTCGAGTGATACTTCTTTGGACAGTCTCTCCTTGGGCTTAGCTCGAAAATTGGCTTTCTGGAGCGCAGCGTCTTCTGCACCAGAGAATGCAGGCGTCCCAATCGCGAGAGTATCGTCTGTCTGCAGGCCCACTATTCCAAACGCTTCCCGTCTCCCGTTCGTGATCAGGAGGCACGGGTCATACGTTGATGTAGCCATGTCGAGCTCCTTGCAGTGGTGTCCTTGGTACGTAGCAAACCAGTGGACTCCTGCTTCCGCGATTCCATAGAGTGGCTTGATTACGCGAATAATTGTTCCCTTGGGATACTTTGTTATAAGCTCCTTTGGGAGGTGCGCTAAAACCGTGCGGAATAGCTCTGTTTGTGCCTGTGGGTACGCTTGCGTGATATCTCGTAGTTCCACAACCATGCCCTCATCGAGTAATGCAGGCGCTAGGGCTAGAATCAGGCGCTGGCTGGCTCGTTGGATGGTTGGCGACTGCGTCAGGATCTCGTGTTTGCCCTCGTCATTGTAACCTTGAACAACGAGGCGTGATTTCTCGTACGGGACCATGGTCTTGCCTTTGACTTCGCGGACCATGCGCGATTTGAAGATACGATACCCGCCGTGTAGAGTTGGATCAAACAGCTCAAAACTGAATACTCCACGGCCGACGAGGTCGTCGATCTCCTTCTGATCGGATGCTTCGAATGGAGCGCCCGGGACGTTAATCACGCCGTCATTGCGTAGCTTGACGGCCAGGGCGTAATCGTCCTCCTCCTTCTTCGACAGGTACTGCACCTTGGGCTTGTTCTTTGATCCAGGTGGGCGGCCCCGCTTGCGCGGCTGAGCCGCTTGGTTGGCTTCCGCCGGTGGTACCGGTAGTGGCGGTTCATCAGCAATCGCTTCGTCTGTGGTCGGAGATCCACCTGTGCCTTGATCTGCGCCGTCTATCGCTGTAGTCAGATCGCGATAGTACGGTTTTACGACAGTGGATCGGAACGTCGTTGGGCCGTTGATCATGTCTACAGTAACATCGTGGTCCTTCATATCGATGACTCTATACGGCCCTTGCCATCCATTCTTCTCGCGCCATACCATCACCTCACTCTGAAGAGGCAGTGACAGTACCCCGTCTGTAGTAGGCCCATTCCTGGTACCAAGTGCGTTGCTCACCGCATGTTCCGCTGCAGCCTTCCGCAGCGCCCTCATCGCTTTCTGGATTGCCTCCGCGCGATGGGTTATCGAGGGAGATGGTGGTGAATCCATGGATATCCGGGGGTATGCTGGTGTATACTCGCGGAATCGGTCGAAGTTGTTGTAGGTGAGGGGAGGTTGCTGACTTTGGACGCGCTGATAGGCTGGCTGCGGTGCGGATTCAGTTGTCTCTACAGGCTGGCTTCGGATTGGTTGGTTTTGGGCTTTCTCAATCGTTTTTGCTAGCTGGTCCTGAATCTGTTGTTCTTCCTCAACGGTCTCCTGTCGTCCTTGCACACGGGCGTGGGTCTGGTCTTGATCGCGGGTTTGCCGACTGTCTACGTCTCGGCCTCTTGTCCTTACAGGCGTTTGGGTTCGGCTCTGGGCCTGGCTTGATAATCTCCTGTCTGTGGACTGTACTGATCCTTCACTGCGTTGTTGCCGTAGTGCCCGCTCTTGCAACATGTGCGCAGCTGATCGTGTGTCAAACACAGCCGACTGGAATACGTCCTGAGGCCATTCTAGGTACTCCTCCATGCGTAATAACCTAGCTAGAGACTCACTAGGTGCCATATTAATACGGCCAGTATACACTCCTTAAAGCGGAGGATCCGCTTTAGTTCCTTTGTGTATATTGGCTGGGCACGTAGGAACATTGCCTCTGTCCATCCTTCAAAGTCCTGACGGAACTCCCAAAAGAGTTCTTCATCTGCTGTTGGTCGATCTGTATAGTCCGCAATCGCACGCGCAATGTACGTTGTTGCTGTAGTAATCCCTACCTCATCGTCTGGAGCTTCAAGGTTGTCCTCCCACATCTCTGGATCGATGTGATGCCATTCTCTTGGTTTTATGTTTGTGGTCCCTAGTAGCGCCTCTAGTGTGGGTACCACTCTTCTACTACTGCTCGCCATTCCTACTGCCGGCGTCCTGGCTACCGGTGCTCTTTCCGATGATGTTCTCTCTCCTGCCATTGTGTTCTTGTTGACGCTTGTTGCGCTAGCTGCGTTCGCTAGAGATGCGTCGGTGGTCGTGGGTTGTACACGGGTCAAATCTCAACCGGTCGGTTGGCGCGTGTATAGACGGCGTCTTGGAACGCTTCTGATACGGCTGTAACGGTCGGTCGCTAGCCACGAACGACGCCTGATATAGCTAACAGTGAGCTTAGCATAGATAACTCCGCCTTGCTGATATAGGCAATCTAGGGAACGCGCGGGGTAAAGAATCTATCTCTTCTTAACCTAACTGTCTGTGACTGCCGTGCAATCACTGATCAGTGTTGGAAGGCCTTGTACGATCGTACGGTGAATAACAGTAGCTAAGGTAATCTTGTGTATTGGTATTCTGGTGTATGATGATTCTACGAATGTGGGGGCTACGAAGGTATACATAGCGTTGGGTCCGAGTTGGGCCGAAGTAGGATCGAGGCGGTACATTGGGCCTTATTAGGCGACACACCGTGTGTATGCCGACACTGGCACTATTAGTAGTAGTATGACTACCTAATAGAGCGCTCTCTAAGGCACAACGGTAGTGGTGGTACAGATTCGTATTGTATTGACTAAGGAGCTATTCACACGTTCGTAGATCCGTGTTGCGTGCTGTCAGATAACAGGGTTCTGATGGGAATCATAATAATTGTGGTTGAACGTGTCTATTGTGGTGTGTGGTGCAGTCTCGTGGGGGATGAGACGGAAGGTCGCCCTGTCCTAGTCCCTCTTGGGACTAGGGGGTCTACGTAACGTGATGATCTCCAACTCCGTTGCCTTCCACCCAAAATCTACCTCATATCTGACACGTGCAGCTGCGTCCAAGCTCCCCGCTAGGACCCACCTGCACGTGTCACCAATCATGTGACTACTCCTCCGCTTGATACCACCAAGTCACTTACGGACTGTATTCTCAACAAAACTGATGATTATTGATAATTGTGTGTCCTCTCCGTCACGAAGTTGAGGGCTACGGGGGTATATATGTCGTTTGATCCGAGTTAGGCCAACGTAGGATTTAGGCTTTTACAAAGGGGGTCTCATCCCTTACCTAGGGGCATTGAGCCCCTCGGAAGGGTTTTTACCCCTTGCCTAGAGCCGAAGTAGGATACCCCTTCCATCTGACCCCTTCCATCTGACACTGTGATCCGACAATATCACAGAAATGTAAATGTTACAAAATCTTTACAAGCTTTAATGGACTACATCTCTAACTAATATCGTAATAATACCCAATACTTGTTGTTGCGCAACCTCTATTTTCAAAATGCCAATATCTGGTTGGGCGATGGTGTGACCCAACTTCAACACCAAGTAACTTCACAACTATGGTTCGGATTGAGGATGTGATAGACACCATCAAACTACGCAAATCAGGTGCTTCTTTTCCGTACCGCGCTGTCGCAAAATATATTCGAAGTTGACTGAACAACGTCGTCGCGAAGACACCAACATCTAAAGCTGCCGAGTGCAACATGGGCACAACAACAGCAAGCACTCAACCCACAACAGGAGCACAAGCTCATGCTATACATAGAAAGACATACTATACGTGGCTTGCCATCTTCAAGAAGAATAATACAAAATCTTGCAGGGCCGATAGCGAGACGGAAGGTCTCAGAAAGTTAGCTTACTCGGTGTCTATATCGCCATGCCGGCAAGCTCACCATCAAACGGATTAAACGAAACGCCAGCATCGATCACGACAAGCCCAAGGTGGAATAAAGAGAAAGACACAAATCATATCTTCACATGCTCCACTGAAGAATGCAAGAGTACGGCGCGTCGGGGATCGACATACACGGAATGCGATTGAGAAAGGCTTTGCTATTTGCGTCTTCCAACACATAAAAAAAGTTTTCACAAAGATATTTAAGGCTCCAGGACAGCTTCAAGAGGCTATAAACGATGGCAACTGGGAGTGGATTAAACTTATTGCTTGCGTAGGCACTTCCGGTAAGGCATTGTCACCGGCGCTAATTTACAAAAGCAAAACTAAGTTCGATCGAGCTGAGTTGACGACGTAGAACCCGAAAAACGCCAAATATTTTTTGCTAAATCCCCTTCGGAATTGTCAAATAATGACCTTGGATTGGCCTGGCTCGAACAGGTGTTTGATCGCCTCACGGAGGAGCAGGTAAGACGCCCATGGCGGCTCCTCATCCTTGATGGCCATGACAACCACCTTATGGCCGTTGTTATCAACTTGTGCGTTTCAAAGAAGCTCCTTTTGGCGGGGTTTTTTCGTCACATGCAACTCGTACCCGCCAGCCGCTCAATGTCGCCTTGTTCTCGCCGCTTATTTCTAACTATTCTCGCCAGGTTATGCGTTAGATTCGAAAGTCACAAGCCCTGGTAAGCCTTCAAGAGAGTGACTTCTAGTGGATCTTTTGGGCAGCGTAGAGCAGGCATACAATGGCTATTGATAGCATTAAGAAGAGTTTTCTGACCACAGGCGTGTGGCCTATGGGTGCTGAGATAATCCTCGAACGCGTCGACAACAACAACACATTCAGTTAGGATGAGACTTCAAAAACTTGGCAGCACGATAATAGAAATCGCTGAACCCCGATGCGAAAAGTTTATGATACTGCGGCTGCTGACGGGGCCAATGTTCAAGCCAAGCGGTTAGTGGGTTCATTACACTCTCTACACGCGAAGAACGAGCTGCTTCTTCACGAAAACGACGGCGGAACAGAATTAAAAAACGAAGACCGAAAGGCTGAATCTACAATAATACAAGGAGTACCATGGCAGTGCTGTTCTCTGGTGTCCCCGGAAGATCCGAGAAGCTCGTGCGCGCGAGGCAACGAAATAATAAGAAGCCAAGAAGCTACAGCTTGTAAAAAGAACCCGAGCAGGAGTAACTGAAGGCAGCCTCAATTATCTACAAAGAAAGCTGGTGGAGCAGGCAAAAGCTGAATGTTAACACGCAAAATAGGCTAGAAAAGCGAAGGCTAAACAGCTCGCCTTCGCCCAGGAACTTTGAAAAGCAACAACGCAACGCTGCAACCTCACAAAAAAATTGCGATACACAAAAGACAACAAAGCAAGCAGTCTAGCGAGTGTCGACATCCATAATCAAAAAGCATCGTCGGGTTGTTGATGTTAAAAGTGGCGCGGCACCCGTGCCACAGCCTCCACCGCAGCCACCCAGAATGACAAGGTGTTGGGACATGAGCGTACCGGTACAGCCAGCCCGGCGAGTTTTTCCGGGCCGGAAGCTTGGACCACTAACGTGCACGGACAGCTCATGCCCGGAGACACCTCGTGCCCCGCCGAACACCATATCCACCACTTCAAAAGTGAGGCTATTGAGCCACGTACAATAGCTATTGTCATAAGATTCTGTGAAGGGGTTGTAATTAGATGCTTGCGATCAACTTGTACTATCTATACTTTTGTGGGAGGTTGACGTTGCGGCCACGTGATGTGACTTTGGCTGGAGTAGCAGATAGCTCATCTCCAGCTTGAACACCAGCGTGAGCAGCGCCAGCGCGTTTTTGACGCTTGTTACTTGGTGAGAGTACTTGTGAGGCTTTACGCTTGCGTTGTTGAGCTTGTTGGATAGATTTTTTCTGGTGTTGAGCTTCAACTTTGCGCGCGCGTTCAGCTGCTTTCTCAGCTCGCTCAACCTCCCTCATCTCTTTGAGCCTCTGCCTCTCTACACGCTTCTCCTCGAGCTCAACTTGACGCTGCAGTTGAGCCTCCTTACGCTGCTTCTTGGCCTGTGCTTTTTGGAGTTTCTCCTCCGTCTCATCTCGCTCCCGTACTGCTTCTCTAGCTCGAGCATCACGCAACTTGCGAGGAGACCAGAAGACAGCGCCACCGTGATACTCCTGGCGCTGTTGAAGGTCAAGAGCTTTGCCCTTCTTCTCGTGCTTCTTTTTGTGTTGAAGAGCCTCCTTTAAGCCCTCATTCTCATGCTTTAAAAGCTCATTCTGAACAGAGAGATGGTGGACGCTTGAACGCAGCTTTCTTGCCTCATACTGATGGCTATTAGTGACAGCAGCTCGAACTAATCGATCTATCTTTCTCCAATCATGATCAGAGAGCCCTGATGATGAGCTTCTCTTAGCTTCTGGCGTGCTGGCAAATCTACGAAGGATAACGTTGGCATCCATCGGCCAGATCCCAGTGGCTTCGAAGGCCTTCAATATGAGGCTCTCCGTGAAGGAGGATATCCAGGCGCTCCAGAAGAGTGGGAAGAAGTCTCCTTTCTTGATTGGAGCGAGACCTTGAGCCTTATGGAGATGGTTGGTGAGCTCGTTAGAGTAAGCTTGAGAGAGAGGCTTGAACAGCACTACGTCAAGCGGCTGGAGCGTATGAGTCGAACGGGGGTGAAGGATTATAAGGAGGGTCCTGTGGCGATCACAGTAGTCGATAAACTCCATCGTGACATGAGATCCATGGCCATCAAGGATGAGCAATCGCCATCTCCCTGATCGCTGCTTTGTATAGCGATCAAACATCTGCTCTAGCCAAGCTAGACCTATGTTATCGTTTGACCAGCCTGTTGGAGATGATAAGACAAAGACCTCATGTTCTCCTGCCTTGATATCCTCTACCCAACTTGATCGTATAGCTCCTTTTTTAGCTGCGTAGATAAGGCTTGGGGGCAGCGAGCTCCCATCGGCGCAGCAACAGGCCAGGAGTGTCAGAAACTCGCGTGATCCATCCTGGAGAGATGCTCGAACCTCCTTCTTCTCCCATTGACGCCTGCTGAATATTCTCTTGCTTCTGCCTATCAAGCCAATCAAGAAGCCCTTCTCATCCATATTGTATATATCTCGAGCCTCAAGGTGATATTCAGTGATCTTTCGATGCAGTAGCTCGAAGTAGAGACGGTATTTTGACTCAGAATCAGCCAGGTGGCGAACACGACCCATGGCGGTGGTCCACTTTGAGATTATATGGATCTGGTGTCTGGTGATGAAGCGAGAAACCCATCGATCGCTTAGCTGCCGATGGGCTATTTCAGATGAGAAATTCCTAATCATCTCTCTCGTAGGAGGAAGGACTCTCTCTGTAAGCTTTGTGATATATCGTATAAGCTCTAGCTCTTGTTGTTGGTCGAGAGCTTGTTGATTTAAGTATCCATCCTCCCGAGACGCTGTCACGCCTCTCTACCTTCGCCCCAGCGTTGAGCGGTTAACCTGGTATTTCTCAGCAACTTCCCTCAACGTAAAGTGTTCTCCTGGATCACGCGATTTCAAATCTTCAATTGCATCGTCGATAGGTGCCATGGCTGTAGCGTTATAGTCTGTTGAAGTTGTGGTGTTGAGACGCGGCTTGGTTTTCGGCGGGGCACGAGGTGTCTCCGGGCATGAGCTGTCCGTGCACGTTAACTGCGCGACACCTGGACCGAGCTCCAAGAACTGCCAAGATTAGCAGAACCAAAACAAACAAGCTGAGCCTGAGCCTTCACGCCTACCTATCATGAACAGCATCTAGCCCAAAATCTTTCAGCTAGTGTTAATCTGCTAGTTCAACATCTACTATCTCCCTGGAATACGCCGAGATAGCTGCCGTCAACGAGCCCTGCCGAGTATCTCCTACCATTGTCGCCATGGCTGACCAGTCGCCTGATTACAAAACGCTGTTCCTCGAAGAACAATGCAGACGCAAAGCCGCGGAGCAGGCGCAGAATGAGGCAGAGCAGGCGAAGAATGAGGCAGAGCAGGCGAAGAATGAGGCAGAGCAGGCGAAGAATGAGGCAGAGCAGGCGAAGAATGAGGCAGAGCAGGCGAAGAATGAGGCCGAAGAGAAAACTCGCAAGACGACTCTTCCAGAGTTTCTCGACGCCTGTCACGATAATCTATACTCCGGTCTCACCGTCCAGACCGATGCGACCTTGTCGACGCGGGGCGACCCTGCGAATGCGAATAACAAGCTTCGACCTGAGAAGCTCCTTCTATGGAAGGATTTCCCAGCACAACAAGCAGCGATTTGGGACAAACTTATGGGGTCTGACTTCGCGTTAGAGCGACACTTCACCTCGCTGCATACGTTGAAAGAGTCTGGTGAAGCTATCCGACGGAAGATGATGAGTTCTGAGCTAGATTTGCATCTCTTCCAACGTACCACTGTAGACGACCCTGTAACGTCTATTATCGAACGATTATACGACCAACAAATACTACGACAGGAGTTTGGACTCAAGGGTTCGATACAGTTTGAGAATCACGCCAACACCCTCAGCCCGGAAACGCAACTAGAGAGCATTAGTTCCATGACCATCTCCGGGACTCAGCGACGACGGTCACCACGCCTACAGGCCAAGGCCCAGGCCCAAGACAACTCCGTGGCCGCACCTCGCGCCCCAACAGCACGATCGTCCCGTCCTCGAGCCGATCAGTTCTGCGTCTACAACACCAGCACTCAGAATACAGAGACTCGCGTAGCGGCCTTTATCACGGAATACAAACCTCCGCACAAGCTGCCACTCGGGTATATAAACGAGGGTTTGGGGGATATGGAACTCGAGGAGGTGATTCTATGTCGCGAAACGGATACTCCTCGCGACCACTTTCGCCGGCTGATGGCTGCAGTCATCACACAAGCATTTTCTTATATGGTCAAGCTTGGGGTGAAGTATGGTTGCGTGTGCACTGGCGAAGCTTTCGTCTTCCTACGCATTCCTGACGATCCTAGAACGGCTCAGTACTTCCTCTCCGTTCCGAAAGGGGACGTCGGGGACACCACAGGATGGACATCGGACTTAGACGGAACAAATCGCCTGCATCTAACAGCTGTTGCTCAGATGCTAGCTTTCACGCTTCAGGCGCTGCAGACACCGCCCCGTAGCCACAAATGGCGTGCCGACGCCGCCTCTCAACTCAATGGCTGGGAGGTTACGTATGAAGACCTGCTAGATACTATCCATGTAGAAGATGCGCCATCATCGGAGTACCGTCCACCTCGCCACAATGAGTTCCTTCGCATGTCACCTATCCAGCTCCGGCGGAGGCATACCCCAATTAGCTCTTCAAGCTGCGCGCGACCGCAGGATCAGCACGCAGCTAGCGACGAAGAACCCGACTCCGATACTCCAAGCCGGCGGCAACCTTCACCCCCGCGCCAGCCTCGCACACACGCCGCTACCAGCAGCTCTTCGCCGAGTCAGAGTTCCCATAGAGGACAAAGTGGACAGTATTGCACTCAAAACTGCATACTAGGGTTAGTCCGAGGGGGTCCACTTGATATGTCGTGCCCAAATGTGCGAGATCATGGGGAAAGCCATCATCAGATCGATTCACCGACCTTCCTCACTCTTATACGCCAACAGCTCTCAAACGACTTAGATACTGACTGCAAGCCTGTGAGTCTGCCTGGCGCTTGCGGCGTCTTATTCCAAGTTCGGCTGAAATCGCACGGGTACATGGTAGCAGCCAAGTGCACTCCCATTGACTTCGTCCATCGTCTTCATCATGAAGCTACCGTTTATGACCTCCTCCGTCCGATCCAGGGTATACATGTACCAGTTCATCTAGGCAACATAGACCTGGAAACCCCCTATTTCTACGAGGGTATTTGTGAGCTTGTCCACATGATGTTTCTTAGTTTTGGAGGGAAGCGGATCGCCCAACACCTCACCGCCAAGAACCGGCTTTCCGTTACCCAACAAGTCGACTGCTCAGCCCAAGCTATTCACAACCTTAGTATCTTGCATAAAGACCTTATGCCTCGAAACCTGTTGTGGAATGAGGAGACGGGCCGAGTGATGGTGGTTGATTTCGAGCGGGCAGAGTTCATCAAGCCACGACCTATACTAGGTACCATCTCGGCGAACAGGAAGAGGAAGAGAGTGTGCAATACAGGGTTGTCTAAACGTGGAGAAGATAGTCTTTCTATTTTTTTGCGAGAAAGAAAACGGGTAACTATTGAACTGCGTGGACTACACGAACGCCACCAAGTTCTACCTAGCCAATAATTGGACCCCACCAACTTTCTGCACCTTCACAAGCGTACAACTCAACTACCTTTTAGAGCACTGTATAAATATTGCTGTTGTAGATTAAACAGTACCTACACTATCTTCTTGCAAGTACGTGAGTTGTGCCCAGTCTCTCTGCACCTTGTGCAGCGCGCTAGAGCCTGGCGGCTGAGGCCTGACCTTGACCTTGTTCACGCTCTATCTGATTACTGGTTAGCCTTCTGCTCATGGCCTCTGGAAGAAGCCGTATGCGGCCGCAGAAATAGCCTAGTAGAGAGACTGTGCAGCTCCATAGTTGTATACCATCTGTGGACCTATGCCTATTCGGACTTATTTTCCCTCTATTCTCCACCATAATTCTGCCGTGCGAGGGCCGCGCAGATATCTCGCAAGTTCTCATCCTCTTGATACTGCGGTCGAGGCGTCTTAAATATCTTCTCTCTCCTTTCTCCTTCCGGCCACGCAAGTCGTCTCTTCTCCACTTCATGCTTTTCGAGGGCTTCCTGACTGGTGAATGTACGGCCGTACACACAGGCAAACCTAGCTACTGAAGGCCCGATCTGCGTCAACACGGGCTCCAATTTCATAAAAGCGAAGGAAGAGACTAAGGAGCTGTCTTGTTGTTGGTTTTGAGTAAGAGACTTGTCGGCTTGTCGCCTGTGGTATAAAGAGTCGCGCTTGTGTAGTGAGAGCACTGAAGATGTGATAGTGCCTGGTACTGGCCCGAAAGCTGGGGGAATCGAAGTCGGAGGTGAATGTGGAGCTGTGAATGGCACTGAGACCGGCGTTGTGCCTTTGGGCGTAGACCCGGATCTAGGCTTTCCTGCCTGATGAGTCTTCGAGTACCGCAAATGATTTCTCTGCTTCTTCTCGTTGGTAAAGTTCTGTCCACAAGGGCACAGTATTTTTTGCGCTATTGCTTCACAAGATGGAATGGGACGCTTCCCTGCCGCTAATACCGAATCCGCGCCCGAATTTAATTCTGGGTCCTCAATCAAATCTAATGTAGTCGAACACGCATCCATCCGTTACTTATAACCTGCACAGCGGCATCCATGTCTTTGAAGTTCATCGTGATTTTTGAACGTGCTACCACACCAGCAGGCTACAGAGGCCACAGGCCTGGGCGTTGAAGCTGGAATTGAAGCTCTAGCTGGAATCGCGGCGGCCCTTCGATTGAAGCTTAGAGCCATAGAGATGACATTCTCTCCCTTCTGATGGGTTCCGCAGACCCGTTTATGCCCTAAATACGTCTCCACGTTCTCGAAACTTTTACCGCAAGGGCAGCGAACCTGGAATGTGCTGATTCTTCCTGCTGCGTCCGCCATTTCGATCTCCGCATAAGATAAGGTAATTTCAACGAATAGTAAGCGGAAGACTAAAGGTAAGTATAGCAAGTTAGGCAGTGTTGTAAACTTGATCTATATTAGCGTAAGATTTCTGTAGTCAAGTTAGGTCACTCGCCAAATATCATATTCTACACATCTGAAAATTCTCGCATCTAACAGTATGAAAGTTAGTATGTTATGTTTCTCGAGCTCAACCTACCCCGCATCTGTCAACGAAGGGGGAAGTGGTGGGTCTATTTTTGCGGGGTTGATGTCAGATGATAGACTGATCTGTTCATCTGATTCGCCAGCCGCGCACATATACCTGTTCAAGTGTACGCGTTGTGCGACGTACGAGCTGTATGTTCCCACTTGCGTACTTGCATATTTTCCCAAGTCTCAGCAAAGAGCACAGCGGGTCCAGGCTCAGATAGACTGTGTTGCTTCCTTGCGAGGAGTATGTACGTACATACGTTCAAGGATGAAATCGAGAGGGAAACTGGCTTGAGTACGTTGTTGATAAACGGGCTAAAAGCTGAGACTTAAAGTGACCGGGAACCTGATCCCGCCTCAGACGGCTGGACACAATGCAGCCCACGCTACGGTGCGCAGCACTAGATCGCCCATCTTAGATAGCACGGCCCGCACATAGTGCTGATCTAAAAGAAGCTGATTGAATGAGTTATTATTTACTGTTAGTGTCACGGTATCCTCTCGTACCCCCTGACACCTGCACGTGCCGCACTCGCTTATGCGCACGTGCCTCACTTTGTATATCTTCAGCTCGCTCTGCGTACAGCTATCCTCTTGTACCACACCTAAGTATCGTACCTAGCATATCCAATCGAGCTTCTGAAGCAAGTTTGATGTCCCTGCTCGTTGCCTCTCGTGACAGTTAGTTAAAGTGAGGCGGTCGTGTAACGCTTATACTAAGCTGCTGTATTGTATTTGTTAGATGTGGGAGGACCAAGCAGACATGAGGAAGAAGGTTGTTGTATTGAGAGAGCTACATGAAGCGATTATATACACAACTAAGATGAGTAAGCAGGTGACGAGGAGTCACGTGAGATACAGTTCACAGTGTACCAGGTGAACCGAGGTGCCAGGCTGACAGTATTGTAGTGTACGGCAACCAGAATCTATTTCTTAAAGATACTAGGAGAGAAAAGACTTTGTAGCCTAAGGCTGCAATTCCGAGAATATCTATTCTTTTGGCTTGATGTTGAGCTTATTGTGCTGGGGCGTGTCTGTGGCGTCTCGCTACACAGGGTGTCTCGTTACGCAGGGATAGACTTTACGTGCGACAGCGCCGCTGAGTACAAGGCGACGTTCTGGATCGAGGCGGCCCGCAAAGAGTCGCCGGAGCGCGATCCTTTCAGCTGTTTCGCGTTCGCCGTTGCTCCTTTTTTTCGTTTTAATATACTTTATATATTCTCGGGCCTTCCCCACGCAGTGTGTAACAAACACCTATTCAACCTACGAGAGTATAATGCCATGAACTGTATCGAAGTGATCCCGCAATTCCTTCTTACTAAAGTTCCTCTTTGGACACGAATGGTGGGGGCATTGGATGCTCTGCCCACTGCTATTATCCACTTGCTTGTTTATGTGGTCCCCGATGTGCTTGCATACATGGGCATAGTTGTCAACAATCAAGCCAATCCAAGCTGAGGCGTCAGATTGGATTGCTCGTTTTTTGAGAGCGTCAGCTTGGATTGTTAGGGCTAACAAGCTGAGATTGTGAGCTTGATTGAGGCTTGATTGATCGGCTTGATAACCTGTACTAGCGCTAGCCTTAGTGTTGAGTTTCGTCGTCCCAAGTCGCCAGCCCGCACAAAAGCTCCATATTGTCGTCGTCTGCTGCCTCCTCCTCTACTACTTCGTCGTCGCCTCCGAGGCCAGCTCTTTGCCACCGTCGTACGCACTGTATTGCCGCTAGAAGTTGAGGTCCTAGACGTCGTCGTCGCGGCTCTAACAGGTCGCCCAGCTCACTGAACAGGCGCTCACACTCACAGCTTGACGCTGGGATAGAGAGTACGCCAAGCGCAAGCTTACTAAGGCTAGGGTAGCAATCGCGCATGCTCACCCAGTACTTAATAGGGTTATCTGCGTGTTCTGTACCTCTCTTAGCTGCCGGCTCGCTGCGCTTCCACCTCTTAAACTCATCCTCGTCATCGGTAAGGCTGCTAGCAGTACTAGGATTAAGTATACTATCGATTGCGTCGTCTATATCGCTTGGGATCACTGCCGACGGCCTTACCGCGCGCGGTGAGGTGTTGTACTGCGCCCAGAGCGCCTGAAAGCTGGCGTTGCTAGCCTCGAGCCAGTCGGGCTTCCTAGCCCACGCCTTATCGCAGTAGTACTTGTACATCGGATGGAGTATTGTAGCAGCGTAGTACGCGGGCGAGTCGTCTAGCTTAGAGTAGTAGTCATCGGCCTTCTGCCAAGCTGCGCGCAAGTTAATTGCAATGTGATCCTCAGGCGACTCATCGTGCTCGTTGTAGTTAACCGCCTTATACGCGTTGACGCGCTGCTCGTAGTAGGTAAGGAGGTATTCGAATATTGGAATTATCTCAGCAATAGCCCCAAAGCTGCCGCTTTTGCCGCGCCCTTCGAGGCGCTTTGTAGCAGTCTTAAGCGGTTTTAAGATGTCCATGTACTCTGTAATTACTGCCCAATCAGCACCTGTAAGGCCGTCTGATCGCATCCACGGCTGCGCAACTGGCAGCTTATTGCCGCGACTTTGCGCAAACGTGTCCTCCCTTTGCACCCGCTGTATATGGTGAGTAGCGTAGGCGTTAACTGCAAACTGCAGCTTTACGGCACGCTCAAAGCATGAGTAGTACGAGTTCCACCGCGTGACGACGGGTTTAACGGGCTCGAGGATCTTGCGATCGTTGGCTGACGCGCTGGACGGCAGCTCAGTGTGGGCGAGGCGCTGGAAGTCCTCGAAGAGCTTATGCTGTTGTGGCGTTTTGATGTAGTTCATGATACTGAGCAGTACGCCGAGTGGGCCTACGTGTCTCCACTCCTCTATGAAGTCGTGCTCGTCGGTGAGCTCTTGTACGTCGTTGTCGAACAAGGCGGCGCTACCCTTGCCCCAGAGGAGCGTCTGGCCGATGAGGTTGAGCGTGTGAGGTCCGCAGCGGAGGCGCCGGTGGGTGGCATTAAAACCGTACTCTTGAGCTAATATTGCAACAGTACTGTCGTTGTTAGGGGCGTTATCAAGCACGAAGTAACCAATTGACTGCGACGTGATCTTAAAGTCCTGCAGCGTTTTTATAACAACCTCGGCCATCCTCTCGCCACTGTGAGCGCCTGTCAGCTGGGGCAGCGCTATAGGCAAGTCCTGCAGGTCGCCTCTGCTGTCGACAAAGTGCGCAACGACGCCTAGAAAGCCACGCTTGCCGCCCTTGGTCGTCCATCCATCAAAGCTAAGGTGTACTTTGCTGAGCGCCTGCGACAGTTGCAAGATAACGCGCGGCTTTAGGTGCTTGTACAAGCGCGCAACGTACTGGGAGACGCTTACATGAGACGTCCAGAGCGCTCGTTCTGCTAGTGGGTTGGCAGCTTCAAGGAGGCGTCGAAAAGCTGGTGTTTCAAACTCAGAGAGAGGGTGATTGTTCTCAACAAGCCAGCTAACAGCTGCTAGCCGGAAGCGCTAGGTATTGAAGCCAGCGATCTCGTTAGCGACCTTCTGCGACACGCTGTTGTTGCCGTCCTTAAGCAGACGTTGTAGCCAGGTGGGTTTTGCAGCGACGGCCGACTTGCTGTGGCCATGGCCGCGCTTAGGCAGCTCTAAGTGTCGCTGCGCTGACGACGTTGAGAGCGTCGTCTCATATATCCCGACGCCGGTATCTGTGTACTTATGCTCGTAGCAGTAACGGCACACGAAGTAGAGCTTACTCGGGTCCTTCAGCAGCGCAACGCGGTAGCCATAGCAATAAATCCAGCTCTTGCGCGACTTCTGCGACGAGAGCGGCTTTATATACATGCGTAAACGCCCCTAATCAATTCCCTCAAAGTCGTCCATAAGGCTCGCGTCCAGAGCCTCTTGCAAGGTCTCATTGTCTGGGGCTGCTGCCGACGAGGCTGCTGTTACCCTCTCGCTGCCCTCGGTAGGCGCGACGATAGCGTCTTCAGGCCGCGACTCGCGTAGTTGCGACTCAAAAGTTAAAGCCTGGGACGCCTCTACGAGAGCTCTGCGAGGCGATAGCTGACTATCAACGGCTATAGGCTGGCTAACAGTGCCGCGGGCGGTGGACGATTTAACGCGTTTTTTTGGGCGAGTAAGGTCATCAGAGGCGCGTTTCGTAGGAGGCATAGCGGTGGAAATATGAGAAGGGCGACGGAAGCAAAAAAAGTGACGTGATAGTAGGTTGCAGAAGTTAGGCTAATAACGTACTAGTACTGCGACGACTACAACACCAAAAACCTATCGTGAAATCGCTCCTGCGCTGCAAAACGAGCAGCCTCACGCGCCACCTCAATCAAGCCCATCAAGCTGAACAATCAAGCTGACCCTCCTCAGCTTGGATTGCTAAAAAATTATTATAAGCGAGCTTGACTTGATGGGATTGATAGTTATCAAGCTATCAATCAAGCGCTTGCAAGCCGCTTGATTGTTGACAAGTCTGTACATGGGCAAACCGATTAACCGGTTGAATTTACCGACCGAAAAAACCGACCGGTCGAACCGGTTAAACCGATTAGACCAGTTGGATTTTATAACGTATCTATCTACTAACCAAAATCAGCCTCAATACACTTAACCAGCTGTTGATCTAAGTCATTTGCAGCACTTTGATCGAAATAGGGATCCGGCGTGATAGGAAATCCTAATCCACTCGCTCGAACAGGGTAAATGTGCCCCCTTTTCAGCTAATTGCCTATACTGTTAAGAATATGTTAGGTTCAGTCCAGGTCGGCGGGGGTGAGGCTCGTGGAGTAAGCCCGAGCAGAAGGACCGACGCTGAATGATGATCTGTCATGTACGTCCTAAGATCATCATAACAATAAGTAGAGAGAACAATAGCTCTAAGTGTAGTTCAATCTAATACGTTGTTACCTTTCGTACCTCTACTCGGTCGCCTATGGTAGTCATACCACCAGAGGAGACCTTGTTCCAATAAAATGTAAAATTTCATGTAAGCAGATCACGTGAGGAACATCAAAATCCACGAACACCAAAACTCCGACCGCCGACATGCTCCGCAATACCCCGCAATGCCCCGCTATTGGCTGCGCAACACTCCACGTAGATACTCAGACTCGCTTTCACGATACTCGCTTTCATTAATTGCCTAATTGGGTAATACGTGGCATTTCACTCGCAAAAACATTATCGCGCAACCAGCTGCTGCGACACTATATAATGAGATCATGCCCCGCCTCCGCTCCAAATCTTTGACACTCAACTCCAATACTTTTTTTGGATAGTCAACCGCAACGTTTGCCTTCAAGACCTCCCTGAGCACAGGCTTACCTCCCTGTTCAAAGGCAAAAGTCCATGGATCGTATCCATGGCCACGACGACACTCGAGAACGAGACGCGAGACGACGACGACCGACGACGACAGCACAGCTATGGCGACATGGGTTACTTCGTACACTGATGCGAAGCTCCTTCATGGTCTACTCTACCTTCTTGTCCCAATTTATCAAGGGCCAACGCGCAGGTGACCATGTAGTCTTTGCCTGTCATACCTGCTTGCAGGGTGTGTATCTATGCGGTAGCGGGTCTGTCGAATTGGGAGACGTTGTCGCGTATGAGGTTTTGGTTTGTTGTTGTGTGGTGCCCTTTATATTGACGTGATGCTATTTCTCTTTTTGCTATCTGTCTTGCTGTTCCTCTTCTCGCTGTTTCTCTTCTTTTTTTTTAGCAAAAGACCTGATCAATCTGTTGCTGACACTGGGCCGATTACCCCGTTGCCTCTGGATACGACTACTGGATACCTGGATACCTGGATACGAATACGAATACGAATACGAACCGAATACCTCGAACGCCTCCGTGGCGAACGTCTACATCGGTAGACATCGACAAACTTATACTTTTACGGCACTGTCAGCATCAACTGATAGATCATGCCACTAAGCCCACCCCAACGTAGTATGCTCACTGCTTCGTAAGAAGATGCCGCGCTACGTTGGGTTGGCACTTACGCTTCACTGGATCAGCCATGCGGCTGTGAAACTGTTCCACTAAATCCATCCCGTCTGCGAAAGGTGGTTACTTCAAATAATCTGAGTGCCTTTGATGGGGTGGTTATTTGGGGGCCCTGTTGCTTCTTTCATACGGGAATGTATGGATTTTAGCAAGATACTATTCTAAAGCTTCGGCTGTCTGATAGTAACCGAGGACTAGACCTGGGGGTCGTTTCTGGAAACCACTGGATGTGGACCAGCAAAGACACTCAAACAGTGTTGACTTTGAATTGGAGTGAAACACGCTCTTTTATTGCTGCTCGCCTGTCTGCTACAGTAATAGCGCATTTCCCTTCCCTCGACTATGGCGACCGTTGCCGCCGGTTCTGCAGGTGGTGGAGAGCCACCGCGCCCAGCTGGAAAGCTGCCTCTACTGCTAAACCTACTTGATGCACTTCATGTCCAAGGTGCAACTAGTCGTTGCGACAACAGCGCCATCTTCAAAAATGCTGTACGTGCGATATTGGCGGCGTGGGTTGTTGAAGTTGAGGTTGAGTGTCGCGACGGACTTGCCACATGTTGAACCCTATCCTCAAGGATCAGTGATTTTATTAATTGCCTATGTACGAGTGTTGGTTGGCTTTGCACTAAGTGCTAGGAATGCATTCTGTGTGGTGATGGTTTCTGATTGATTGTCTTGCGAAAGAGAACTATGGAAGAGCTAGATATATGTTATTGTGGTTTTCGAAATACCTTGAGCCGCCTGGATCTGGTTAGCTTGGTGCCCAAGAACATCAACTCCCATAGTAATTTGTTAGTAAATTAATGCAGCAGCCGTTTCCCACCTCCAGAAGCCCATGAAGCTAGTCCTGTACTCTAAATCGTTCGTGTATAGCGTTTTGTTTGTGTGGAGCTTGTTGCGAGCTCAATCTAGCTGCTGTTGGGATGCCGCCCAAGCGCCAGCGTAAGCCGAAGCAGCCATTCGATCAAGGCGTTAACCCGTCCTCCCAGAAGCGTAGAGCGCCAGCAACTAGACAAAATCCTACCCATTTAACGCCTAAACGTGTCCGCCGTGAGGCGCTGCCGTCGCCTCCAGCGACTGCCCCGCCGCGCCGTCAAAGCCCGTTGTCCGAGCCTGAGCTGCAAGCCACCCAAACAGCTGCCTCCGCGCAAGCTGAAGATATCGTTGGCGAGGATGAGGATACTTTCGAGGATGGAGATGGCGATCCGCTGCCTGAGGATGAGGATGAGATCGCTGCTAAGGGCGCTGCCGGTAGTGTTGAGGATGAGGGAGAGCCAGCGTACCGACGTCAAGAAGGCACTCCATGGCTGCCTCGCTCATCGCAAGCGCTAGAGGATGAGGTTAATCCTGTACTGCGCGTTAGGTGGAGGGCTTGCCTTGGTGGTGATATGGAGAAACACTTTATTCCTGAAGCTGCCGATAGCGAGCACGGCGTACGGCTGTACTCGCTGCATTTCGACGACCTATGGCAGTGGGTAGATGACGTTGTTGCAGAATTACGGCCAAAAAGAGCGAAGATCTCATCTGTTTGCACTGTTGTTTACCCAGCTAAGCAGGCCAAACGCGAGCGCGCGATAAAGCGATTGCGGCGAGGTGTTGATGCAACGTGGAATAGCTTTCAGCGCCTTGTTGTAGAGGTTGATAACTATGTCAGCGAGCCAGTAAACGTCGATTTCGAGCTCATCTTGGCTGAAATTCCAGGGGAGCAGCAGCCGTTGCCAACGGTTGTCGACGGTCCTCGTCGACGCACCGCAACGGTGATTCAAGAGGAGGGGCTTGCTGGTGTAATAGCAGCTGAACAAGCAGGTAGCGGGCATGCTATTGCTATCCGGGATAGATGGCGCTGTACAGATACCCATTGCGAGAACTATCCTTATTGCTGCTGGATGGCGCCAACAGCGAGGCAGCCAGCGCGCTTCGAAGATCACCTCTTTGTCAACGGCAACATTATCTCCATGTGGGCAAGAGCAATTACAGCGAGAAGGGCAACGTACGATGAGCCATCTGATGATGTACGGCTTGCAATTTTGAGAGCAAAGGACCTGCGGGTGCATGAGAAAACGCGCAAGTTGCGGGCGGCTGGAGATGGCGACGATGATATCAAAAGCTTAACAAAACTGCTCATCGTTGGACAGCTTGAGCGGATGAACAGGCAACCTCAACAGGAGTCTAACTTGCAGGCAGCTGCACCAACGATAACAAGAGCTGAGGTATCTAGTGCATCTCAGTGGGCGCCTATCCGATATGATCATGAGCAGGAGATTAACGAGCATACTAGTAATTTCTTTAACTACCTTAAGTTAAAATTTCCTACAGTTGGAGAGGACATTAACGAGCTTTATAAGACTCTTGTTATTGACGGAGCTATGGATATCAACCTCTTGATGCAGCCATCTGGTGATATCTTGAAGTTGTGGACGCAGCATTTCAAGCAGCCTCCTGGCTGGTTTTTCACGCTACAAAACACTGCAAAAGAATGGCAAGCTGGGTACCAGGGTCTCACAGATCGTAACTGGAGACGAGTCGAACGTTGTAAGAAAAGAGAAGAGATTGCGCGCAAGAAATTGGTGGTTGAACCGTCTAGCAGTGTTGTGGAGGATGATGGCGAGAATGCTTGAAGCTTAGTGGCCTGAGCGTTTTTGGTGACAGCGGCCCGTGCCCGCTATAGTGTTGAGGTTTTTCAGGCGTTTCAAATGCGCTGCAACAATAGTCTATTTGGATAGCCCTATGTACAACACTACAACGTTATGCGATTATAACAGGTTAACTTCCTAAGATAGTTCTATATGTATAGAAATAGCTCTTATTTTTTTAGAATTATTAAATCGCTTTTGTGGGTTGCGCATTAAGGTGTAATCGTTCGCATTTGTATGGTATCATCTACCTATAGAAACGTACTGTGGCATCCATTTAAAAGCACAATTAATAGGGATAGCCACACCTATGGAACCAGCTTCTGCAGTTAATATTACAGCACACCAGCTGCGCTGCATACTCAAGAAAGACCCCAAAGTCAATGAAGTTCTCCGCTTGCGCTGAATTCCTTTTCATCCACCCCTTGAGCTGCTTAAAGCTCTTCTCGATGGGGTTGAAATCTGGTGAGTATGGCGGCAGATACTCAAGGAGTACTCCAGCACTTTGGCAAAGCACCCGTACACGCTCTGATCGATGGATGGAGGCGTTATCAAGCACGATTACTGAGGCTGGCCCTGGGTGAGGATTGCAGAACGGCAGCACTTGAAACTCTAAGAAGTCTTCTAGGATCTCAGATGTAATCGCGCCTTGAAAGATCTTATAGCTTATGTAGCCATCTATCGTCATGGCTGGCAGCAGCGACCACCGTTCTGATCGCCTGAAGCTGTGTGATAGCTCCACCGGCTCCCCGATTGGAGACCAGCCATACTTGCGGTCGCCCGTACGCTCATTGCAGGCGCTCTCGTCCAACGCAACGATCTGCTCCGCCTTATAGTGTTGCGCCATCCTGGCAAGATAGAGGCGGCGGAGTGGCTCACTCTGCTCCTTTGCCCGCTTTGTTGCAAGCTTGCGAGACCATCTCATCTTCTCTAGCTCTCGGTAAACGCTCGCAAGGCTTATCCTAACGTCGTACTCGTCGTACAAGAAGTCCCTCATCTCATCCATGTATGCGCCCGGTGAGCCATTGAGGTATGCCTGAAGGCCTTCGCGCTGAGCTTGCCGGAGTATAGATGGCCGCCCAAGTCGAACGCAGCGCGGCGGATAAGGCACGCCCCAAAACTCTAAGCTCAACCTCAGCTTTGCTACTGTGTTACGGCTCGCACCTGTAGCTCTAGAGATGGCTCGATCACTTTCGCAGGCAGCAATTCGGTCGAGGATAGCCTGGAGAACAGCGGGCTGCAAGCGGTGGCCGGTGCCTGGCATCGCGATGAGATGGGCTCGAGAAAATTGCAACACCAAAAACGCGAGTCAGTAGAGGCGATCGCAGCAAACAATGAACTTCAAATACGTTGTGGGTGTTAGAAAGCGTGGCTGCATCGATTTACTAACAAATTACTATAGGAGTTGATGTTCTTGGCCACCAAGCCAACCAGATCCAGGTGGCTCAAGGTATTTCGAGAAACACCCATAGGAGGTCTGGCCTGAGCGCTGCTCGGACGCCGCGATCAGTGCGCCTGCTCGCGTGACCGAGATCAGTGCGGCCGATCGCGTGGCTCAGATATCGTTGATATCTGTGATCCGACAACGAGGGAAATAAATGCAAATAACACCCTAGGTGCAACCGACGGCTGCGACAGCGATACAGTTATCTAAGATGCCGTACGTGCGATATTAGTGGAGTTGATAGAGCTATCACACGGGAGCAGGGGAAAAAAGTGTAAAGAGTAGTCGTTATACATTAACATTGAACTTGCATCTGTCTATGACACCCGTCTGTCTACTGTAAACACCTGGGCAGTAGTGATTGTCCTTTGACATTACACTCGCTGTCCATAACACCCGTCTATCTATTAGTTGTAGACGGGGAATTTGGCCTCCTCCACCAGGGCATCATAGATATAAACCCAGCGGGCGACATCGTCCTCACACTCATCAAGCGGATGTTCCCACTGGGCGACCTCGTCAAAACCAGCTAAGCCGTCAATCCTGTGTGTGTCGTTCTGGATTTGGAAGATAATGAAAGCGCGTTGGGGGTCATCCCAGGTAGCCAGGTCTAGACGGATATCGAGGTGGGCCCACACACGACCACCACTCGCAGTAACGCCGACGTCGACGCCAAATTTATAGATGAGGTTTGTCTGCCTTGCTTCTGCTGCCCAGAGAAGGCGCAGTGGGCCTTCTTGAATGTAGTCAGGGCTCAAGACAATAGTTTGGATATATGGGAGCGCGCAGAGCTAGACGAGGGTCGGCTTCTGGATGTCGTCTTATGCAACTGGTTAGCACTTGCGGACAAGTTATTTTAGGATTGGTACGTACACTGAGGCTCAAATAGCTCACGTATTGGAAGGTAAGATTGCTGTCTCGGGCGTACGTGCGGTCGAAAGTGCTCTGGACTTGGACGAAGCAGAACGTCTGGGATGGGCGACGTATTGACGATAGTGGAGAGGTTTGGGTTGATTATTCAAGGTGGAGACAGAGAGAGAGAGAGAGGCCAAGTGAGTGGCGCATTGAAGGGTACAAGGCAGCAATGCCGTGGCGAAGCGGCGGACTAGCGGCATCGTCAAGGCAATATCTACTCCAGTGTTCCAAGTCTTTGATCTTGTTCTTATTACTAAGATTACGGCCTTCTTATCGACATACAACAGCATCACCCTAAGCAGTATGGCAACTTCTCCACAAGCCCCTCATTACGACGTCGCAGCGGATCTGCCCACCTATGAGGATATTGCCGATATGTTTGAAATTGTCGATTCCACTGAATGCTTCTTCACACTGCGTAAGTGCGACTCTATGTTTTGCGTCTACAGCGACTAACACGTCTCTCTAGTCAAAGAGAGCTTCTTCGCCGCCCCCGTCACCAGGGTTAACTGTGATGGTGTATTCTTTACTGCTATGTCGCTCTCTGCGGAGAAGCGGGCAGCGCTGCCGAGCCCACTGCGCACGTTCTTCTCCGGTGAGAATATCATGGATGGTGGCCATCATGTACGCAATCCTACACAAGCAGGACCCTACCATGAACCTGCACGTCACGTTTAGCAGGCTGCTTAATCCACGCAACCTACCTCTCAACGAGCTTGAACCCAGCGACATGGACATATGGACGCTGACAGCTGTCTTGGGTACGATCAATGTGTCGAGCTATATCCTCAGCGACGACCATAGAGGAGTCTGTAACGCCTGTCTGGAGTAGCGTGATGGCATCATAAACGAGTGTCGCATCGTGGGCGCCGACGGGATATGTGTGGATGATGAGGACATTTATGGCAATTGCTTGCACACGGGCACTAAGTGTACTTAGGAAAAGTAGGCGGCGTTTACAGCAGAGTTAGAGAACGAGACGGACGAGGATGCGAGGGCGGACGCGGCGCAGAGGCAGATGAAAATCGAACAAGGTCTGGCTCCGACACACCGGGTCATAAAGGGGTTAGGGTCGAGGAGGGGTGCCTGGTTCACGGGGCCATGGGTTCCTGTGGGACTGGTCAAAGCATTCACAGCAGACACACTTAGGGCACATGGAGTAATACAAGCACGACAATTCATCTATCTAGGTTCACAATGTAGTAAAGAGTCAAGACTACAGAAGAAGAGGGAGAGTAGCACTATGATGGAGGGTCGTAGATACTAAGTTCTGCGACTGCGGACGTGTTCCATGTGCAACTACATACATATACGCCATGCACTACCCAGTGGACGAGGTTGGTTTAGGCGTAGCCGTAGCCTCGTCTTCCAGGGCACCTGCACGTCGCCCTGGCCATTCTGCGCTGGTGGGGGTAGATCATGTACTAGATGGGTCGCCGCTATGTAGAGGAGAGAGTCGTGCAGGAGTACTGCAGCCGCTCCCGGGTCAATGCGGGCTCCAAGTCATCCGGGAGGAACTCTCGTGCTGCGAGTGCTTGTGTATCATTGTTGAATGAAGTCTTCGCAATAGCAATAACTTGACTAATTCGATCTCAAACACCTTTTTTGCTCGAATTCGTGGCAATAAAAACTCTAAAGGGATGAGATGAACTTTTGGTGAAACCAATGTGCCGACTGATCAGCACCATGTGCTAGCATCCTTGATAACCTTGACGCAGTCATGGGCTTCTTTTTCCGGTTTCAGCGGCTTTGTGACGAGGTTTCAGGCATTTGCGCCTCCGGATGACAGGTAAGCTTGTGATGGTCTCCACGCTTCCGTACGTGGACGTGCGTCGCGCAGCCACTCTGTGTCCTCTTGTGGACTGTTGTCTCGCAATCGCGGAGCTTGCATGGGCCATGCCCATAACATGTCTTGGGTCGGTAAGAAAACTCTTGTGGCGATGAAGACGCGATTTCGTCGAAGGCTCGAATGTCCCCTAGTATGTCCATCTCTTGCTCGGCTTCGCCCTCATTTGAGTAAACTCGGAACGATGCAGAGTGGACGTGTTTTAATATGCGTACCGCTCTATAGACCTTGTATAGGGTGGGGTTCATGGGCTCGTTGGTGGTCTAATGCAGGAATAGTATGCCGTGCAGCGCATTCCCATCTTCATCTGTGCAGGACCTGGACAGTAGGTTCCCTTGGAGTTGGGCTGCCAGCCAGTCCCATGCATGCGCGTCGACGGAAATTTGAGCCAGTGTTTTCGTGGCTAGTACTGTGACTAGACCCTGTGTATGAAGCAGTCTCCGTTATCGGACAGTATGACAGTGTTGTGCAATGTCATCGAACAGGCTTCTGCTAGCCAGCGATCGTGACCAAGGCTCTCGCGGTCCTCGGGAAAAGCTGGATGGCGAGAGTGGCCGTCTCGTCGAGTCGCTTTGTGTCAGGGAAAGAAACCCAAAATAGTTTTTGCCACGATACGTTTGGCGCATGGACGGCGCGCGTGGGCAATGCTGCTTGTGCTTGTGGAATTGCTGGAGCTTGACGTGTCACGTCGCGAAAGTCTTCTAGACGCCTTGTCGCTGCGTGCCTGTGTGTTTTCTCAGCGCGTTTTGGTCTTTGCTTGGTAGCTCGATGGTGACGATGAACTTCACAATACGTGTGTTGTCCGGGTGCATCTGAACATGAGAGGCTGTAACCACAGTATCCTGCTCTCTGGTACGCTCTTCTATTCTCCCAGATACTCTTTATTCGAGTTCTTTTTGCTGATGGTAGGCATGGGGCCGGTGGTAATCGGGCTTGAAGTGGATCTGAGGCGATGAGGCAGGGCAATGAGGCAGGGCGATGAGGTAAGTTTGGCAGGCCGCCCGGATGGCCGAGTATGCTAAGACGCTAGTTAACGTGCGCGTCGGCCCAACGAGCCGCTTCGGCCAACGAGCCACTTGAACACCAAACCGATATACAACCCCCCATTTTCAAATCCGAATATCTCCACCACTATGAGCCCAATCGATAATGCAACTAGTTTAATTGAATCGCGCGGGTCCGAAATTTTATGTTCATATCACAGTGTTGTAGAACAGTTCGGATTTAATTGAACACCGTGGTCGCGCCGGCACTGAGGCATATTGCGACCTAGAGACTAAGCTGCACGACAGAAGCAGTTATTCGACCCACAAAAAGAAGCAGAGAGTTTGGAGTACATAGAAAGATACATAAAGAGTTGCTTGCAATCTTCACGGGATATGATAAGACAATTTGCGTCGGTAGTTGCAAAACGGGATGTAGGAAACAGCTGGGTTACGCGTTTTTTGCATCACCAACACGACCATCTCACGCCTAAATAGACCTGCGGCATCGACCGCGCACGACATAATGCTAACTTGAAAGAAAGATACGAGCTATCCAAGATGGCAATCGTAGATGGATTACTATCCTCGCGTGTATCTGTGGCGACGGCAGCTTGCTGCCGCCAGGTATCATCTACGAGGGCAAAGCTGGCAGTTAATCGAGCTGGGTTAGTGAGCTGTAACCCGATCTACACAATGTTTTTGTGGCAGACTTAGCCTTAGAATGGACTAACAACGAGCTCGGGCTTGCCTGGCTTGAACAGATCTTTAAGTGCTTCACGATAGACAAAGCGCGCTGGCGCTGGCGTTTTCTTATCCTCAACGGCTACGGCAGCCATGTTACAAGCGACTTTATAAACTTCTGCGACGCGCACAAGATAATGCTTGCGGTATTCACTCCTTCTTCAACTCACAGCCTTCAACCGCTCGACGTGGTAATGTTTGCGCCTCTCGCAAATGCGTACAGCCAAACACTTCAAGAACATCTACTGCGTGTGCACGGCACAACTAGGATAGGCAAAGGCAAATTTTTATTAATACATTGGCCTGCCTGGAGCCAAACTTTCAGGCAGGAGCTTGTTTTGGGGGTTTTTCAAGCTACAGACAGTCGCGATGCGAACGAAGAATGCGACGTCGTAGTGTTGATGCTAGGATTGATGCCGCAGTATATAGTCCTTACTGCCTCAACGACGCAAATGGTATTGACGAGAATCGACCTAATGCGAAGTGTTGTAGCTTGTCGAACAGAGGCGGTATGGGGGTCAGCCAAAGACGAATTCGTTGAGATCTCCATGGCCCAGCATGGCACGTGCGTGACGCACTCCAGCCGTAGTCCATCCGCAGGTCCGTTGTGCCTCAAAAACTGCATCGCACTGTCGTTGCCAATCAATTGTCTAGCTAACATGCGTTCACCGGTCAACGCACTTTTGAGGAAGTGGCACGAAAAACTGAGCCTATCGCGACAATCACCGCCATCTTGGTATCGCGACCGACTTCGTGAAGAGTTGCTGGAACGACGCAACGCGAGTTGTCCTATGCTCAAACTGAGTGAGACGGCTGACGTCTTCTTCACCATCATCCGAGCGCAATACGACGGGTTTCCGATCCGATGTCTACCGCCTTACACGTTCCGACATATCCCTATCTACGCCTATATGATTACAAAGTACACCTTACGTTGGAAGCTGTATCGAACGACGGCCCGCCTTTGCGGTGACCCTCATTTTGCCCAGGTGTGCGAAGTTGTGAACCCGAGGAAGGACCACAAGCTTAACGAAGTCGCCCTCCGGCACAATATTGACGAAGCGCAGTTCAAGCAAGTCTGTCGACGACTGCAGCTGGTATGGCCCCTTCTACCATAGTCTAAGAACTGCCGGAGGAACGCAGAAACACAGCATATACTGCTCCGTGGTATCGTCATGCTATCAAGGGCGAGTCGCGCTAAGTTAGGTTACTTTGGCCTCGATTTCATCTAGTATCTAACGGGGTTGGCCTCTTTACATTGCTCCGTCGTCTACTTTGGCTCGAGCTTTTTCTAGCAATTACACTCTCTCGCCCTAACGCCTACTCCAACATGGTCGTATTGAACAAGCGATGCCCCGTATCCGTCCCGCCCTTCCCTTGTATTTGTTCCCCGACACCCGCAACGCCACAACACTCAGATTCCGATCCTTTTCCAGGGCCTGCATCAGCGCGCTCCCGCTCTCCACGGCACCAGCCTGCACCACGCCCGCGACCACCACCACGCGCAGCGCCGGATGAAGCGCCCGCACGTCGGCCACAAACGCTAAAACCGACGCCCCAGAGTTTACCACCGAGTCCACAACCACCATGCAGCGCACCCCACGCATCTGACCCTCGACAATGTCGGCGAAGTGCCGCGCGTGCGCGAACGAAGCATGCGGTAATGCGCGACTCACGCCGAAAGCCATAGACTCGCCGCCGCGCATCAGCGGCACAATTAGCGTGCTGCCTTCGAACCGCACGCGGTGCCCGTCAGTCGGCGTGCCCTGCACATGCAAAATGGCGTACTGTTCTGGGCCGAGCAGCGGCGCCACGTGCGCGAGCGTGAGGTAGTAGCCCATGTCTGCGTGAGCGGCGCGCAGCGCATGGCCCGTGAGCGCTGCGTCGCGCGTGGGCGTGGCGAGGAGGTGCGCGGTGGTCGGGTGGGCGAGTGTGAGATTGCGACGCGGGGCGAGGTCGATGGCATCCAGGGAGACAGAGGGCAGGACGGTGGACGCAGCGGGTCCCAGGACCTGGGCGAATGTGTATCCGCGTGCGATCGCGGCGGTGAGCGCGGCGTCCATGGAGCAGCTGTCGCTGAAGACGACGTACGCTTCGTCTGCGCGCTGCAGCATGGGCATGTCGAGCGGGCTGTCACCAAAGGCAATTGCGCGGATTCGCTGCGCGTGCAGCAGGTCGACGATGTGGCCTTTCACTGCGCCCGTGACGACGTAGCCGTCGGACAGGCGTCCGCCGCCGATAATGGAGACGTGGGAGAGGTCGGCGCGCGCAAGTACTTTCTCCCACACGTGGCGCAGCCCGCAGGTAACGAGCACGACACCGACGTGTGGCTCTGTGGCCGCGCGCGCAAGCAGTGCCTTCATCTCGGGGTACATGTCGACGGTGGCGGCGACGCGGTCGCACAGCGCGTCGAAGCGTGGCGCCTCTTCTTCGTACAACAGCGCGGCCTGGCGGAACGAGTGGTACGAGTATGGCTGAGCTGTGAAGAGAGCTTTGAGCGGACAGGCCGGGAAGGTCGCAGCGAGTTCCCAGAACAGGGTGCCAGTGTCCTGCGGCGCGAGCGTCTTGTCTGCGTCGAAGAGCAGGACTTTTTCCAGGTCGTTCAGGTGCGGTAGGGCGAGGCCCAAGGCGCGCTCTACGTTGGCAAGATTCGCGGCTTCGGTGTGGCATTTTAAGTCCATGAGCAGAGTCGAGGCGTGGGCGAGGTAAGCCGCATTTGTATCTCCTGGCTTTTCTCGCAGCGTCGTGAATATAATTCCCTTCTCTCTACAAATGGCGCGTAAGTCCTCCTTCTCCTTGTCCTGCCAGGACCGCAGTCCGTCCTCATCGACGACAACGCGGTGCCGTGTCAAATCTGCGCTGATGCGCTGCGCAATCACGCCTGGGGCCGTGTCGAGATAGACGATGTGAGTGTACGTCTGCCAGTCCTTCTCGACCGCGACCACGACGCCGGGGTTCCAGAACATGTAGTGCCCCGCGACGACAGCCGTTTCACCTCGGTCCAGACATGTCTGGGTGATGAGGGCAAGCGCGGCTTCGATTCTACTTTGCTTTGCAGCCGCATCGAGGAGCTTAAAGGAGTCAAGGCCGCCGGGCGTGACGTGCGCGAGCACCTCGCTGCCGTCATAGAAGGCGAAGCCTTGGGCCTGGAGTGCTATTTCGGTCTTGAGGTGGTTGAGTAGATACGACTTGCCGGAGCCGGATATGCCGTAGAGTCCGATGATGGTTGGTTTGGCCATTTCGAACGAAGTGGGCTTAACGCAGTAGAATAGAAGCGTAATGGTAGTTTCAATTTCATACTAGCATGGCCTTTATATACGCATGTTCTGCGGAGTTTGCTGTAGCGCATCATGCGGATGGACGATGCGATTGCGAACTGTGTTTGTCGTTCTCAAAACAAACGCTACACGCCTAGGTTTTCAGCACGGAAACTTCAGGGTAACTTAGTCCAAGCCTGGCTTAACGTTGTCCGAAGCACTTCGAAATATAAGCCCGCAAAATCGCGGCGCTTAGCTGAAACGCCGCTGCTTGATTGACCTACGAGTATTTGCGATCTATGAGCACTTGCCTCCCTATTGGCTCAGCAAGGCGGAGTAATGCACTGAGCTTCCCGAGGACGATGTGATGACTCCTTCAAGTTTGAGTAACGGAGAGCAAGGCGAAGGTCTTTCTGTTGGGCCTTCTTCCCTGTTATATAATGTAACGGTGTGAGGAGAGGAGGAGGACTGCGTTGCATTGTGTAGCTATGGAGGAACTGCAGCTATATAGGTGTGTGTGATGAGAAAGTGTGGTAGCGATAGCCGTACCCAACTCTCACCCAAGTCGGTCTTGGCAAGTCCTAAACCGTTACATATAAACTGACGATCAAGCAGGCTCCATCAGCCAGCCAGACTTGTCAACAAACAAGTCAATCAAGTTTGACGCCTTTGCTTAACCTGCTTGGTGCTCTAGGCTGGCCGAGCTTAGGTTGTTTGATTTGATAGCAGGCTACATAGCGGTTTGTACTGCTGTGCACTTGCCACATATTGATCTGTTATCGAGCAATTTGATTGTTCCGTTGCTTGTTAACAACTCCGCATATGTTTGTCGAGTAGTTGAGTTGGCTTTGTAATTGTGTTTGCTGTGTCGCCGAGACAAAAGAGACTACACGAACAAAAACGCAAATCTTCTCTTTGTCTTCGACAGGCACGGCACAGAAGTCAGTTCTGCACAACAAGTATATGTAACCTCTTGACGGTCTCTTCTTTTCACCAGACCCCACTACATTCACTTCATTGCGAGTCCCAACATCATGTCTTCCCACACTCTAGACTAATATGGCTTAGCCGAGCCACTTATGCTCAAGAAGATCGATTCCCTCTTCGCTTGTGGGGTCGGAGAACTCGTTTCCCTACCACAAATCGTCGTCGTTGATGATTAGTCTTCAGGAAAGAGCAGTGTGCTCGAAGGATTAATTAAAAAGCTACTGCCACGCGACAGCGGCCTTTGCACTCGGTTGGCTACGCAGATCATCTTTCGTAGAGAAGCACGAGAGCAGGCAGTTGTCTCCATCATTCCTGACCAGCATGCTTCGATCGAGCACAGCAACCGTGTAAAGGGTTGGGGGAGAACGATATCGTCGTTGGACTCTGACACATTCAAGGAGATTATGCAAGAGGTAGGTTTCCTTGTCGAGTATTGCATTTCTTTTGGCTAACGAGGGATAAGGCGCATGAGGAGATGGGCCTAGCAACAACGATGGGATCCCTAAGCCTACTTTCTCCAATGACGTTCTACGTTTGGAAATCTCTGGCCCTGAACAGGAGCATCTCAGTGTCATCGACGTTCCAGGGATCTTCAAGAGCACCACCGAGGGCGTGACTACTAAGGCGGACATCCAGCTCGTGAGGAACATGGTGAAAGGCACAGATGTCAATGAGCAAGCTGAGCGAGCTCAGCCAATTGGCTTGCTCAGCCAATTGAGCGGAGGCCAGCAGCTCGCTCGGCTCGCTCGGATTGGCTGAAACAGGGCTGTCAGCTCGCTCGGCTTGATGGGCTCAGTCCCGATTAGGAAAGTTATATAGAAACCTTGGTGTTGAGTTTCTCAGCTAATATCCCACTTATGTACACCGTATTTCGCGTCCATCTCCTCATCGCTGATAACCCCCTTTACAGGCACCTCACCACTGCCAAATCCAGCTCTTATCCATCGTCGATCGCACTGTATTGCTGCTAGAAGTTGCGGAGAAATGCTGCGCCGACGGGGCTCGAGGAGGTCACCCAGCTCGCTGAATAAGCGCTCACACTCACAGCTTGAGCCTGGGATTGATAGCATGTCGATAGCAAATTTGCTAAGGCTAGGGTGGCGATCGCGGAGTTCTACCCAGTATTTTATAGGGTCGACGCCCTCGCCAGCGATCGGTTCGCTGCGTTTCCAAGCCTCATATTCATCTTCCTCGTTCTCCGTAAGCCCTGCAGGCTCAATAAAGTTGTTGATAAAGTTGCCGCGATTTCTGGAGCATTAACGCGTGTTCTTTTTGCTGGCATTATAGCAACGGCGAGGTAGATAGTAGCTGCAAATAGAGACGCGTTGATGGAGTATAGATGAGTGTGGTGGGTGATAAGTAGTAAGTGAAGTGTCGCAAAAGGAGAATATTGTTGCCAGGCGGTTAGCCGGAAATTTAGTAGCTTATTTGCTAGAAATATAGCAAAAAAGAGTGTATTTTATGTTATAACTAGGTTTCGAACTTACGCACTACACCTAAAAATCATCGTGAGATTGCCCCTCCACCAAGTCCTTCAGCCCCAAGTTTCCAACCGCCCCATCTAACCAAGCTAAGCAAGCTGACTGAGCGAGCGCCTATCCCTAAGCTCGCTCGGCTTGCAAGCGCGCATTGCGCGCTCAGCTCATTCGGCTTGGTCAAAACGTCCAAGCCGAGCGAGCTGAGCGAGCCGGCTCGCTCGTTGACAAGTATGCTCGCTAGCGATCGGTTCGCTGCGTTTCCAAGCCTCATATTCATCCTCCTCGTTCTCCGTAAGCCCTGCAGGCTCAATAAAGCTGTTGATAGCGTCGTCTATATCATTGTGCCTGACTTTGGGGCGTAAGCGCGGCTTCGGTAAGCTTTTGTACTCCGCCCACAAATGTTGAAACTTGCGGTTGCTGCTCTCTAGCCAATCAGGCTTATCCGCCCACGCTGCGTCAAGGTAGCTTTTGTAGCGAGGATGAAGGATTGTAGCAGCATAGTAAGCTGGCGAGAGGTCGAGCTTGTTGTAGTACTCGCGGGCTTTAACTAGGGCAGCGCGGAGGTTGATAGCAAGGTGGTCTTCGGGTGACTCTGTATGCTCATCGTGAATGACGTCTTCATAGCTTTGCAAGCGGTCCTCATAGACTCCAAGTAAGTATTCAAATACTGGAATAACCTCAGCGATTGCTCCAAAAGCACCGCTTTTGCCGCGGCCTTCAAGCCGTTTTGTAGCTTGTTTCAGTGGCCTGAGCACATCAATATACTCAGCAATCACCTGCCAGTCATGGGCATTGATCCCATCAGACCTCATCCAATCCGGCGCTGCAGGCAGCTTGTTGTTACGACTTCGGGCGTACGCGTCTTCAGTTTCAATCTTCTGAATATGGTAGTTGGCGTACCCATTAACCGCTAATTGCAACTCAACAGCGCGCTCAAAACACGAAACGTAAGAGTTCCAGCGAGTAACAACTGGCTTGACGGGCTCCTTGATTTTGTGCTGTTCTGTTGGCGCGTTGACAGGCTGGTCCCTAATAGCGAGCTTCTGATACTTCTCAAAAAGAGCGTACTGTTGTGGTGTTTTGATGTAGTTGATAACCGCGAGAAGCACTCCTAATCACAGTCCGCAACAATCAATTAAGTGGGTCCTAGAAGGTTCAGATTGGATTGATTGATTACCGCTTTAAGCCTAGTAGTTACCTATAGGAGTTTAAGCCCTACCTAGATAGGTAAGTGGGTCTAGGAGAGTGACCGGATTGAATTGATTGTTGCGGAGTCTACTCCTAATGGTCCATCGCCTCGCCAAGTAGCCATGTTCTCAGCTTCGTTCACGCGCTCAGTCTCCTCGTTGTCGTAGGACTCTTTCTCCTCACCCCAGAGTAGCATCTGGCCAATGAGATTAAGCGTATGAGGACCGCAGCGAAGGCGACGCTCGGTAGCGCTGAAGCCCATCTGCAAGGCGAGAGTGTTGATCGTGGTGTTGTTGTTATGTGCGTTGTCGAGGACGAAGTAACCGAGCTTGCCCACAGTGATTTCGAACTGCTTGAATATTGCCATCACGACCTCAGCCATGGCCTCGCCGGTGTGGGCACCTGTCAGTTGTGGGAGCGCAATAGGCAAGTCCCTGAGCTCGCCAGAGCTATCAACGTAGTGGGCGACGATACCTAAGTAACCGCGCTTGCCACCTTTTGTCGTCCATCCGTCAAAGCTTATATGGACTTTGCTCATTGATTCTGAAAGGCTTGCGACAACCTTTGGTAACAGGTAGTTGTACAGGCGTATAACGTATCGTGAGACGCTGTTATGAGATGCCCACAGGGCTCGTTCTGCCTCTACGCTAGCTAATTGTATCATATTGCGAAAAGACGATGATTCGAATTGTGAGAGTGGGAGGTTGTTTTCGACGAGCCAGGTGACGGCCGCAAGCCTAAACTCTTGTATATTGAAGTTGGTAGACTCCGCAACAATCAATTCAATCCGGTCACTCTCCTAGACCCACTTACCTATCTAGGTAGGGCTTAAACTCCTATAGGTAACTACTAGGCTTAAAGCGGTAATCAATCAATCCAATCTGAACCTTCTAGGACCCACTTAATTGATTGTTGCGGACTGTGGAAGTTGGTAAGCTCGTTGGCAACAGCCTGAGAGCAGCCCTTCTGAAGGGCGCGTTCGAGGAGAGTTTCTTTCCGAGGAGCGACGGTAGTGCGCTTACTTGGAGGCTTCAAGCCATGACCTTTCTTGTCTTCTCCGAGATGACGTGCTGGCGCTGATGGAGACTGCGAGACGTCATGTATGCCACGGCCAACAGTAGTGAACTTGTGCTTATAGCAATAGTGGCAGATCCACGTGACTTTTGCGACGTTGCTGCGCAAGGCGATGCGATAGCCATGGCTGTATACCCAGCTTGCTCGGTTCGAAAGTGATGTGGGCGGCTTGCAGTGCTTTGGGTAGCGACTCCAATTAAAGCCGTCGTATTTGTCCTCTACCCATACGAAACCCTCGTCGACAGCCTCGCTAGCTGCTCCTGAAGCTGCAACAGTGGCATGCTCGCTGCCCTCAGGTGGTGGGATGATTGTCTCTTCGGCGCGCGACTCTCGGAGGGTCGCTTCAAAATTTGGTGCTTGTGGCGCGGCGACGAGAGCTTGACGCGGCGACAGCGGTGGAGGAGGTGGAGATGGTGAGAATGGCCGAGTATCGACTAGCACAGGTTGGCTGGCAGTCCCGCGATGACGCGCTGCGACTCTAGGGCGCTTCGAAGTTGTCGCGATTTCTAGAGCATTAACGCGTGTTCTTTTTGCTGGCATTATAGCAACGGCGAGGTAGATAATAGCTGCAAATAGAGACGCGTTGATGGAGTATAGGTGAGTGTGGTGGGTGATAAGTAGTAAGTGAAGTGTCGCAGAAGGAGAATATTGTTGCCAGGCCGTTAGCCGGAAATTTAGTAGCTTATTTGCTAGAAATATAGCAAAAAAGAGTGTATTTTAGGTTATAACTAGGTTTCGAACTTACGCACTACACCTAAAAATCATCGTGAGATTGCCCCTCCACCAAGTCCTTCAGCCCCAAGTTTCCAACCGCCCCATCCAACCAAGCTAAGCAAGCTGACTGAGCGAGCGCCTATCCCTAAGCTCGCTCGGCTTGCAAGCGCGCACTGCGCGCTCAGCTCATTCGGCTTGGTCAAAACGTCCAAGCCGAGCGAGCTGAGCGAGCCGGCTCGCTCGTTGACAAGTATGGTTGTCTCTCTCTGGGATTGACTTAACAATAGTATATAGTTGTCTATGCTGGTTTGGCTTTTTGTAGCTAGCTTTGTCTGTATTTGTGATCCTTGTAATTGCTTTCTGGATTGGGTGGTTGCTAGATAGCTGGTGTGCTCTAGACGCATACTTTCGGTTGTTGGTGTTGAGTCTAATTGCAGGTGACGTAAGTCCGGATTCAATGATTGTTGGTAGAGATGTTGACGTTCTGAACACTCCAATTATCTTTCTACACGCTAGGTTGTGCAGTGATTGTAGGAGGCTAGTGGCGTGGCTTTGGTTCTTCCAGTATATTTGTGATCCGTAGTCTGCAACGCTTGTGACGCAGGCTAGGTATAGTTGTCGTACTGCTTTTGGGGAGAGTCCTCTTTCGATGTTGGCTAGTCTCCCTAGCCTATGAAATGCTTTTGTTGCTTGGCTTACGCGTGTAGCAATATGTTCCTTGAAGGACAGTCTATTGTCTATGTGGATGCCTAGCCATTTGATTGTGTCTTTCGGTTCTACAATGGTGTTGTCTGGGAGCTGTAGGCTTCTCTCTTTTCTCTCTTTCTTAGCGGTAAAGTGAATGAGCTCTGTCTTAGCTATATCGAACATAATCGCTAAGTTTTTCCCTCGGTGAGATAGTAGGCGGACTTGCTGTTCTAGTATTTTGACGTTTTTCTTTAGAGATGTTGAGGATGTCGATAGAGATAGGTCGTCAATATAGGATAGGTTGAAGCTTTGTAGTCCTGGTCTTAGCGCATTCTTTGCCAGCCAGCGCCGTGACATGCAGGCAGCATTCCAAGAACCAGTCATTATTAGATCGATTGACCAGCTATATCGCCTATTTTGCAGCGGACATCTAGCGCTAAGCTATGTATAGAAGGTAGGGCTCTTCAAAACCGCCGCGCACCTACGTGTAGGGGTGAAGCCGCAATCGCTAATGACTGTGAGATTACTGTTTCTTAACTACTTGGAAACCATCAGAGTGCTTAGCAGGCCTAAAAACTGCATAGAGAAGTGCAACAGTCTGCAATATACCGCCCAACCAAGAGTACCAAATGTTTAACAATTGGTTCCAGACCATCCTAGACTTCCCTACCCTAGCATCTAGGTCTGAAAGGAATGTTGAGATCATCAGAGTAAAGATCGTGTTACCGTTATAAGCGTCCAACCAAACATATACCCACCTATCTGCATCTACCAGTCCGAATGGCGTCATGATAAAGATAACAGATTCTAAAGTTGCTAAAAGCCAAAGAACTAACAAGCCATAAGTTAGCAAAGCTTAAGTAGAGTAGGAAGGAACACTAGAAGACTAGAAACTTACAAGCATTCGCTTTCCCAAAAAACCCTATCTTGACCATACCACAAAACCACCTTCTCCTCTGCTTTAAGAGGTCCATATATGACCAGTTACTCTGCTCTCGTGCGACGCTTGGTATGAAACCTCCCCCCATTCCATAGTCCCACCACGCCCGATTAGCAAACCAGAAATCTTCTGCGAGACAATCTGTGTCCCAACTAACTGCATTCTCTACTCTCCCGCTAGTAAGTAGGAAAGAGCCATGGCATCCCCACAAAGGCACATGGATATGTCCGTGCTGGAACGCAAATCGACCTAAATCGTCACGAAACCGAATAATCTCTGAAAACGTAAGCGCCGAGTTGTTCCAGTAGTTTATAGTGTTGTATAAGATAATTCCTTGTCCCCATTCATATGCTGGTTCTCGTTCAATAAAACCAATGCATGCTAGTACACAATGCCTGTCCACAGCTGTTTCTTCGTCAAGGTGCAAGACCCAGTCCGTATCCGTTAATTGTTGATTGATGCGGAAGTATTCCAATGCGCGAGCCTTGTACTTGGCTGTAGGAGGGGAGAAAGACTTAGGTACAACAACAATTTTGACACCAAGTTCGAGAGATGCGACCGAGGAGCCTTCGTCGGTAAGGACTATGAAGGTAATGCGCGAGCTGAGGCTTTGGATATGGCGCATAGTAGCAGCTGAGCGTTTGACAGTCTCTCTGTTCGTGCCTTTGGTAACCAGAGTAATGTATAGATTATCCCAATGTCGAACCTTGGGCTTGCTGACAGTGGCAAGATTGAGTGGGACTAATGTTGAGAGTAGCGCGATGAATCCAGGTGTAACGACTACCAAACAGAAACACGTGTGTAAGATTTGTCTCCAAGTTCCAGAAGCAATCGGCACGATCCAAATACCATATCTATTTCCAATGGCTTGCTTTAATGGCTGTACTGTTTGTAAAGTTAGGAAGTAGATCCTAAATTATGAGATGCTCACTTACTGATGAAGCAATAAAACATGAAACTTGCTAGGTGAATTACGCTATTGTGCGCAAGAATTTGCATAAGCTGTCGTGTAGCTTTATCGCCAGGCTGAGAAGCTACGATTTGTGATCGGTAGCGAATCCAGCGATAGCCGTACACCATGATAACAATGCCGAAAATGGCCTTGCCTACCCAGAGTGACCTATCATAAATTGGTGAGGTCAGGGCATCAACATTGCTCTTGAAGAAAGACATTGACTACAAGAATGTAGGAATAGTCGCGTTATATAAAACAAGCTAATAGAGTTAACCTATGTAAAATAGATGAGTCGTTTACAACGTCCCAAGGGATAGAAGGTATTAATTAATAATTACCAACACGTAGTGCTTTGTACGATCGCTGTTCACGTGCTCGGGGAATTGACCTAATTTGGCATAGTGGCATCCCCTTTGCTAAGGGGAGACAAAAAATTTGACTAGCATCTTCGTATACATACGACATGGACCAGAAGGGCTTCCTTATCCGATCCGTCACGGTCCTTATTCGATCCGTCACGGTCCTTCTTCGATCCGTCACGGTCCTTATCTAATCCATCACGGTCTTTATTCGATCTGTCGCGGCCTTAACACCAAGGGCAGTGCTGGCAGGGATATGAGAAATACGAGGGATCCGGATATCCCGTATTGCCGATATATCGGCAATATGTATCCCCGTGTCAGAATATGGGCATATTTTGGGTGGTGGACAAAATCCGGGTGTTCGGAGCTGTGGATTCTGTGGATCAGTTAAATTAGTCAGCACGCACAATCCACCGCGACCCAACTGATCGAACAGCGTTGGACAACAGAACAACTCGACATCAGACCAGAGATATACAATCGATCCCCATCATATTATTATACTATTATCCCCGTCTTTGATAACCCATCACAATCTGACACTAGAATAGTACTAATAGCACTAGTTGTCAGATAACAGGGTTCTGATGGGAATCATAATAATTGTGGTTGAACGTGTGTATTGTGGTGTGTGGTGCAGTCTCGTGAGGGATGAGACGGAAGGTCGCCCTGTCCTAGTCCCTCTTGGGACTAGGGGGTCTACGTAACGTGATGATCTCCAACTCCGTTGCCTTCCACCCAAAATCTACCTCATATCTGACAAATATTAGTCAAACAGTCAAACAAACTAAACAAATTTCGATTGTACGTTTAACCTGTTTTATCAGTGAGCGCCCCACCTCAGTGAGCGCCCCACGAACACCAGCGAGGCGTACGCGCAGCGACGTAGCTCAGCACCACAACACAAATTTTGTACTCTTGCAACAGTATAGTATTATTCAGAAGCGTCGCTATTATTCATATCCTCAATTTCTACCTTGCAGGTGCGAGAGTTGTGCCCAATCTCACCGCAACGGCCGCAGCGTCGCCCTGCGCGCACCCTCTTCGCCGGCTCCTCACCCTCCTCACGTCTGCCACCCTCCCTTTCAGCAATTAAGTCTAATACCTCGCTGACTGTCAATGTCTCCTATGCCCGTACGTAGCGTCTCTTGCGACTTTTACGCTTTGTTGCTGCTTTAGTAGCAGTATTAAGGCGCACTATCTCTGCGCGCATCAACACCATCTCATGAGCCATCTGCTGCGCGCCTTTTGTCAGCTGCCGCACCTGCTCATCAAGTGAACTTGCTAGAGACCCTCGATGGATTTTCATCCTGTTTTGAACTAGCGTTGATTGCGCCTCCATTTCTTTGGCGTTGCGTGGTGTTTTCGCCTCCTAAGCGGCGTCGACTTGCTGTGGTAGAGTTTGCGTACGCAGCTGCACATCCAGCTTCGATAACACAGCCTGTGGATCATGTAGAGACAATCCAGCGCCTCGAAACCCTGCGCAAGCATTCTCTCTTGTAAACGCCTTCTTAAAAGCTACTTTAAAGGCTGGTAAGAAGGTCTGTTTGCTGATGTGGTTGATGCGATCGCGTGCTAAGGCTAAGATCTAATCACCGTACGCGCGCTTTAATAGCGAGAAACAGGCGACGTCAAGCGGCTACAGGAGGTGCGACGAGTGTGGAGGCATACAGAGGGCAATAATCTTCTTCTCTTTGCAGCGATCCTAGAAATCTATCAAGCAATAGCTCTCGTGGCCGTCGATAATCAGCAGCCTATACGCTCCTACAGGCCTCGCATGCGTATTAAAGTGATTAAGCCAGGCAAGCGCTAGATTGTTGTTCGTCCAGCCTATTAGGCTTACTTAAATAACCTAGTTGCGTGGGAGGTCCTCAGTAAACTAGTTAGAGATAAGAACCTTGCCGGCAAAGATAAGGAAGGGTAGGATAACACGCCCTGTTGCGCTAACGCCCTGTATTAACGTAGTCCACTCGCGATCACCAGGCTAAAGCTTCTTCGCTTTCCCAGGTTTCTCTATGCCTGTCACAACAAGTTGTGAAGATATCTTGCCTATTAGGAAGCTAGACTCGTCAAAGTTGTACATGTCGTCGTCCACAATACCGTACTTCGCCTTCATGTTCTAAACCAGCGTGAACCAGGGCTCGATAATCGCTGGGTCTTCGCAGAGAGCTCGCTGGTGATCGTATAGACGAGTCCAGCGCGTGCGCAGCTCAGGTGTACGCTTAATAAACCTGTCAACCCAGCATTTACCAACAGGCTCACCGCCGCGGTCGCGCAGCAGTCTATCAGCCATATCTTGTGCGTGTAGCTTTGAGGGCGGTACTCCACGTAGGTTCTCGTCAAGTATACGCTGCAGAATCACTTCCTCTTCTAGCTTCGTCAGGCGCTTTGATCTGGGCTCGCAGTCGCGTCTAGAGGGCTTCCCGTCGCGTCGTCGTTGTATCGTCCTACGAGGAACGCTGTAGACTGCCTCAGCACGTCGCAGGCTCGTAATCTAGTCGCATTTAATGTCAGAGAGGGCAAGCTGCACGTCAGCTTTAGTATAGGGCTTGTGAGGTTGTGGTTGTTGAGACATTACGTGTTGAGTGTCGCGCATGCGCTTCGCTGGTGTTCGTGGGGCGCTCACTGAGGTGGGGCGCTCACTGATAAAACAGGTTATGTTTAAATTATCAGATGTTTCTACCAGGCTGTTGTTGAGATCTGAATCTGAAGGTGCGGTTTTCGTGTTTTTTGGTGGGTTTTTGGGCTGGCCGATGACTGATACAATACGTTACTCCTAGGTAGGCGTAGATGCTGACAATTATACATCGAAGCAATAAACACCCGTTGCGCATGCTCGAAGTCGTCTTCTTCTTGAAAACGCTAAAATGTATGGAAACTCTATCGAAGCGCAAGAGCGACAATACAACAGGCATTCAGGCAAACCCAATCATCCTCTTCCCACTCAGAAACCCACGCACGTTCCTCTGCACAGCATCGAACCTCACCGCACCACAGCTTTCGCTCTCAAGATGATTGAACAGCGCCGCAAGCGCCCGGAACTCCCTAGCACATGCCCTGCCCGGGCAGTGATACACCTTCTCCTTATGTACCGGCGAATTGACGTGAGCGTTCAGACTCTTGAGTTCCCTGAAGCCCTTGTGGCACAAGTAGCATTCGTAGAGGAGCGTGTCGCAATTGTAGGATGCAGAAGTAGCCGTGATGCTTGAACCGGATTCGGGGTACGTCAGGAGCTTCTTTGTGATGAGTTGGTTCGGGTCGCGGCGGCGGACTTCGGCCAGGATGGTGTCGCGGTTGAGCTGGCGAGCTTTTGAGCACGAGCCGGTTTCGAGATGGTGCGTTACGCCTGTGGCTGTTGCGAAGCCGCGTTTGCAGAAGGGACATGTGATGTTAGAGCCGCGGTGGATACGGCTGTTGAGATGCTACGTGGGATCAGAAACGGCATGTGGCTGAGGGGTCCAAACTCACAATTTGCAGGTTGTTCTCGTTCTCGAAACCCTTGTTGCAATCGTTACAGTAGTGGTTGCGCCAGTGGCCGTGGCTGTTCATGTGCTGCTTGATGCGGGCAAATGTGTCATACCACTCATCGCAGGCTTCGCACTCGTACCTGGGACCGTAGTGTCCTTCGTCCTGCTGATGATCTTCAAGGTCTCTCGAGTCGTAGAAGGCAAGATCGCAAAAGTCGCACTCGAATACGTGGCCGACTGCGTTCATGTGCTGTCGGGCCGCGGCCCAGCTGCTGAATCGTCTGTCGCATTGCCCGCATTCGGGATACATCTTGAGGCGAGATAGTATGAATTGGCTGTGGCGCCTCTAGACGGATTGAGAATGAGGACAATGTAGAATCGGGCCAGTTGAGTGACGAATTGTCACGGTGTTAGTATGTACAACTATGTGACTATCCCCCGAGAAGGACCTATACCTATTTTGGACTAGCATTATTTACAGTCCCCACTAGATAACTCACCGTAGCTTCACCTACGAAGTACATATCACAGTTCCATGTCTCCACTGCCGTATCACGTAGTACACCTGACCGTTGCTCTACACATCACCGCTTTCCTACTACATACATTGTTCATAGCAACATACAATAGAACCGCAGTTCGATCCTTCAATTCCTTCTACATATGCGCAGTTTTCATGTCAGACTATCCACTATATATACCTTCATGCTACAACTGCAGGAAGGTCGGCCTTTTTGTAGTTCGACATTTCACACCGCGACAACACTATAATAGGATTTGATGTGACCACATGAGAAGTACGTCGTGGTTAAATCATGATGCATAAGCACAGGGTTCTGCTTACGTTCTGACGGCTGGAAGCAGGGTGTCCTGTTGCATGCAAACGGCTTCAGAATGTGTGCCTCCCAGCAAACAGAATGCTGCGATCACCCAATGTCGGGATCGGGTGGCAAAGCACGGTTATCGGTTACTGGTACGAAGGAGCTCGTTTTTAGTGAGGAATATTCGGCCCGTGCGCCAACTTCACATTCTTGGCTTAGGTAGAGCTTGGCGGCGGAGTAGCTCCTGCAGGCTACGGTAGTGGGTAAAGCGCGACTTGTCGTTGCAAATGTGAGTATCCGCGCAGTTGTCGAGACGAAAGTAGCTATCGTTTTCGCGTTTTCGTGTGGTACTTAACGCATGTCTAGAAATGGCAAAGGAAGCCCTAGGCCTAGTCTGCCGCGTACCTGTCAATGTGGCAGAACTGGCTTGGCTTGTCGCCTTCTCAGACTGATCATCTGCGTTGTTGCTATTCCAGAAATCAGGCAGTGCGATCTTGCTGCGAGAATATCTTTTCTCTATCTTCTCGCGCTGGCGATTGCTTCCTGAGATCGCCGTGATTACTTCCGATTGTACGTGAACTTGTGGTCTCCATTTGGCCGGAGCCTTTGCAGGGTTAAGGTACCAACAATCAGCGTACTTGTGTGCTTGTCCGCAAACACAGTCTCGAAGACAGCTCGGCTGGGTCGCAGAGACCGAGCTCGATCCAATCACCTCTCGCTTCCGCCGTGGCTGTCCATCCTCCTCATCTGACGTCTTCGGATCACGACCGTGCTTTCTGCCCTGAAGCGTAGCGTGAGCTGCGCGACCTCTTGCTGCTTTATGTAATGGTGTGGAGAGAGGGGGAGGACTGCGCTGAATTGACTATCTGAGGTGGGGTGAGCTACATATATAGATGACCGTACATGAGCTATCCCAACTCGTATTAGAGTGGATCTGGGCAAGGCCCAAACCGTTACACACTTTATCGCTCGGAGGTGCCATGCTCCGAAATTGCTTGATGCAGAAGCTTATCGTAATCCTATTATTAGAGAGTGTTGGCTTCAGCCTACGGAAGGATCTGAGGGTCCTGTCAATCGTGTGCTGTGCTCTTTGTACCGCGGGAGCATCGACTTCGTCGACCGCATCGTCAGAGTTAGCATCAGTTGAACCGCTCATTATGGTAGAACCACTGCTTGCTTGTTCTGGGCTGATTGTGTTCAGCGCTGTGATAAGTGCATCCGAGACTCTCTTCATAACCATTGCCGTCTGGCTGATGACAGACGCTTGGCTTTCGGATTGCGCGTCTTTTGACTTCATGTAGTTGTAAAATGGTGGGTTATGTGAACGGTCTGTAGGTACTGTATTCCAGCTACCTAATCCAGATGCTATTTACAGTCGAGATGAAGAGAAGAAGAGGAAGTGGGCGGCCATCCCGCTTTGTTTGGGTTGGCGCGCGGCGCACGGTGCACGGGCTGCTGGGGGAAGGAGTGATAGAAGGAAGGAAGCGACTAGGCCAGCGGCCTAGTCATGTGACCTAGGGCTCAGCCCGTTACATTACCCCCTCCTTTCTTCTTGGCGCGTAGTTTGATCCATTTCTTCCAAGCGTCAGTTTTGAGTACGTTACTCACAGGTTCCCATGTCGGTTCTGTGTAGTCCACCCATTTCACGTATGCCTCTTTCGATCCTTTCCTTCCTTGCTTTATTGTTCTTTCATCCAAAACTCGTTCAACTAACCAGACCTCTTCTCCATCTACCAGTATAGGGCCTGGCTGGGTATCTCCAACCTTCTGAGATGGAAGTGGGTCGTTTGGCGCATATCGAAGTAGGTCTACGTGGAAGACAGGGTGGATCTTTCCAGGAACGTTGAGCTGGTAGGAGTGGGAATTGACTTGACGCATAACTTGGTACTTTCCGTGTAGCCAGTCTAATTTCTTAGATGGTCGTGTTGTCTTTACATTTCTGAGGTTTAAAAACACCCAGTCTCCCTCTTTATACCGAGGAGCCGCGGTTCTCGCCTTATTAGCCTGGTATTGCTGTTTCTCTTGCGTCATAGCTATTGCAGCTTGCGCCCACTCTGTTGCATCTTGTAGTCTTTGAAGAAAGCTCTCTGCCAGTACTTCGCCGTCCTTCTTTGGCCGGTTCTGAATAGTTCGTTCCTCTACCAGCTGGATCGGCTCGTTGTGATATCCGTGCATAAAAAAGAAGGGGCTTAGTCTAGTAGATAGACTCCGCAACAATCAATTCAATCCGGTCACTCTCCTAGACCCACTTACCTATCTAGGTAGGGCTTAAACTCCTATAGGTAACTACTAGGCTTAAAGCGGTAATCAATCAATCCAATCTGAACCTTCTAGGACCCACTTAATTGATTGTTGCGGACTGTGCTAGTAGAGGAGGCTTCACGGTTGTTAATTGCCCCTATAACAATAGGTAGAAGCGCGAGCCAGTTCTCTTGCGTGTATGTGGCCCAGATGCGAATCATCTTCTCAATCTCCTGGTTCATTCGCTCTGTAGCGCCATCGGTTTGTGGGTGATAGGCTGTTGATAGACGTTGCTCAATATCTAGGAGCTTGCAGAAATGCCTCCAAAGATCGCAAACGAATTGCGGACCTCTATCGCTCGTAATTGCTGTTGGGATACCATGAATTGGATAATGGCGCTCAAAAAGTCGTTGTGCTACTGCTTCTGCCGAGATGTCGTGCAAGCCTTCCAGTTCTACTCCCTTCGTCAGCCGATCAGTAACTACCATGCAGTTAGTGGCGTTGTCACGTCCAGACGGTGGTAGGTCAGTAATGAAGTCGATCGATATCTCTCCCCAGATGCGTTCTGGGATAGGTAGCGGTTTTAGGAGGCCTCTCTTTGTATCTCTCCATATCGTGTTTCTTCCGCAAATTTCGCAATTGCGAACGAACCGTCGCACGTCGCTCGCTGCACCTGACCAGAAGAACTGTCTCGATAGAATTGTATAGGTAAGGTCTCGCCCAGGGTGGCCAGTGATGTGTGAATCATGTATGTTCTGAATAATCTGCGTGCGTAGGGGTTCGCAATCAGGGATCCATATCCTGTCTCGGAATCGCAACAAGCCTCTTTCATCTAGAGTGCATTCCGCTATGCTCACTGCCTTCTCTTTCTGTAGGATAGTCGGGAGGTTCCGCTCCTTGTTAGCTACCAGCGTAGTAAGCTCCTGATAGAGTGTGTCCTCCTGCCTGCCTTTATGCCACAGGTTTTGCATGTTCTGGTCTTCGAATAGGCGTATATTTTTTGTGAAATCAATCTCAGTTGTTGCGGACAGGGGCTGTATTTGGATACTTCTCAGGTGCTTGCTCTGGAAGAGTCGGATAAATCGGGACCGTAGTCGTTCATCATCGTAGCCGGTTGGAAGGTCTTGTTCTCGTCGTGACAACGCGTCAGGTTTCCCCATAGTCTTCCCCGGCTTCCATTCCAGCGCGAAGTTAAATCGTGAAATAAGTTCTGACCAACGGACCTGTCTTTCAGATAGCTGACGTTCACGGTAGAAGTATTGAAGGTTCTTATGATCTGTTAGAACTGTGAACTTCTTAACCATGTGTAGCTCAGGGGCCCAGGCTTCTAAGCAACGAACAATAGCAAGAAGCTCTTTGTCGTGTATTGGGTAGTTAGCCTCTGTCGCTGAGTGCTTCTTCGAGTAGTAAGCAACGGGCTGCCAGTTATTATCCTTGTCTTTCTGCAGCAGTAGGCCGCCAGTTGCATATCCTGAAGAGTCGGCCTCTACCAAAGTTTCTCTCTCTGGGTCGAAGTGGCCTAGTATTGGTGCAGTGACAAGAAGTTCTCTAATGCTTTCGAACGCTTGATCGCAGGCTGCATCCCAATGAAAGACAGCCTCCTTCTTCGTTAGGTTAATTAAGGGTTGGGCGAGGTCTGAGAATTCCGGGATAAAGACTCGATAGAAGTTGGCAAATCCAATAAAGGCTCGAACGGCCTTAACTGTCGTTGGTGTAGCCCACTCGCGAATTGCGACTACCTTTTCAGGATCAACCTGGATGCCAACTTCTGCTTCGACAATGTACCCAAGGTATTTGACGCGTTTAGTCTCAAACTCGCACTTGTCGATATCGATCTGGAGTCCGGCATCCATCAAGCGCTGAAGAACCTTCCCAACCTTCTGCCTATGATCTTGGAGCGTTCCTGAGGAATAGATTAAGATGTCGTCGACGTAGGCTGAAACCAGACTCCGCAACAATCAAATCAATCAATCTTAAGGTTGTCGATTGGTTTGATTAGCTTGCGGCGACGCTGCTGATTGATTGCGGATTGATTGTTAGGGTTTTTGAGCAGATTGATTGCGATTGATTGGTTGATTGGCTGATTGATGCTAAGAAGTAGTATACAGGGGGTTATGGTGTTGTACTCCAGCCTTCTATATCGTACTGTTGTACAATCTCCTCATCTTTGACGTCACTCCACTTATCTTCATCATCACCGTTGTTGTACAAGCCGTCAAAGCCAGCTCGTCTCCACGAACGTACAAGCTGAAGGGCAGCAAGTAACTCGCTGCCAAGAGCTCGCCGGCGCGGCTCAAGTAAATCGCCAAGCTCGCTAAAGAGCCTCTCGCAGTCGCAACTAGATGCTGGTATCGTGAGTATATCAATCGTAAACTGGCTCAAACACGGGTATTTTGAGCGTAATTGAATCCAGTACTTGACTGGGTGGCCATCGCTAAGATACTGTTCGCTTGTCCACTCTGGCTCTTGAGTTCTCCAGCGCTCGTACTCATCGTCGTGGGCAGCCTCTACCTGAGCCTTGTTGCGCCGTACGAGGGCGCCAATCACATCATCTATTCCTCTATGCCTTGGTTTTGCAGTTGTTTGAGATAGAGGACGTGTACGTTGAGGCTTATACGACTGCCAGAGCTGCAGGAAGCCAGCGTTGGCTGATGTTAGCCATTCTGGCTTATCCACCCAGCTGTTCTCGCAGTAGTATTTGTAGTATGGATGGAGGCAGGTAGCAGCGTAGTATGCTGGCGATCGATCGAGCTTGTTGTAGTAATCGTTGGCCTTACTCCAGGCGGTGCGGAGGTTAACAAAGAGGTGATCTTCAGGCGCATCAGGTGGGTTGAAGTCAACTTGCTCGTACGAGCGCGTACGGGCTTCGAGCGCGCCAAGTACGTATTCAAATACAGGAATAGTCTCATATATAGCGCCGTATTTGCCTGCCTTTCCGCGACCCTCAAGCTTCTCCGTAGCAAGCTTAAGCGGCTCTAGGCAGTCCTGATACTCTGTTATCACCGCCCAATCAGCAGCTGTAAGTCCTGTTGATCTCATCCAACTAGGTGCTTCAGGGAGTTTATTGCCACGTTGACAAGCGCGGCGATCTTCAAGGGAGAGTGCGTTAATGTAGTGCTCAGCGTAAGAGTTGTATGCTGCCTGGAGTTGAGTTGCGCGTTTGAAGGCAGCGTAGTAAGAGTTCCAGCGTGTAACAACAGGCTTCACAGGCTCAAGTACGTGGAGGCGCTCTCTAGCTGGCAACTCGGCGTTGGCGGCGGTTTGGAAGCTTCGGAAAATTTCGTGTTGTTGAGGCGTTTTTATATGGTTGATAACGTCGATAAGTACACCTAAGGGCCCTTCTTGACGCCACTCCTGCATGTACACCTCCTCTGTTTGGAGCTGCTCGTCGTTGTTGTTGTTGTACGCCTCTTGATTGCTGCCAAAGATAATTGCCTGGCCAATAAGGTTAAGCGTGTGAGGGCCGCAGCGGAGGCGTCGGTGAGCAGCGTTGAAGTCGTACGCGTGGGCGAGCGAGGAGACTGCAGTATCGTTGTTTGCAGCATTGTCGAGGACGAAGTAGCCGAGTTTATCACTCCCAATACTGTATTCTTGGAGCGTCTTTTTAATTGTATCAGCGATAGCATCACCAGTATGAGAGCCTGCGAGATGTGGGAGGGCGATGGGGAGATCTTGTATCACTCCAGAGGCGTTAGCAAAGTGTGCAACGACTCCAAAGAATCCACGCTTGCCACCCTTTGTCGTCCAACCATCAAAGCTTATGTGGATCTTGCTTGCAGCTTCTGACAGAGCGCAGACAATCTGTGGCTGCATATATTGGAAGAGGCGCATTGCGTAGGTAGCTACACTGCGAGGACTTACCCACAAAGCTGCCTCTGCCTCTGGGTTTGCAAGGCTAATCATCTCGCGAAAGGACGGCCTTGCAAGTAGCTCCATTGGCAAGTTGTTATCAAGAAGGCAGAACACTGCAACTTCACGAAACTGCTGGATGTTGAAGTTGCCCATCGCGTTGGCAGCCTCTTGAGAGACTGCAACACCAGTCTCCAGCGTCTGTCGTAGAGAGAGTTGCTGCCCTGTTCTTCGAGGCTTCAGGCCGTCTTTTGTAAAGCCATGGCCTCGTTTCTGAAGGCCAAGATGAGCTGCAGCTGAGGAGGTGGCCTTTGATACGTCAAAAACTCCACTGCCGCCAGTGTCAATGACCTTGTGGATGTGGCAGTATTTGCATACAAACCACACTCGATTCTGATCGTAGAGCTCAACAACGCGATATCCATGTTGAAAGATCCAACTCTTGACGCGCCGCCCAGTTGTAAGAGGCTTCATGAACCGAGGGAGGCGATCCCAGTTAATGCCGTCAAAGTTATCGCCATTATCAGGCTCTGTATCAACACTAGCCTCTGTTGTTGCTGCTGTACCAGCCTGGCTGCCACAGTCCGCAACAATCAATTAAGTGGGTCCTAGAAGGTTCAGATTGGATTGATTGATTACCGCTTTAAGCCTAGTAGTTACCTATAGGAGTTTAAGCCCTACCTAGATAGGTAAGTGGGTCTAGGAGAGTGACCGGATTGAATTGATTGTTGCGGAGTCTACTGGCTGCCCTCAGCCGCACCCTCCTCCTCTGTTTGCGACTCGAAAAATTGCGACTCAAACGTTGTGGCCTGGCTTACGGCGGCGCCAAGGGTTTCCTGAGGCGACAGCGATCGCTGAGATAGGACAGAGGGCCTTGATAGGCGCGCCCGTTTGGCGGCGGCGGCGGCGGCAGCAGTATTGGTGGGAACTCGAGAGCGTTTGGCCATCGTGGGCGATACTAAACACTAAAGAAAAATGTCTGTATAGGTAGCTAGGCAACTAGTGTTGTGTGTAAGGGATTATTAGGGAACTGAGTGAGCGAAATCGTTGTTGTATTAAGAACAGCGAAGGACTAGCTATATAGGTGCGGGGTGAAGCCTAGAAGAGGCTAGCCCCTAAGCAGAAGGAGCTAGTCCTATAAGAGGAGAGCTAGCTGGTGAGAAGTGAATGCATAGAGACTGGCTTGCCCGGCCGACAGGGATCACAAGCTAAGCGAGATAGGGGTCCAAGATAACTATCTTCAACACCAAAAACCTTCTCTTAATACGACACTACTCGCCTTACAACTCGTTAATAATAAATCAATCTAACTAATCAAATCAATCAATCTGACCTTCGCAAGTTGATTTGATTAGCTATTTTGAAAAGCTTAGATTGAGTTGATTGAGTTGGTAAAAACTCCAAATGACCAATCAAATCAATCAATCTGACCAATCTGGATTGATTGTTGCGGAGTCTGGCTGAAACAAAGTCGTCAAGGTAGTCCTGCAGAACACCATTGATGTATCGTTGAAATGCAGCCGGTGCTCCTGTCAGGCCAAAGGGGGCCACCCGCCATTCGAATAGACCGTATCTAGTTCGGAAAGCTGTCTTCCATTCTTCTCCTTTGGCCACGCGGATCTTGTGAAAGGCTGCGATAACGTCGAGTTTTGTAAACCATTTAGCTTTTGCTACATTTCTTAGTGTCTCTGTAAACAAAGGTAGTGGATAACGGTCCTTCCTAGTAATGTTGTTTAGGCCTCGATAGTCAACACAGAATCGGATGCCTCCTCCTGGTTTTTTAATCATCAACACTGGCGCAGCTGCAGGGGAGCCGCTTGCACGGATAAAATCCTTGTCTAGCAGCTCAGTGAGGGTTTTCCTAAGCACTAGTAGCTCTTCTCGGCCCATGCCGTAGAGTGGTCCCCATGGAATAGTCTTCTCGTTTCCATCCTGGTCCTTCTCAATCTCAATGTGGAGATCGACGCCTTTACGGTGCGGAGGCAGCTTCTCAGCTAGGAGTTGATCAAAGGCCTTCAACCATTGGTGGTACTGGGGTGGGAGCTTCGTCTTAGGGTCTGATCGCTGGCGCGGCTTTAAGGCCTTCTCGATGTCTGCAATAGAAACCGCAAACACACCAGTGTCGAGGGCTATACTGTTTTCTTTGTTCTTCCGCCGGCTTCTCCTCACCTCTGCCATAAATGCAGAAGCTATTACCAGAGTAGCCTTGAGCTGTGGTGGCTTGTATGCCGTCTTCTTGTGGTTCCATACGCGGATATTTGATGCACCAATATCTAGGCAGCCTTGTTTGGCGGAAATCGTGACGTCGGCATCCTCTAGCCAAGGCTTTCCCAAAATTACGTCGTACGTCAGGCTAGGTACGACGTAGAAGAAGACACGTTTCTGTTGGTGGCCGTCTATGTCTATCGAGGCGTAAGTGACTGTATCTAGGACAGTACTTGGCTCTGCGTTCTTCCCGGCTGCTTCCTCTAGCTGGCGCGGGGCTATCTTGATTGATGGCAGTCTCAGAGATCGAAAGAGTTGTTCATTAATGGCGGAATAGCAAAGGCATCCTGAGTCCACAAGTCCAGTGACAAAGTCGGTTCCATTGAGTCTAACGTCCACTACAAAGGGATCGCTATCCATCTTTTGCTTTCCAGTCTCTTTCCATTCTCTCTGAGCTGCCACGTGGTCCTATTGCTCTGCTTGAGGGTCTTCTGAATCCTCCTCTACAGCTGCTTTGGTGACTACGGTACTCTTTGCGGTCTTGACGCCAACATAAGTTGGTCGAAGTGCGGCTGCCAGCGGGCAAGTAGCTATTCGGCAGTTGTTGCGGCCGCATCGGAGGCAACGTCGACCCTGGCGTCGAGCATCGATTTCTTCTTGGTTCACCCACTTTGCCCGTTTCCCAAGAAGCTCTTGGTCCTCAGGGCGCTTAGAAGGGAACCCATTTATGTTGGCCTTGCCACGGAGACCGACAGCGTTCACTTGAGTGGTTGCGGGCTGCGTAGGTTCCCATTCCATCATGTCCTGGTGATTGCTGTAGCCAGCAACATTGGCGTCAACTGTTGTCATTGGAGCTGGGGAGGGTGTATCCAGCTGTGTAGCCGCTGCCTGCAACTTTCTTCTTTGTCCACTGACCATAGAGTTCCATGTCGTTACTTACGTCTACGCATCTTTGAACAAACCCAGCGTACGTGTCGGTGTCGCTTCCAGAAAGGCCTACGAGGCGGTCTCTCATTTTGTTGCTGAGTGCGTTGCGGAGGTAGGATATCTTCGCGTCATCGTCCCATCCTTCTGCGTTGGCGTTGGCAATCTCTTTCTCAAAGCGAGGGTAGAAAGATATGAAGGTCTCGTCTTCTCGTTGGCGTATAGAGTGCAGGTTCTGGATTGCTTTCTGCTTGCGGTTGCGTTCTCCATAGAGGAGTTCAAGGCGCTCAAGGAGTTGACAAGGGTTTGGCAAGTCTTGTCTAAGCTGCGTCTCGTAGAACGTTGTAACGTTCGTCTTTGCTGCTCCTTCGAGGTGCATGAAGATGTAGCGTATGTATGTATGTATGTATTGTTTAACGTCCTATGAAAGCCTCCCAGGGGGCATGAAAGACGGGTAGCGCCCTGTATGGTACTCAGGTGCTCCTATTCTTTGGGTGTTGGCAGTGTGTGCAGTCTGGTAGGGTAATTTCCGCCAGTTGAAAAGACTCTATCTAGGTTCTGGGCCGTGGGGCCAGGGATGTGTTGAGCAATGAAGCAGAGCTCTTGTTCTGGGCCAGTAGGCATTAGGGTGGATCCCTTGTGTTCTGAGGCAGCTAAGTGCCGTAAGAGAGAGTAAGAAAAAGGTACGTGGGTGTGGAGAGCCGGTGCTCTGTCGAATCGGAGCCGTGGCTCTGCGCGAGGAGAGCCTTTGTACTAGGCTTGGCGATGCCTGTGTCGAAGGAGATAGGTGTAGTAGGAAGGCAGAGCCAGGCCTGTCCTTCTTCTTTATCTCTTAAAGTTGCGAATCTGTAAGGCCATGCTGGCTGCCTTATTTGCGGTCAAGAGCCAGTGCTCTGTCGTGTAGGTGTCATGGCCCTGCATGAAGCAGGGACAGGGCCTTCGAGGTGTAGGAGAGGTGGGTGTGAAGGCAAGGCGATGCCAGAAGTTGTCCTTCCCGTCTCCAATTTGTATGTAAGGCTATGCTGGCTGCCTTATTTGCGTGTTGTGTCAGGTCGGGGACTCTGACCGTTGGTCTTTAGAGAGCTGCGGGCAGCTTTCGTCGTTGTAGGTGTGGAGAGCCGGTGCTCTGTCGGGTCGTGCCGTAGCTCTGCGCATGGAGAGCCTTTGTATTTAGGCCTGGCAGATGCCTATATCTTGCAAGAACAAGGAGTGTCAAGGCTGTCTCCTTGTCTTAGCGGTAGTTGTGGCCTTCGACCGAACGTGAAAATCTGAGTAGCGCACGGGCCATTTTGTAGACATCTCAGCTCACCAGGGAGATGAAAGACAAAAGAGGCCAGCGCGCCTGCCACAGCGCCTGCAGCCGGAAGAGGACGCTGGAAAACAGATTTAAGAAGGCATTTGAGTTTTGTTTTGATGAAAAATCGATGGATATCGACCTTTCGTTGACCTGGAAAAGTTGATGTTCGGTGAGGTTGTATTGTGTGAGGCTACAAACAGTATATGTAGGTGGGTGACAGCAAACATTGCTAGTCCCAGATAGGCATAGCACCCGTACCATCGGTGAGTTGCGACTGCGGAACAAAGAAGAAGATACCCCAAACCGTGACATCGAGCCTCACGCAACTTGCGAGGAGACCAGAAGACAGAGCCACCGTGATACTCCTGGCGCTGTTGAAGAGTGTCGGATGTAGGACAGGGCAGAAGAGAGGAAGAAGGTTGTTGTATTGAGAGAGCTACATAGAGCGATTATATACACAACCGAGATGAGTAAGCAGATGACGAGGAGTCACGTGAGTGATGCAGTTCACATGTACATTGTGAACTGAGGTGCCATGCTGACACACCCCCTGAGGTATCCATGTTGGATGGAGACCTCACAAACAATAAAAGTATCAAGAGAGTGAAATGCGTGCGCGCGCCGCGCAGCTAATCCAACTAACCAAGGGGTACAGGAGAAGGAGAGTTCTTGACAATAAGGTGATGAATGTCCTTCAGCCCAAGCTGGCGTATAAAGTTCTCGTGTTTCTATCGAGGAAGCAGCTTTGTGAAGCCGTTAGCAGGCATCTTAGCAGTAGGCTTCTATTCAATAGTGATTCTTCTAGAGTCTACCTCCTGGCGAAGCCACATTTGATAGATATCAACATGGCGAAGCTTCGTTTAGATGCGATTAGCGTCACCTTCGATAAGGCGTACGGTCTGCGCATTATCACACTAGAGAGCCTTCTTAGTATAAAGCGTGAAGCCGATGTTGCGGCAGAAGCGATCCTAATATTGCGATTTAATACTAGCAGCTGAGAGAGCATACAGCTCTGCTTTAGTAGTAGAACGAGTGACTAACTAAAGCATAGTAGCTTTCTAGTTAATAGGCATGCCGTAAAGCATGAAGACGTATCTAGTTGTCAGATAGCAGGCGTGTCGAGCCGAAAGTGCCGACACCGCTAGCTAATAATGGGTTAGCGTCTTAGCAGAACAAAACTCTCAGCGCGCACCTTAGAACAGAGAACAATACAATCAATCATGAACATCCATCACTTTTGTGCAATATCTCATCTAATCTGACAATTAAGAGTCTCACTGCCTCTATAACGAGCAACGAACACGCAATAATGGCGACAAACCAGAGCCAGAGGGACGCAACAGTCATCCTCACCGACTCGAGCAAATGGATCCCCTGGTACCGCCAAATCAAGATGCAATGCGAAGCCCTAGAGATCTGGGACATTGTAGATCCAGCGGGCAACACTCAGCCTCGTACAAAGCCGACCGAACCTCTCCCTCCACTCGTATCCGACTATGAACCAGCCGCTGCTCTGAGAAATACATCATCAGCTCCATCCTCCTCTACACGAACCGCGAGAGCCAATGCCCGAGCGCCTACACAAGATACAGTTGACATAGTCAACCCTGCTGTTCAAACTCCAGCCATACCAGCTCGATACTCAGAACCAGACTCCGCAACAATCAATCGGATCGGCATGATTGATTCCTATCTAGGTTAAAGGCTGCCTAATAAAGTAACTCTTTAACCTATATAGGAATCAATCATGTCGATCGATTGATTGTTGCGGAGTCTGCTCAGAACTCTCAGCGGAGGGGAAGGAGGCATACGATGGGGACTCAAGGGAATTCAAGATGGTTTTTGAATCATACAAAATACGCGAACGAAACTATCGAGACGAACGCACAAACATTGCGGCAATGATCAGACACCTGAATGCAACAGTTAGCCCACACCTTCAAGTGAGCTGCTTTGAGGAACATGGAACTCTCCGCACCTGGATCACAAACCTCCAGGTAGCAGTTGGAGTAGACCTCGACGATGAGATCAGAAGGGTACGAGAGAGGTACCACGATTCCTTGAGACCTATGAGAAGCCCGCAAAATTGGGAATCATGGCTCAGCGAATACGACCAAGCTGCAACTCGCGCCGAAGCCCTAAAGATAGGGGACGTGATACAAAGCAAGCTGGTTGTGGACGACTTCCTAAAAGCAGTCTCTAAGATTGCCCCAGCATGGATGGCAACATTCACTGGAGCGGGAAGCGACCGGAACAATATAGAAAGAAGGCAGATGATGAAACTCTTCCGCGAACACATGAGCCTAGCTCACCCAACACGAGGCAAATCAAGAAGTGCCTTTATGACGGGTGAAGCAGCCTACGCGGCGAGCGGTGAATCCGACTCGAACACACAGGGGGACGCCTCAAGTGTGCAAATTAGAGCGCCATCTACCAACCCTAGCCAGGGAAACCAAAGGCAAACAAACAAACGCAAAATGAATGCACCTGGCAACAAGTCCAAGCAGTTCCAGAAAAGGAATACAGCAGAAGCTGGCGACATATGTCCTGCTTGTGAACAACCTATGTCAACCCAACTTTGGAGACCCCAGATTGGTTCAAACCGAACAAACACATCACAAAGCTGGTACAGTACAAACTTCAGCATGATGCAGACTTACAAAGAATAATACAGGAAACAAACCTGGAAACGAAGCGACCACGCCTAACTACGGCATCACGATCAATTACACCCTACATTAAGACATCACAAACACCGGACTCAGTCACTGATTGACTAGATGGACGCGAGATCTCGAGCTGGACGAGGCATGATGAAAGCGGCATTCAATGCGAGCAATCAAGGATACCATTAAAGGATGCATTCATCCTGGATTCTGGCTCGACGACGCACATCTGCAACAACCTCTCAAGGCTCGAAGAGGTACGCCCGCCTGCGATGGGAGATTACATTTGGGCTGGCAACTCAAGGTTTGGATACAAGGATACGGAGCAGTCAAGTGACGCAGAGAGGCTCAGGGCAAACAAATTCTACACCTGAGCAATGTTGCCTGGTGCCCAGACTTCCTCTGCAGCCTCGTATCATTCAGGCTGCTCCGAAGACAAGGTATATGGTGGGACAATCGAGAAGACCGACAAGCCTACGACGATGGGATGGTTCAACCATTGCCACCTTATCGGAACATGGGTTATCGAGCCACCTACTACATCAACTTCAGCCTTTCATGTGCGTATGAATCGAGCCAAACGATCACCACAAAAGGCTACTGCCATATTATGGCACAAACGACTCGGACATCCCGGGCCGTCCGCGATCGAGCACCTCGTGCAGCAATCTGAGGGGTGAGGATCAAGGGCATCACTACCGTGGAGTGTGACGCCTGCGGCAGGTCAAAATCGAAACGACAAATACGCAGGACGCCCAGACTGAACGACGAAGGGCCAGGTGAAAGGGTAGCCATCGACTTCCATGAGTATGAGGACGGCAGTTTCACCAAGGAGAAGAGCCAAATGCTGGTCACTTGCCGACGGTCCCGATACCACAGTCCGCAACAATCAATTAAGTGGGTCCTAGAAGGTTCAGATTGGATTGATTGATTACCGCTTTAAGCCTAGTAGTTACCTATAGGAGTTTAAGCCCTACCTAGATAGGTAAGTGGGTCTAGGAGAGTGACCGGATTGAATTGATTGTTGCGGAGTCTACCCGATACACATGGGACTTCTACTTCAAGGACAACAGACCGGCTCGCTCAATCATTCGCCTCCTAGGCCTCTTCGTCCAGTTCATGAAGAAACAATTCAACATCACAGTCAAAGTCATCGAGACTGACAACGAGATCGTTACCGTCAAACAAGAGGTCGAAAAATGGTGCACGTCCCTATCAATCAAACTCGAGCCCTCCGCTCCAGATACTCAAGCTCAAAACGGAGGAGCCGAGCGCTCAGGGGTGTTATAAAAGAAAAGGCACGCGCAATTCGACTGGATGCAAACCTTCCATGGAACTCTGGCCAGAAACTACCAGAGCGGCGGTATACCTATACAATCGAACGCCAAATTACCCAACAATTGGAAGACACCATACGAAATATTCTTTACACGCGCAGCTGCCATCAACGCATAGTCACCGGACCTCGAAAACCAAATCAAGCTCACCTAAAAGCATATGGGTGTAAGGCTTTCGCAATGACAGACGACACCCACAGAGGGAACTCTGGCCAGAAACTACCAGAGCGGCGTATACCTATACAATCGAACGCCAAATTACCCAAACAATTGGAAGACACCATACGAAATATTCTTTACACGCGCAGCTGCCATCAACGGCATAGTCACCGGACCTCGAAAACCAAATCAAGCTCACCTAAAAGCATATGGGTGTAAGGCTTTCGCAATGACAGACGACACCCACAGAGGAAAGTCCAGGCTACAGAGACTAGATCCGAAGCCTGGATTGGATACCTAGTGGGATACCAGTCAACGAACATTTACCGCATATGGATCCCATCCATGGCAAAGGTAATCAGCACTCGCGACGTAGTGTTTGACGAAGACACAATCTTCAACGGCAAGACTGAGGACCTGATGGACAATCTCATGCACAACACCCTAGAGGAAATCGCAACTTGGGTGAGAACAGTCGAACTCCCAGGTACTCAGAGCCAACAACCAGAAACCGAGACGTTCTACGAGGACGATACGACGCAGGAAGAGAGCCCGCGCACTCAGAAAACCAGATACCACCAAGGAAGGAAGGTGGTAGAGGCATATCTAACCCCGCCACCAACTCCTCCACCTGTGGCCTTGCTAGTTCAAGAGAGGTGAACAACGAGGATATGACGAACATGTCCAACCAATCAACATCAATGACCAGTCCATGGGCAGCCGCATTCATGGCGGCACCGAATCAGGACACATTGGTCAACACGAAGGAAAGCCAATCGATAAGGCTCAGGTGAAGAGACTGCTATCCAAGGGAATCAAGCCCCATCGCAACCAGCTACCGCCACTCCCAACAGCATACTCAAAGCTAGAAGACCATCCACTATACGAAATGTTCAAGGAAGCAGAAAAGACACACCTTCAGAGTCACCAACAAATGAAGTCATGGACTGGGTCCAAGCATCACCAGTCAAACGAGCAGGGCACCAGATTCTAGACTGTATGTGGGTATACACCTACAAACTCGACAAGCATCACCGCCTCATCAAATGCAAGGCAAGATTGTGGTAAGGGGAATCAACAACGCAACATAACCTCCAAGACACATATGCAGCAACATTGGCAGGACGCTCATTCAGAATGCTCATGGCAATCGCCGCCAAATACGATCTTGAGCTGAAGCAATACGACGTCACTAATGCTTTTGTGCATGCTGCAATCGACAGAGAAATATACATGAGGATGCCAAAAGGATATCAGAAGCCTGGCACTCTACTCAAAGTGCAAAAGGCACTCTACGGGCTCCGGATCTCACCATCACTGTGGCAGAAAGAATTCACCGCAACTCTTGCTTCGATAGGGTTTCAACAAATACCACAGGAGCCATGCTGCATGATCAAGGACGGAGTTATCATCTTCTTCTATGTGGACGATATCATCGTTGCGTACCATTCAAAGCAAGAATCAGAGGCAATGAAGGCCATAAACCGGATCCAAGAAAAATACGCTTGTACGGGAGGAGACGACTTACAGTGGTTTCTCGGCGTAGAGGTCATGCGCAATCGCAAGCAGAAGACCATACAGCTATCTCAAGCTGCATACGTCGACAAAATCAGTCAACTCATCAACCACCAAAATGTAAGGCATGATACGCCAATGTCAGGCATCGAACTCCGACCACGAAAAGGACTCGCAGCACCAGCTGAAGTCAGCAAGTACCAACGCAAGATTGGATCTCTGCTGTTCGCAGCAGTCACCACAAGACCGACATCGCCTTCGCAACATCGCGCCTCGCTCGGTTCCTAGTCAATCCAAGCATAGAACATCAAGAGGCAGCGGACCGCGTACTACTCTACCTAAGAAAGACAATGAACCTAGCTCTGGAGCTAGGCACAGGTGAAGGTCTTCAAGTAGCAAGTGACGCATCATTTGCAGACAACACCCTGGACAGGAAGAGCTCACAAGGCTACGCCATTAAGCTGTTTGGCGGCCTCATCTCCTGGAGAGCAAGCAAGCAGGATACCGTTACTACTTCAACCACGGAAGCAGAATTACTTGCTCTTTCCCAGGTGGCCAAGGAGGCCATATTCACGTCGCGACTGCTGAGGGAGCTTCGGGTAACTCTGAGCGATCCAACAATCACAATCAAATGCGACAACCAACAGACCATCCGACTAGTCACAGAGGACGTAGCCAAACTTCAAAAAAACTTCGGCACGTTGATATACACAATCACTGGCTACGACAAGAGGTTACCCGAAAGGTGATCAAGGTAGAGTATGTGCCGTCTGACAACATGATCGCAGACGGGTTCACAAAGCCACTGCCAGCCAATAAATGGGCCAGGTTCCTTGATCAACTGGGACTCGTCGAGCGCGAAGAAGCCCCGCTCAGAGATTGAGCTTAAGGAGGTGCAAGAGCAACTGGAAGGCCTCATTATGTAGGATCGATCAACCAGTTTATGCAGCTTGCAATATGCCTTCCAAGCTGAGGGGTGTGTCAGATAGCAGGCGTGTCGAGCCGAAAGTGCCGACACCGCTAGCTAATAATGGGTTAGCGTCTTAGCAGAACAAAACTCTCAGCGCGCACCTTAGAACAGAGAACAATACAATCAATCATGAACATCCATCACTTTTGTGCAATATCTCATCTAATCTGACACATTGCCGCGGTGCCCGCATCGCGCGGGGAATACTGGAAGTCGGACAAGCGATTGCCCATCGTAAAACATTAATATAACTAGGGGATACCCTGCTAGACTAGGTAGAGGACTTACGATCCTGCCTCTCCACCTTGATCAAGGTAAAAGATGGTGCATTTCGTCCTCCGCCTATGGAGGCCATTAGTACTCATCTAGGTGAAATATTAAAGCTGTCAGATCACGAGTAACTATCTCTTCGTTTCGCAGTGCTTATTCGGAGATCTTGTCCAAAGCTACGATTCTAGACTTTAACCCAGTCCCTTTACCTGCTGTGGAGTGGCTGGCTAGACATGTCAACAATCCGTCAGTTTCCCGTTAACGGATTATTATTATTATTATTCCATTTAGAGTCCTTTTTAGTCAGAGATTATGCAAGACTTTGGCCTAGGCCGTTCTATATAGGTGTTTTCTATGAGTAGTTTCTTTGGGGTAGTACAGTTTGAGGATGTTTTGCGTGCTCCTATTCTAGAGTAGATCTGGAGTAGGCGCTAGTGCTAAAGAGCCAGAGATGTCAACAAGCAAGTCAAGCTGGCTTGATTCTTATCGATTGCAGATCACAGACAATATAGAGGCTCGTGCACAGTGGCACGTCCCAGAGAATGGTCTGTGATCTGCAATCGATAAGAATCAAGCCAGCTTGACTTGCTTGTTGACATCTCTGTAAAGAGCAGTGTGGTAGATAGAAAGAGATGTAGCAGCGGGCTCTTTATAGTAAGAAATACAGTTTTGTTAGTTTTATAGAGTAGCTCTCTCTAAGGTAGTGTTATACAGTGACTGTGTGTATTTCTGGTGTTGCCCTAGGTGCCATTTTCTTGTTCTAATTCTAGTACTCGTAATAAAAGCTAGGTGTAACGGGCTGAGCCTCGAGTCACATGACTAGGCTGCTAGCCTAGTCGCTTCCCCGGCAACGTGAGGGCCGTGCGCCAACCCAAACAAAGCAGGCTCGCCGCTTGCGTCTATACATGGGCAAAATGGTCGGTTATTCCGGTCGGTTATTCCGGTTAACCGGTTGGTCGGCATTTTCGGCCGGTCTTGGTCGACCGGTTTGATTAATATAATTAAATTGGTTAAACTGGTTAACTAGTTGAATATCTATAAGCTTCTTGTCTTTAATATAATCCTGCAAGCTTACTTCTTTCCTCGTTACTATTCTACGTTATGTCACTTCTTGCTGAAACCTCGTCTTCATCTTTACCTGCCAACTTCTACTCCTTTATAGAGATCTCTAAGGAGCCTCTATCTATAAAAAGGAGTAGTAAGGGCGTTACTATCTACACCTGCAAAGTTTGCGTTCTTCGACCGTTCTCCGGAAATCATCGCATAAATGCGGTCCGACACGTTCGGAATAATCACCCATTACTAGCTCTTACTCCTCCTCTCGCGTTATCAAGCCTAGCTCCTGAGTCAGTGACTGGAAACTCCCTTACACATAACCCTCGCAAGATTACGTCCTTTTTCTCTTCTTCTCCGTCGCCCGATTCTATAAGGAACGTCTTCAGTCTCCCGCGGTATCATAATGCTATCGTAGCCCTCTTCACACAGCGTCGGCTCCCGTTTTCTGCTATTAAGTGGAAAGAGTTCCAAGAGCTCTCTCTTGCTGCCAATCCGTATATTGAGGACCAACTTCTAAAAACCCGACGATCGCTCCTACGCATAATCATCACAAATAAAGCCTACTATTAGGAACAGATTAAAGAGAGCCTACAAACCGCTGTGAGCTCTATTCACATCTCCTCCGATCTCTGGTCTTCGCCTAACCGCTATTCTCTTCTGGGTTAGCACAATATGAGTCATTAAGATCAAGGTAAGTCTTCTACTTACATAGAACAATCAAGTCCTTAACAACCTACTTATATACTATTGTTATGGAGCCTTCAACACCAACCTCACGTCCCCATCGAATATTATAAGACTAGATTTAACGTCTCTTACTCCATCTCCTATCCCCACGTCATCACCCACCCCTATACTATCACCCACTCCTATTCAATATCACGAATCTCCAGATGAGTTCGTGCAGGGCGTATCACGTACGTGAAACGTGCAATAATTGCAAGGAAGGATTTCCGTCAAGGTACATCACACATCTGGAAGTACGGACTCCAATACATTCGAGATAGCGATAAGAAAGAGGTGTATTACTGCCATGAGTGCAGGGTTGGGAAGAGCAAGCAAGAGTTGTTTGTCATCAATGGCACTTCTAGGATCCGGAATCACCTGGAACAGAAGCACCAGATTGATCCCCAGAGTGGCATCAAGCGAAAGGGTTCTGTACGGAAGTCTATAATCGACCAGCAAAGGATGGGGCTGCTTCCAGCATCTTTTTCTGGAAGGAGTCAGTAGAGAAGTTTAAAGAGCTTCTAATTCGTTGGATTTGTACTGCCATATAGCCTTCTTTCAATTAGAGAACCAGTACTTTCGTGAACTACTCTCTTTTTAAATCCGGCACTACTCAACCACCTCCCGAAGGCTGCGAAGACTATCCGAAGCTGGGTAATGAATGCATTCATATCGAAGAAGCAACAGCTTAGGAGGACCTACACCATTCACGGAGTAGGATCTCTATCCACAGTCGCAACAATCAATTAAGTGGGTCCTAGAAGGTTCAGATTGGATTGATTGATTACCGCTTTAAGCCTAGTAGTTACCTATAGGAGTTTAAGCCCTACCTAGATAGGTAAGTGGGTCTAGGAGAGTGACCGGATTGAATTGATTGTTGCGGAGTCTATCTCTATCTCCTTTGATCTCTGGACTTCACCAAACCCTTACGCTATCCTAGGCGTCGTCGCTATGTGGATTGATACTACCGGCATGCGACGTGTTACCGCTTTAGGTATGCGACGTATATACGGCGAACACACTGGAGAGAATCTTGGATCGGTGGTCCTTGAATTGCTGGAAGAATACGACATTAGCGGAGATCAGATTGGATACTTTATGCTGGATAATGCCTCGGCAAATGATACCGCTGTTGAGTTTATACTCAAGGATCTCTGCCCATGGATGAAGTCAAACAACGTCGTCATCGCCGGCTGCGTTGCTTGGGCCATGTCATCAACCTCTGTTGCCAGGCGTTCCTTATGGGGCGAAACTGTGAGAAGTATCTTGCGAAGCTGGGAAGCATCATCAACGTGGCGACTATACGAAGGTGGAAGAGCTCTGGAAGAAGTTCGGATGTTTGGGTCGTCTTCACAACCTGGTGCGATACATCAGGCTTACTCCACAACGGCGTGAGGAGTTTGCTACAATTATTATCGGCGGAGATCTTTCGCAATTCGACGGGCTTGAGCTTATCCAGAACAACTCGACCCGCTGGAACTCATGGTTTTATTCGATTACACGTGCATTAAATGTTCGAGAACGTTTAGAGCTCTTCTCGGCTCGTCATGTACCTGGAAAGGGCTCCGTAGGGATCGCGAACTTTAAGCTTGATGGACAGCACTGGTTTGAGCTTGAAAAGATTGAACTCGCTCTCAAAGACTTCTATGCTGCAACTTTGCTTTCTGAAGGTAAGAAGACGTCACTTGCGGACTGGTTTTCAACTTTGGACTGCCTTCTCCGGGAGATAAGCGAGACGAAGGATCACTACCACGACATCCACACTGAGGACGATAACAACTTTACATGGAAGTACCTTCAAGGCTGCGCTGATGCTGCTTGGTTAAAGTGCGTTGAGTACTATAACAATCAGCAGCTGAATTGGCAAAATCGATTCCCTGAAGATACTGACCTTCCACCGGCATATTATGCGGCTCAAATCCTTGATCCATATCGCAAGTGGGATGGTTCAGGCAAGAGTGGGTTCTTCATGGCGACGAAGAGAAGAAGAGGTGGTTTGAAAACGCACAATTAGCGGTGAAGCATCTCTGGGAGACAGAGTATAAGGAAGGTACCCTGTCGAGATGCTGCCACCACCAGCCAGGAAGGAGAGAGATCCTGACCCAGCATTTGATCGCCAGCGGGAACATAAGCGCATTCGAATAGACGCTCCAGTTTCTACAACTGATTTGTATGAACAATACATCTCTACTGACCGGCTTCATAACGAAGAGGCAGGTTGCAATGAGGCTATTGCGTACTGGCTATCTCGCTACGACTCCCAACGAGATCTCGCTCGCTTCGCTCTAGACATGTTTGCGATCTCGCCTATGTCGGATGAATGCGAACGTCTTTTTAGTAGCGCGAAGCTTACTATCGTCGATCGCCGTGGTAGGCTGAAGGCAGATATTATAGAAGCGTGCGAGTGTCTCCGGGCCTGGTATGGAAAGCCCCAAGCTGAGGGGAACAGCGATATCGAGGATAGTGAGAACGAAGACGACTAGATTGACAGTCAGTAGTAAAACACATTTCCTCGGCTTCCTTCTTTGCTTCAGCCTCATTCTTGGCGGTCTTGTTGGTCGGACCGGTCTGGTCGGACCGGTCCTTATGTAAGCACCTGGTCTGGTCTGGTCTGTACCCTCAGACCAGACCAGACCAGACCATTCCGATCACTGGCGTAAGCTAAGCAAGGAAAGCATTCTATAGACTAGGGAGACTATTATTATTATTATTATATTTCCATTAGAGTCCTGTATCAGTCGGTGACTATGTAGGACTTTGGCTAAGCCGTTCTATGTATGATGGTCGTTGTGGAGTTTCTATGGGTCTTGTACAATTTGGGTGGTGTTTTGCGTACTCCAATTTCAGAGCTAGTCTTCCATTGGCGCGGGTGCTAAAGAGCAGTGTGGTGAATAGAAAGAGATGTAGCAGCGGGCTCTTTTAGATAAGGAAATATTGTTTTTGTAGTTTTATACAGTGTCTGTCTGTTCGGTGGTTTGCCCAAGGTGCCATTTTCTCGTGCCAATCCTAGTACTTGCAATAAAGGCTAGAGTAGCTTTGATGCCTGTCTTTGTTTGGAGGAGGAGTGGGAGGGTGATGGGTCTGTGTGGTATTGATTCTTTGAGTGTATTTCGATGTGTTTTGTACTGTTTGCAATCTAGAAGTAGATGCTGTGGTGTTTGTGGTTTGTAGCATATACATAGATTCAGACTCCGCAACAATCAATCGATCGACATGATTGATTCCTATATAGGTTAAAGAGTTACTTTATTAGGCAGCCTTTAACCTAGATAGGAATCAATCATGCCGATCCGATTGATTGTTGCGGAGTCTGCATAGATTGCAGTCTCTCTTGTTGAATCTCTTAAGGTAGGAGTTGAAGTATCCATGTCCTAGCTTGAGTGAGTAGAACGCGCTCGAGATTTCTCTTGGTGTTCCCTTCGGGACTTTGATTGTTGTATGTGTGTTGAGCTTGAAGATCCTTGAGTAGGAGCTTCTGTTTTTGGTGGGCCTGTCGGTATACCTCTTGTACTCCATCAGTTGTTCTGTTTTTTGTATTTTGTTGATTTCTGTGCCTAAGTAGGCTAGGCTCGCTGTGGTCGATGTTGTTGGTCTCTCTTTAGCTGCTTCCTTTGCTAGCGTGTCGGCTTTTTCGTTGCCCTTGACGTCGTTATGTCCTGGGGCCCACTGCAGGTGGATCGATGCTTTCTTTGTCGTTATTCTCTTTGCAGCTCTGATGCATCTTAGTAGCCACTGTTGTCCCGGGTTGTCCGATAGGTTGTTAAGCCTATGGATTGCTGCTTGGTTGTCTGCGTATACGTAGATCTCTTGGCCTTCTTGTGCCACTGTAGCCGCGTGTTCAAATGCCTGTGCTATCCCCTCTAGTTCACCGTTGTAGACTAGTTGGGAGCATCCAATGTTTGTCTTTTGAGAAAAGGTTTCTTCGTGGGTGGAGCTGTACGCTACTACACCTACGCCGATCCCTATTCCCTTGTCGTGTTGTGAGGCATCTGAGTAGATTGCGGTGAAGTTATCTCCGCTCCTTGATAGGATATAATCCGTGTGTGCAATTGCCTCTTCCTCTTTGCTCTTTTTTGATACAGTAACCTTGTAGTTAAGACTTTCCCATGGTCTGAACCTATATGGGATTATCTTTTCTACGCTATTGTTGTCTCTCTCTGGGATTGACTTAACAATAGTGTATAGTTGTCTATGCTGGTTTGGCTTTTTGTAGCTAGCTTTGTCTGTATTTGTGATCCTTGTAATTGCTTTCTGGATTGGGTGGTTGCTGGATAGCTGGTGTGCTCTAGACGCATACTTTCGGTTGTTGGTGTTGAGTCTAATTGCAGGTGACGTAAGTCCGGATTCAATGCTTGTTGGTAGGGATGGTGACGTTCTAAACACTCCAATTATCTTTCTACACGCCAGGTTGTGCAGTGATTGTAGGAGGCTAGTGGCGTAGCTTTGGTTCTTCCAGTATATTTGTGATCCGTAGTCTGCAACGCTTGTGACGCATGCTAGGTATAGTTGTCGTACTGCTTTTGGGGAGAGTCCTCTTTCGATGTTGGCTAGTCTCCCTAGTCTATAGAATGCTTTCCTTGCTTGGCTTACGCGTGTAGCAATATGTTCCTTGAAGGACAGTCTATTGTCTATGTGGATACCTAGCCATTTGATTGTGTCTTTCGGTTCTACAATGGTGTTGTCTGGAAGCTGTAGGCTTCTCTCTTTTCTCTCTTTCTTGGCGGTAAAGTGGATGAGCTCTGTCTTAGCTATATCGAACATAATCGCTAAGTTTTTCCCTCGGTGAGATAGTAGGCGGACTTGCTGTTCTAGTATTTTGACATTTTTCTTTAGCGATGTTGAGGATGTCGATAGAGATAGGTCGTCAATATAGGATAGGTTGAAGCTTTGTAGTCCTGGGAAGAGGTCTCTGGTGTACAGACTTGTCATTAAGCAAATCAAACAAACTTTGGACGCTGATTTGATTTGTTTGTACAAAACTTAAGATTGTATTTAAGTTGTTTAGTTTGATAGTGTTTTAGGAGGCCGTTTGTTTAAAAGTTTAATAGATTTGATACTGTTTAGGTGCTGATCTAATCGTATATCGTATATATTACTAAGCTTCGCTGTCCTACTTGCATATTTCGTATATTGCAGCTACCTCAGCGTCAGTTACATCGCCTAATGTGAGGGATCGATCAAGAAAGATTGGATTTGACAAGATACAAGCTATCGAGCTATCTACGTTGTGAGCCCGAACTTATGCTGTGGGCGCCAAGGCGCTAGTCCGATAAGATAAGGATCTTATCGATATGGGGGCCATGGGCCGAGCGAGTCTATGGATCCGTAACACCTAAGTTGTAATCAGATGGAGGCTTAAAGCCAGCGTCGCGCCAGCTTCGTATACACTGTATTGCTGCAAGCAGTTGTAACCTAATTTTGCGTCGCCTTGGCTCTAATAAATCACCGAGCTCGCTAAACAGCCGCTCGCACTCATAACTTAAGGCTAGTATTGTTAATATATCGATCGCCATACGCGCTAGGTTAGGATACTTTAGGCGTAGGCTTATCTAATAGCTAACAGGATTACTACCTTGTTCGAACTGCTCCTGCGTCCAGCGGAGTTCAAACCGTCGCCAACGCTCCAGCTTATCTATCTCTGTCACCTCAACAATGCTATAAGGCTCCGCATTAACGAGCGCGTTAATGGCGTCGTTAATACCGCTTAAGAGCTGCACTAGTGGGCGACTTTGGCGCTGTATTTGCGGCTTATAGAACGCCCAAAGTTGTTTCAACCTAGCGTTGTTTGCCTTAAGCTAGCTCGGTTTGTCGCGCTAGCTGTTCTCACAGTAGTTCTTGTAGTATAGGTGGAGGCAGGTAGCGGCAAAGTATGCGGGTGATTCGTCGAGCTTAGTGTAATACGCGTTAAGCTTTGCCCAAGCTGCGCGTAGGTTAATAGGAAGGTGATCTTCTAGCGCGCTATTGGCATTATAGTCGACGCTTTCGTGGTTTTTAAGTAGCTGCTCGTACACGGCAAGTATAGCTTCGAAGACAGGTATAACCTCGTATATCGCGCCGAAACGGCCAGCTTTACCGCGAGCTTTAAGCCGTTTTGTCGCCTCCTTTAGCGGCTCTAACACTGATATATACTAGGTTATTACCGCCTAATCGTCAGCCGTAAGCCTATTAGATCTCATCTAAGCTGGTACTTTAGTGAGCTTATTGTTACGGCTACGCGCGTACGCGTCGGCGCCCACCGTCCTTTCGATGTGGCTTTGGGCGTACTCATCAACGGCGTTATGGAGTTTTGCGGCGCGTACAAAGGTGTCGTGAAAGCTGTTCCAGCGCGTGACGACTGGCTTTACTAGCTCGAGTATTTCCTGCTTTTAGTCGGGAGCCTTAGCGTTAACACGGCGCTGGCAATTAGCAAAAAGATCATGTTGTTGCGGTGTTTAGATGTAGTTGATGATATCGATTAGTACACTAAGCGGACCTTGCTGCCGCTATTCTTGTAGGTAGGCTGCCTCTGTTTTGTGCTCGTCCTAATTATTATCGTACGCGTCCTTATCAAAGCCGAAGATAATCATCTGTCCGACTAAGTTAAGTGTGTGAGGGCCGCAGCGGAGGCGGTGATGGCTTGCTGTAAATTCAAAGCGTTGGGCGAGTTTGGTGACGGCGGTGTCGTTAGCGTACGCGTTGTCGAGCACAAAGTACCTAAGCTAGCTACGTGTTATACCGAAGACATCGATTATATTGCCGACAACTTCAGCTATCCTCTCGCCCGTGTGGGCGCCCGTAAGCTGAGGCAGCGCGATAGGTAGGTCCCTGATAGTGCCGTCGGCGTCAGCAAAATGAGCAACAACTCCAAAGAAGCCGCGCTTGCCGCCTTTTGTCGTCCAGCCATCGAAGCTTATATAGATTTTACTAATAGCCGACGAGAGCATCTGAACAACCTGCGGCTCTATATAGCGATACAGCCTTATCACGAAGCTAGCTACACTGTTATGACTTACCTATAGCGCGTTAGCTGCCTCTAGGTTAGCAAACTCTATTATCTGCCTAAACGCAGGCGTTTCGAACTCGCGGAGAGGGTAGTTATTATCGACAAGCCACGTAACAGCGGCGTATCGAAAGCGCTGTACGTCAAAGTTTCCGAGCTTGTTAGCGACGCCTTAAGGTACATCGACACCGCCCTTGGTTATTATCTTAAGCGTCGTTTGGCCTCGCGGTAGTGTAATCGAATCTAGTTTGCCCTTGCGATCGTAGCCGTGGCTAAGTAGCTTCTGCGCGAGGTAGTTGATAGCGTTACTGGTCGACTTTGTAACCTCTAGATAGGCGCAAAAGATCTTACGATAATAGCAGTATTTGCAAACAAAGAACGTACGATAAGGCTTACGGAGAGAGGCAACGCGGTAACCGTACTAATATACCCAACTTTTGTTGCGCTTTAACGTACGCAGCAGCTTCGTAAAACGCGGTAAACGCTTCTAATTAATGCCGTCAAAGTTGTCCGTAAACTCGTCATCAAAGCCAGTATTATCCCCACCTTCGATAGCCTCACTTGTAGCCTCCGTAGCAGCCCTACTACCCTCGGCCGGCGGTTGTATAGTAGCTTCTAGTATAGCGTCGCGCAACTGCGACTCGAACGGCGCGTCTTCGGTAGCCTGGCTTGCTGCAGCAGCTAGGGCTTTACGTGGCGAGGTGCGGATAGACAGCTCAGGCTGCGAATCGTCCATCAGGATAGGCTGCGATGCACTGCCTTTAGCTGTTTTGGCGCGCTTGTGGGGGCCGTGGGGGCTGGGGGTGCCCTCGGCGGCGCGTTTTAGGTTACGAAGCGGCATTTTCGGCGTGTTAGGCAACGAGAAACACTAAAACGTGCTGTAGAGAGGGTAGTGTAGCTGCAAAAGATGGCTAACAGCGATATAGAAGATGGGAGATAGGATATAAGATAGCGGTCATCGACGGCTAGCGACGCTCGTGTAGTTATATAATGACTAAGCTAGATGCAACACAAGAAAACTATCGCGAAATTGCTACCTCCGCTATCTCAAAAACATCATTAAAGTCGATCTTAAAACACCTTAGGACATCATCTATAGAACAGCTCGCTATGTAATATTAGTCAAACAGTCAAACAAACTAAACAAATTTCGATCGTACGTTTGATTTGTTTGTATATTTCTATAGGCAGCGTTTGGTTTGTTTAATTTGCTTATAGTCAAGCAAATCAAACAAACTATTCAAACGCGTTTGCTTAATGACAAGTCTGCTGGTGTAGATAAGAAAGAAGATTGGAGACACTGGGCTGCCTTGAGGTATCCCAGCTATTATCTCGGAGAATTCTTGTGTCTTATTGTCGAAGGAGAGTCTTAGCGATCTGTTTGAGAAGAAGGATTTTGTCCAAGCGATAAGACTAATTGGAAGGCCTAGCTAGACTCCGCAACAATCAATTCAATCCGGTCACTCTCCTAGACCCACTTACCTATCTAGGTAGGGCTTAAACTCCTATAGGTAACTACTAGGCTTAAAGCGGTAATCAATCAATCCAATCTGAACCTTCTAGGACCCACTTAATTGATTGTTGCGGACTGTGGGCCTAGCTTCTTAAGCGTTCGCAGGAATTGATTGTGTGAGACGTGGTCAAATGCTCCCTTTACGTCCAGGAAGATAGTTGATGTTATTTGGCCTTTCTGTTTCTGGTGCTGAATTTGGTCGCTAAGTAGCATAGCTGCATCTATTGCAGATTTCTTGAGTCTACCCCCAATTTGGGTTGGGTGTAGTAGCTCTGTGATTTCTGCTAGATTGCTCAGCCTACTTGCGGTGATTCTCTCGTTAATCTTTCCTAAACAGCTTAATAGAGTGATAACTTGTCAGATAATAGCACTGTTGAAGATGAGAGCGTACAGACGCTGGGTTAGACTAGCGCGACCCGGCATCTGAGAGAGCCAATCGGATCACAGGAAGGCTTGGCACCCCCCAGGTGTGCCCACAACCGTAGACAGAACCAACAAACAATCAACAATCAATATCATCACCATTATTACCTATTTCATCAGTATTCCAGATGAGAGTGAATATCTGACAATTAAGAGTCTCACTATCTTTACCTACCTACCAAAATGACGACATTTACCACCCGCGACGCGACCGTGACTTTACGCGACCAGTCAGACTACACCGGTTGGATGCTACAACTGCAAGCGCGTTGCATAGCACACAATATTTGGGATAAGATTGACCCAAAGACTACTACTCAGCCCCTCCGGAGGCCTACCGACCTTAGAATCCCAATCCTTGCTGACTACCAAGCAGCTTCTGGCATCGAAGAGCCAGGAAGACTTAGCGAACTATCGAACAGCGGACAGAAAGCGTTTAAAGAAGACCTCGAGTACTATCGCATGTCGATGGAGCAGTACAAAAGCGACCGACACCAATACGAAAAGGAGCAGTCAAGCTTCCAGCACATCATGACCCTGATTCAATCAAGCGTGTCACCGCACCTACTACGCACATGCTGTCTCCCAGACAAGACACTTCGCGAGTGGATTATAAACTTGAAGCTTACAGTTGGAGTGAGCGATCGCACCGAGAAGGAGCGAGCTAGAGAAAGATACCTAGCATCCCTCAAACCAATGAGGACCCCAAATCAATGGGACACGTGGCTGGCGGAATATGACCAAGCCGCCACGGAAGCTGAAGTATACAGCGTACCAGAAGTGTCACAACTTGATGCGATGTCAAAGGACTTTCTGGTGGCCGTCCAGAAAACAGCACCTATCTGGGCCGTAAACTTCCAAGAGAACGGACGATGGGCAGCTGGGATGAGCCGAAAGGAGATGATGAATCGGTTCCGAGAGCACATGATGATGCACCATCCCCTTTTTAGATCAGGGAAGCACAAAGCAGCTATGGCAGCTTACGATGAAAGCACACATGATGATACAACTCTCGCTGGAGGTGCATCCTACCAGCCACTGCGCGGGACGCCGAGCAGTGGGGTCACCGCGCCATCTACCAACTTGAATCCGGGGAATACCTCGCAAACAAAGTATCGGGGACGTCCTCGTAAACAACCACAAACCTCACAAGCCATGAGAAAGCCAGCACAGAAGCGGTCCTCAGCGCAAAGTGAAGGGACTACCTCCGGGCAGAAATGCCCAGCGTGTTATCAATATCATGAACTCAGAGCATGCTACTATGTCAATCCAGACCTAGCGCCAGAGTGGTGGACACCAAATGAAGCTACAAATGAACTAGTACAGTTTAAATGTAAGAATGATACACAGCTGCAAGGGCTAATCCGCGGACAATGCAGATCCCGTACACGCACGCCAGCTCTGAAACAATCACATACACCAACGCCGGAGTACTCTCAGTCACCAATCGAATGACTAGAAGGCCGAAAGATTACGGACGTAGACGCCGCGTTCACTACCATCGCACGGAGTGGGACAGCCGAGCACACGTCAGACTCCGCAACAATCAATCGATCGACATGATTGATTCCTATATAGGTTAAAGAGTTACTTTATTAGGCAGCCTTTAACCTAGATAGGAATCAATCATGCCGATCCGATTGATTGTTGCGGAGTCTGGCACACGTACCCTCTCGCACGATCATTCATTCTTGATTCAGGAGCGACGTGCCACATCACAAACAATCCAGATCGGATATACAACTACCGCCCGTCATCATTAGGAGACTACATATGGGCTGGTAGTATAAAGATTTGGATACGGGGATACGGGACCACAGACATCACGCTGCAACATCAGCATAGGACAACAAAGCTAGTGCTGCGAGATGTGGCAATCTGCCCAGAGATCGTATGCAATCTAGTGTCCTTCCGACTGCTACGGCAGAGAGGAATCTGGTGGGATACCAAATCAAACCCAACCAACCTACGAGGACCAGACGATCAAGTTATTGGCAACCTCTTAGAAAATTTTGGCCAGTGGGTATTAGAGTACAATCCTCTAGCCCAGGCATTTGTCCACACAAAAGCCATCACAGCACGCACGCAGCGAGGACCAAAGAAGGCCTCAGCGATGCTGTGGCACAAGAGACTCGGCCACCCGGGACCAGCAGCAATCGAGCATCTCGTGCAGCAGTCTGAGGGGGTGCGAGTTCAAGGGGTGACGACAGTACAATGCGACTCCTGCGGAAGAGCCAAGTCCAAGAGACAGATACGACGCCTACCGCGAACAAACGACGAAGGCCCAGGAGAGCGACTTGCTATCGACTTCCATACATACGAAGTCCAGGCGATCACAAAAGAGAAGAGCCAAATGCTCATTACCGATCGTTTCTCAGGCCTCCAATGGGACTTATACTTTACCGACAACCGGACAGCCAAGTCTATTATCCGGCTGCTCACAACTTTCTTCTCATTTATGAAGAACCATTACAATATATCCGTTAAGACCATAGAGTCTGACAACGAGATCACAACTGTTAAGCCAGATGTCGAGCGATGGCTGGCAACACAGGGCATCAGAGTCGAGCCCTCAGCCCCAGACACACAGGCACAAAACGGTGGAGCCGAGCGCTCAGGGGGTGTGAACAAGGAGAAGGCACGCGCAATGCGACTTGACGCCAATCTCTCTTGGGAATTGTGGCCAGAAATCACTCGAGCCGCAGTCTATCTCTACAACAGAACCCCAAACTACAACAATCACTGGAAGACACCATACGAAGTCTTCTTCACACGAGTAGCTTTTAGCAACGGAATAGTCACATCTCTCCGAAAACCAAACCTCACTCATCTTAAGGCATATGGCTGCAAAGCTTTCGCCATGACAGACGACACCCACAGAGGGAAGTCGCGCCTACAACGCCTCGACCCAAAGGCATGGATCGGATACCTAGTCGGATACCGGTCATCAAACATCTACCGAATCTGGATACCGTCACTCGCCAAAGTGATAAGCACTAGAGACGTTGTCTTCGACGAACAGTCAATCTTCGATGGCAAAACCGAAGACCTAATGGACAACCTCATGCACAATACGCTAGAAGAAATCGCGACACACGTGAGGACCATTGAGCTGCCAACACCAGCGCAGCAACCAGAGACGGAGTCTTTCTATGAGGACAGTCCACCGGAGGAGTCACTCGCTCAGGACAGCGAGGGCGACCAGCCAGGATACTATCAAGGGAGAAAAATCCGGGACAGCTACCCGACACCTCCGGCGACACCGCCACCCGCAGCGTTGCTCGCGCGGCTAATGGCAGGAGCATCGCTAGATGAGAAGGATCGACAAGGAACCCCTAAGACTGCCCCATGGGCACAGTCCGCAACAATCAATTAAGTGGGTCCTAGAAGGTTCAGATTGGATTGATTGATTACCGCTTTAAGCCTAGTAGTTACCTATAGGAGTTTAAGCCCTACCTAGATAGGTAAGTGGGTCTAGGAGAGTGACCGGATTGAATTGATTGTTGCGGAGTCTACCCATGGGCAGCAGCGTTCATGGCGGGTACCCAGGCCGGAAAGGTTGGAGAATACAGAGGAGTAGCTATGGACAAGGCTGCGATTGTGAGAATGCTCGCCAAAGGCTTGAAGCCCCATCGCAGTCAGCTACCACCTCTGCCAACATGCCGAACTAAGCTTGAGGACCACCCAATGGGAGAACTATTCAAAGAAGCAGAACAGTCCCATCTGGCAAGCCACCATCAAATGAACTCATGGACAGAGATCCCTATAAAGAAAATCAAGCAAACAGGACAACAAATCCTGGACTGCATGTGGGTATACACCTACAAACTTGACAAGCATCACCGACTACTCAAGTGCAAGGCACGACTAGTCGTCCGCGGTGATCAGCAGCGAAACATCACATCGCAAGACACCTACGCGGCAACACTCGCAAGCCGGTCGTTCCGAATGCTAACCGCAATTGCGGCAAAGTACGACCTAGAGCTCAAACAGTACGACGTGACAAACGCCTTCGTGCATGCGACAATAGACCGAGAAGTATTCATGAGAATGCCACGCGGCCATCAGAAGCCAGGTACTATACTCAAGCTTAACAAGGCATTGTATGGACTGCGCATATCCCCGCTCCTCTGGCAGAAAGAGTTCACAAGCACTCTCAAAGAACTCGGTTTCCAAGAAGTACCGCACGAGCCCTGCTGTCTCATCAAAGGCGGCATCATTATCTTCTTCTACGTGGACGACATCATACTAGCATACCACAAAGACATGGAGCAATCCGCCCAGCAGGCAATTGCCCGCCTACAGGAGAAGTACCTCTTCACAGGAGGAAATGACCTACAATGGTTCCTCGGCGTCGAGATCATCAGAGATCGCAAATCAAGGACGATCCAACTGTCGCAGGCGGCCTACGCAGACAAGATCAGTAGACTGGCCGACCGTACCGACATTAGACACGACACGCCGATGGCGACTGCCGAGCTACTCCCTAGAGATGGGCTCGCCTGCCCATCAGAGATCAACAAATACCAGCGCAAGATAGGCTCACTCCTCTTCGCAGCTGTAACTACCAGACCAGACATCGCCTTTGCGACGTCGCGGCTCGCCCGCTTTCTCTCCAATCCAGGACTAGAGCACCACAACGCTGCCGACCGTGTTCTTCTATATCTACTAGCGACAAAACACCTCGCGCTACAACTTGGAGGAGGCACTGGACTGCAGATAGCCAGCGACGCCTCCTTTGCCGACAATACCCTAGACAGGAAGAGCTCACAAGGCTACGCGATTAAGCTCTTTAATGGACTCATCGCATGCAGAGATGTCAACAAGCAAGTCAAGCTGGCTTGATTCTTATCGATTGCAGATCACAGACAATATAGAGGCTCGTGCACAGTGGCACGTCCCAGAGAATGGTCTGTGATCTGCAATCGATAAGAATCAAGCCAGCTTGACTTGCTTGTTGACATCTCTGATCGCATGGAAAGCAAACAAACAAGACACTGTTACAACATCAACGACAGAAGCCGAGCTTCTCGCCCTGTCTCAAGTGGCTAAGGAAGCTCTATTCCTGTCCCGTCTCCTCAAGGAGCTGAACATCCAGCTTGACACCCCTAGTATCACTATTCAATGCGACAACAAACAGACTATTCGCCTAGTCACCGAGGAGGTCTCAAAGCTTCAAACCAAACTCAGACATGTCGACATACACAATCACTGGATCAGACAGGAGGTGTCGACAGGCCGGATCTCCGTAGAGTACATACCTACCGCGGATATGATCGCCGACGGTCTCACCAAATCATTGCCACCAAACAAATGGCCAGAATTCCTAGAACAACTAGGACTAGTCCCCGCTAAGGAAATCCTGGCGAGAAACTCGGCACCGCTCGAAGAAATTCAAGAGAAACTTGAAAATCTCGTGGTAAGCCTTGAGTAGGACTAAGTGCCCAGCTTGCAAGCGTGAAGAGCGTCCAAGCTGAAGGGGTGTGTCAGATAATAGCACTGTTGAAGATGAGAGCGTACAGACGCTGGGTTAGACTAGCGCGACCCGGCATCTGAGAGAGCCAATCGGATCACAGGAAGGCTTGGCACCCCCCAGGTGTGCCCACAACCGTAGACAGAACCAACAAACAATCAACAATCAATATCATCACCATTATTACCTATTTCATCAGTATTCCAGATGAGAGTGAATATCTGACATAACTCTGTAGGCTTTTGGGATTGAATAGTCTGGTTTTGATGCCTTTTTAAGAACAGCTCCTGTAGCTTGTTTCCAGCATTTTGGGTGGTATCCATAGTTGAATAGGAGTGAGAAAGCTCTAAACATTGTTTGCGGTTGAGCTTTGTACGCGGCTGTGATTATGTCTTGTGTTATTGCATCTGGTCCTGGGGTGCTACTTTTGACTTGACTTGAGCATGCTCGTTCTAGTTCAGTCGTGGATAGTGCTGGCCAATCCCATCTCTTTTCCTGGTAGTTGGTGAATGTGGGCGCTTCGGTTATGGGCGGTGGTGGGAATAGCGTGTTGCGGAACGCTTGGCATTTCTTGTCGAATGATGTTTCTCCTTGTATAGGTGGAATTCTTTCGACTTTGTTATCCTTTGTATATGCCATGGCTTTGTAGATTGACTGCGGGTCTTCCTTCTCTAGGAATTCATTCCAGTGTTTCCTTTTAGCGTCTTTGATTGCCTTGTTGTAGGTGTTTCGTGCACGTAGGAAGTCTCTTTTCTCTGGGTAGGCGTCGTGTATCGCAGTAGTTTCGAGCTTTTCTTTAAAAATCCTTCTATAGTGGGAAGTGTCTTGTCGTAGCTTTGTCAGCTCTTTGTTCCACCAAGCTTTTGGTTTTGGACCAAGTCTAGTGATAGGGATAGCTTTGTTTGCTGCAGTTTGGATTGCTTGAGTTATTGCTTTACCAATCTCTTCTAGCTGTTGCTCTAGCTCTGTATTGTTGCCGAGGAGGAGGTCCATTAAGTCTGCCTTTCTTGGATCACTGATCTGGTCCATATCTTGCAAGGTTTGACTGTTTTGGATTGCCGTTTCTAGTTCTTTGTTGAAGGTGTCCCAGTTAGCCTTTGCAGTATTAAATCTGGGTTGGTTTGTCGGGTTTTCTACAAGGTCTGCGTTTGTTTGGATGGAGAATAGGAGGCCGTAGTGATCTGATCCAGTTTCAGGTATAGTCTGCCAGTCCGTAGCTTTGCTAGCCAAGTCTGGAGTGACAAGTGAGAGGTCTAGGACTGTTTCTCTAGATAGGTGTGGTCTGAAGAATGTGCCTACTCCTGGTGTGTTTAGGAGCTCTAGATCTTGTTCTTCAATCCAGTCAATAAATGGCTGTGCTCCTTGGCTCGTCGTTGGGCATAGCGGGTCCCACAATGGATGGTGCTCGTTGCTATCTAGTACTAAAATAGAACTTGGCGGAAGCTTAGTGTTAAGTATAGCTCTGGGCAGTGTTTTTTCCCCTTCGGCGTTTGTTTGGTTGTATACGTTAAATAGGTTAAATTGGAAATTAGAACCTTTTATTGTAATAGCCATTGCGTCTGGGTCTATTTTGAAGTCGTTTTGGGTGAATGTCTCTGCTTCTAGTGTTCTAGATATATAAAATAGAACCCTAGGGCGGACGGGTAGGTTTGTTACTGGTAAGATCTGGATAAACGCAGTGTGATTTATGGATCTTGCTGTTGCGTAGTTGTCGTTGGTAGTTAGCCATGGCTCTTGAATTGCAATTATATCAGCTTTAAGTTCAACTGCAAGTTGCAGTGTAGACTCAGTCGCTGTAATGCTCTTGTTGAGATTGACTTGGAGGATCCTAATGTTGTTCAACATTAAAATCCTGCGGGGATGCTCTTTGTTACTGCTTGGTAGAGTTCGCACTCTTTGCTGTTTGCAAAGTGGGGCTCTTTGCAGTTACTACAGTGGGGGAGTGTATGGTTGCAGGGTTTTCCTTTTGTATTACACACTGAGCATTTGTGTGTTGTAGTTGCATGTTCTTCTCCGCACAAATTGCATGCTGGTTGGTTTCGGCATCTAGTGGCTGGGTGGCCAAATTGTTGGCAGTTTAGGCATTGGGTAGATGCTGCTATAGGCTTAAACTTTTCGGTGAAGAGAGTTTGTCCAAGGATTGTAATTCTACCACCAAGTCTGGCTGCGTCTTCGGCTGTTTTGAATGCTATTACAATAGAGCTGTTCTTCTTGTTTTGCCATTCTCTTGATATCCAGTATGGGTTGCCAGTAATTTGTAGTCCGTTGTTGTATGCTGGGATTTCTGTGTGGAGTATCTCTAGTGTCTCTGCTCCCTCCCATTCTGTTGGCACATTATGTACTACTACTTTCGTCCATGATTCTAGTAGTTGTACATTCTTTAGCTCAAACTTTTGATGCCATATATGCTTGTGTTGGACTAGGTATTCTCCTGAGTAGGTTGGAGTGGTTGTTAGAATAATATTGTTCTTTCTACTTGTTGTTACTTCCTTCACTACTGGGTCTTTGATGCCGCCCTTTGTGAACTCTTCGTTGATTAGGTCTCTAATCTGGAGTGGTGTGTGAGACGTAGGCTGGGTAAGCGTAAGGACTGCTTGGTAGTAGCTTGCTGGCTTTTTGTTTGTCTTCTTTTTTGTAGACACTGTAGTCCATGTGTTTCCGTTGTTCTGGGCGGCTACGCTAGCGTATGATGTCTTGTTTTGTTGGGTGTTTTGGGTGTTTTGGGTGTTTTGGATGTTCTGGGTGTTCTGGTTGTTTGGTTTTTCTTGGTTGTTTGGGTTTTGTGGTCCAGTTGCGGCATTAACAGCTTTCTTTAGTGTCTTTGTAGCTTGTTGGGAGGCGCTTGTAAGCGTTGCAGTCTGGTACGCAAGCTGTGCTGTAAACTTCTCAGTCATTTGCTGCGTAACCCTGCCTAGTTCCGTAAAGTCTCTAAAGACGTCCAGTAGTTGTAGTAGTTTGTTTTGGGATAGATGGGATTCGGCCATAGTAGATGCTTGTAGAATTAGGTCCCTTGCCCAGAAGATTGCTTGGGTTGAGTCCTTTGCTCTTGGTTTCTTTTCTTGGCTGTTCTGGAATGGGTTTCTCTCTCTTGTAGTTATCTCTGGGGAGAATGCCGCTGGTCTTTTATTTAGTGGTGGCTGAATAATTAACCTTGGTGTTTCTTGGGTGGTCTGCTCGATGGGTGTTGTTGGGTTGTCTTGGTGCCTTTCGTCGGTCTCCATTTCGTCGTCCAGTGTGCTTGAGGTCCGGAGGTCTTCTGGTAGCTGGACTACGATAGTGTCGCTATCTGGGGCCATTTTAGCCTCTCTGTTGTCTTGTTGTTGTTGTTTCTTGGCTTGGTCTGTGCGTTTGCTTCTGAAAGTTCGGACGCGTCGCGTTTGGGGTACTAGACTCCTTGTATCTCCACAACCACGCGGCTGCACGGCTTGGGAGTAGTCGGAATCTATTTCTTTCGATGGATATAGTTGGTTTTTGATGGAGTTTCACGTGTTCGGAAAAACTCGAAGTTGTGTGGTCTGTGTTAAGGTGTCGGTTGTGTATATAATCGCTCTATGTAGCTCTCTCAATACAACAACTATCTTCCTCTCTTCTGCCCTGTCCTAAATCCGACAAAAACGATGATAATTGGGGTGCAACGTGTGTATTGTTGTGTGTGTTGCAGTCTTGCGAGGGATGAGGCGGTAGTCTGGCTTGTCCTAGTCCTTCTTGGGACTAGGGGGTCTATGGAACGTGCTATCTTCAACTCCGCTCCCTTCTACCAAATACTACCTCATATCTGACACCAAGCCTTACTGTGATCCGATTGGCTCTCACAGATGCCGGGTCGCGCTAGTCTAACCTAGCGTCTGTACGCTCTCATCTTCAACAGTGCTATTATCTAACAACATCTGTCAGATTTTTATGGATGGGATCAAGTGTGTATTCTCTGTGTCTGTCTACGGCTCTGTCTGTGGGAGGTGGCCTCGCCTCGGGCTTGGCAGTGCTAAGTCCCGGCGCTAGCCCTGGTTTGGGGGTCTCATGTCCTTCCCCAACCACCATCGGCTCGATCATGGAGCAAAACCTCGCCTCAATCTGACACACCCCCTCAGCTCGGCGCTCCTCGGCAGCCTGAGGTGGAGTGGTCTTTGCGACATTCATACCGGACTATATAACAAGACTTTCCATCTTCTCCAGAATTTCCTCTGGATCTGCTTCCTCTACGTCTCGTTCCTTCACTTCAACCAGTCCGACCTGCGTCAAGAACTGGGGCCAGTTGTTGGCAGGCAGGGTCTTCGTGAAACCATCGGCGAGCATTTCGCCAGACGGTACATACACGACTCTGATAGACTTTCGCTTTGCCTCTTGCCTCAGCCAGTGATTGTGGATGTCCACGTGACGGAGTTTCGTCGTCAGCTGAGAGATCTCCTCGTTGATCAGCCGGATCGTCTGCGTATTATCGCACTGTATCGTAATTGTCTTCTCCGTCAACTCTACCCGAAGCTCCTCTAGCAGCATCCGCACAAACATGGACTCCTTAGCCACTTGCGATAGCGCGAGGAGTTCTGCTTCGGTCGTAGATGTCGTGATGGTATCTTGTTTGTTCGCCCTCCATGCGATCAGTCCTCCAAATAGCTTGATAACGTACCCTTGGGAGCTCTTGCGATCCGCGGTGTTGTCCGCAAAGGATGCATCGCTAGCTACTACCAATTGGTCGTCTCCTCCGAATGATAAGGATAGAAGCTTGGTTGACTCCAGGTACAACAGCACTCGGTCAGCGGCTTCTTGATGTAGTGGACCAGGGTTTGTGAGGAACCGGGCGAGTCGTGATACTGGGAATGCGACATCGGGTCGGGTGTTGACGGCGGCGAAGAGTAACGATCCAATCTTGCGTTGATACAAGTTAATCTCTCCAGGAGTCGCCAAACCCTCACGTGCAACTAGTTCGACTCTAGCCATTGGTGTGTTGTGTCGTTGGTCCTTGTTCGTTGCCAGCCGTGCAATCTTCTCAACATAAGCTTTCTGTGACAGCCAGATCTTTCGCTTCTCTCGGTCCCGTATAACTTCTACTCCTAAAAACCACTGCAAATCCTTTCCTCCGGTCAGGTTGTATCGCTGTTTCAGTTCCTCTTCCACTTTCCGAGCTACTTCCGCGTGCCGTTTCGAAGAGGCAAGGATAATGTCATCAACATAAAAGAAGATGAACACTCCGTCTCGGATCATGCAGCAAGGTTCGTGGGGAACTGGCGAGAACCCGATTTCTAGAAGGAAGGCAGTGAAGTGTCTTTGCCAGAGCAATGGCGAGATCCGTAGGCCGTACAGCGCTTTGTTTAGTTGCAGTATTGTTCCCTGCTTCCTGTATCCTGGGGGCATCCGCATGTACACTGTTCGATCAATATCTGCGTTGACGAAGGCGTTCGATACGTCGTATTGCTTCAGCTCTAGGTCAAACCGGGCCGCAATCGACACTAGCATCCGAAACGATCTTCCGGCCAGTGTAGCAGCGTAGGTTTCTTGTGCGGTGACATTTCGTTGCTGGTCTCCACGCACTACCAATCGCGCCTTACACTTCTGGAATCGATGGTGCTTGTCAAATTTGTAGGTGTATACCCACATTGAGTCCAGTACCTGCTGGTCGGTCTTCCGAGCCGTCTTCGCCGGGACCTCTGACCAGGATCTGGTTTCCTTGTGGCTATGGAGATGTGTAATCTCAGCCTCTTTGAAAAAATAGAACAACTCGTGATCCTCTCGCAGGCCGTTCGCTTGGGGAGGCGGTGGCAGCTGGCTGCGATGAGGCTTCTTGCCGTTTCGCATCATACGCTCAAGCTTTGCCTTGTCCAGTCGCTCTCCTGCCAAGTTTTGAACGTTTCCTGCCTTGGTGCCTGCCATAAAGGCGGCTGCCCATGGCTCCTTCAACATCCTGTGTTCCGGATGGAGGATACCACTCGCGAGACCTTGTTTGCCGTAGCTAGTGTCAAGACCTTGTTTCCCGTAGGCAGTCTCTTCGGATTGTAGGCCGTAGCCTCCGGCATCGCATTGTTCGCGTGGAACGCCTGCGGATAGACCATGTTCGCGCTGTGCGCCAGTCTGTACACCATGTTCGCCGTAGCTAGTGTCAAGACCTTGTTTCCCGTAGGCAGTCTCTTCGGATTGTAGGCCGTAGCCTCCGGTATCATCGTCCCTGAAGGGGTGTTCCACATTAGTTAGCATTTGAGCAAGCAGTGCTGCCGGTGGGGGCGTATGTGGTGGCGTCGGATAAGGTACTACCTTCCTTCCCGCCTCATCATACTCGAGCCGCCCATTTTCCGGCGCTCTAGCAATGGTCTCATCTTCGTAGAAAGTTCCAAGTTCTTCCCGTGTGGGATTTGGTCCAGGGGGCAGTTCAATAGTTCGAATCCATGCTGCTATCTCCTCTGTAGTGCTATGCATAAGATTGTCCATAACCTCTTTATGCTCTCCACTATATACGACTTCCTCGTCGAATACAACGTCGCGAGTGCTAATGACCTTGCCTATAGATGGTACCCAAATCAGAGTTGCTATCAGTCAGTTCAGTCAGTCCGGAGCTCTCTGGACTGACTGAACTGACGTCCTGAGGTCACTGAACTGGACTGGACTGACTGCCAAGACTTTTCAATTAAACTAAAACTGACTGACTGAACTGACGTCGCCGCGGCCTGCGGACTGACTGGACTGACTGAACTGAGTTACCTGACGTCGAACTGAGATAAATGCTCCTGTACTTTTGAGATTTCTTCCTCTGATAGTGTGCGCGCTAGCCCAGAAGCTGAGGTAGTTGTTGGCTGTATACCAAGCCTCTTCCAGCTCTTCAAGCTCTGCAAAGCTGAAATAAGCTCTGGCTTCATATGGAGTCTCCGGGTGCCTAACATGTCGCCAAGCTCGCTGAAAGTCCGCTCACAGTCTGCCGCTGCTGCTGGTATTGTTAGGACGTCAATAGCGAACTTTGAGAGTATAGGGAACTGCCCAGCAACTGACTCCCAGTATAGAAGCGGATTAAGAGACAGCCAATCCTCCTCAGCTAACGCTGGTTGCCGCTTCCATATCTCATACTCATCCTCAGCAAGGCTTGCCTCTAACTGCCGTGTGCTTTGCTCAATTGACGACTGTAGAAAAGCTGATCGCGACGTTGAAATCCCTAGCCGGGGCTTCTTACGCGGCGGCGTTACAGTGTGAGCTGAAGTGGCTGCAGAGTCCTTCCGCCCCTGCCACATACGCAGGAATGCCCGGTGGTTATTGTCAAGCCAGCCGTCGCGATAGTGGACACCGTCACGGGCAGTGACATGGGTGTCAGGCACCTTCCAGAGCGCTGAGAGGTGGTGTTTGTAGTGCGGGTGTAGTATTGTAGCAGTGTAGTAGACAGGCGCGTTATCGAATTTTGCGTAGTACTCAGCAAGCTTACAATGCGCAAGGTTAACGTTTGTAATAAGATGATCTTCAGGCGCATCTAGATCTTCGTAATTTACATCCTTAAGGCGGTCTTTGAGAGCCTCAAGCTGGTCAAGAAGCCACTCAAACGTTACTAGAACTTCCCATATAGCGCCGTGTCGGCCGTGTCGGCCGCGACCTTCAAGTAGCCGTGTAGCTTCGGCAAATGGCTCAAGGAGTCGAATGTATTCTGTTATTGTCGCCCAGTCCTTGCCGTTTAGACCCCCTTCGCGTATATATAACCGTGGCTGGGCAGCAGGGAGCTGCTCACGATTCTTCCGGCGTCGTGAGGTTGCTGTTGCAGCACTATGCTCCTCAAGTTTACACTCAATATAGCCATCGATAGGGCCGTGTAGCTCAGCTGCACGGACAAACGTGTTGAAATAGCTATTCCAGCGTGTCTTAACAGGCTTCACAAGCTGCCGGATGTGGGGTGTAACACCTAGAGACTCTGCCTCCTCGCACTGTAGGCGCTCTAGTAGTTGTCGAGTTTGAGGCGTACAGATAGACGCAATCACGTCAAAGAGGACGCCAACAGGACCGTATTTGCGCCACTCATCCATGTACTTCTCCTCTTCCTCAAGGTGTGCGGCTTCATTCTCGTACGCGCTACGGTCTTTGCCCCAAATTACTAATTGTGCGCTTAGGTTGAGTATATGGCAGCAGCACCGCAGCCGCCGCTCGCTTGCGATAAAGCCAAACTCCTCTGCTAAGGACTCAACTGCAGTATCATTGTTACTTGCGTTGTCAAGCACAAAGTACCCAACCCTCGCGTTGTCAACGCCAAATAGCCGAAGTATTGTTGTTGCTGCAGCGGCAATATTATTGCCAGTGTGCGCCCCGTGTAGCTCAGGCAACCCAAGCAGGTGGTCAACTAGCTTGCCCTCGCTGTTAAGGTAATGTACGCAGAGGCCAGTAAAAGCATACTGCCCACCAGTTGAAGTCCAGTTGTCGAATGACACGTGTATAAGCGACCGGGCTTCGCGAAGGTAGTTGGCAACAGCTGGTATGTATGTATTGTACTCAGTAATAATATGATCGTGGAGCGTTTGGTGGCTACGCCAAAGGAGAGCTTCGGCTAGCGGGCTCACGGCCGCAATCATGGCTCGAAACTGCGGCGTTTCTATTACGCGAAGGCTCTGGTTGTCCGCGACTACCCAGTCCTTCAGCGCGTCCTGAAATCGAGAGGTTGAAAAGCTTGCTGCCATCTCGTTTGCTACCTCTTGCGATACTTCTATCCCTTTAGACCTCATAATATGTACTTGGGACTTTGCGAGCGCGCCCATAATATTGCCCTCCCGGCTAGCAATTGGTACAGGTCCGTTAGGTCCGTGTGAGTGTCCAGGCTTGTTGCTTGAGAGGTGTCGGCCGGCGTTTGTAGTGCTGTCAGCCTCGTAGCAAGCCTCCTGCTTCCGTCGTTGATGGCAGTACCGGCAAAGCCAGTAGTTTTTCTTGTACTTGCGGTGCCAGACGGCCCAGCCGTGGCGGTAGATCCAGCTTTTTGGCCCACCGCGACTATTACGCTCAACCTGGCGCCGCTCAAGATACGGCACACGCTTAAAATCAAGCCCGTCGTAATTGTCGTCGTCGTCGTCGTCGTCGCCGTCGTTGGGGAAGTCCGCCTGTACTGCCAAGGGCTCATCAGCCTGGGCCTCGCTCGCAGTATCGCCAACAGTAGGCGCGTTTGATAGCGATGGTAGAGGAGAATTGCGCTTGTCGCATTCTACAAGGCGGCGAAGGCCTGAATTAGAGGGAGTAGACATGAAGTACACCAAGAAGTATTATGGCAACAGTAGTCTAGCGTCGTGTGTATAGCAGACGCGACGCGAAAGGCTTACTAGGTGCGCACCGGGTAGCGCATTTCCGCAAACTCTAATTAGCTTAAAGCTAGATGCTTTAACTTATATAGGATTAGTGTCTTTATATCTAGGACTAGCGCGGCTTCGAAGCCGCACTAAATGTGGCTTTCACAACTCTAAAATACTGCTTTAAAAACAGCTAACGTCAGTCTAACGTCAGTCAGTTCAGTCAGTCTGGAGGCTTCTGAACTGACTGGACTGACGTCCAGCTGCCTCAAGAACTGACTGACTGAACTGAGTCTTGGCAGTCAGTTCAGTCAGTTCGAACTGAGTTACCTGACTGATAGCAAGTCTGACCCAAATTCGGAATATGTTCGTCGAACGGTAACCAACTAAGTACCCTATCCAGGCTTTCGGGTCAAATCTCTGTAGACGTCCTTTTCCTCGCTTCGTGTCATCCGTCATCGCAAATGCCTTACAGCCGTACGCTCGTAAATGCGACAGGTTGGGCTTGCGTGGTGATGTAACAACTCCATTCTGGAAAGCGATTGCCGTGAAGAACATCTCGTATGGAGATCTCCAGCGGTTCTGATATTTCGGCGTCCTGTTGTGTAGGTAGACGGCGGTCCGGGCGATTTCCGGCCATTGGTCCCACGGCAGATGTGCATCGAGTCGCATTGCTCGACCCTTTTCTTTTACCACACCCCCTGAGCGTTCGGCTCCTCCGTTTTGCGCTTGCGTATCGGGGGCGGAAGGCTCGAGTACTATACCTCTTGTTCTGCACCATCTGGCGACCTCTGGCTTCACGGAAAATATCTCGTTGTCCGTCTCAATAACCTTTACCGTTATACCAAATTGATTCATCATAAAGGTGACGAACATCTTAAGGCTTTTAAGGATGACTCTTGCCGTTCGGTTGTCACTAAGATAGAAATCCCATATGTATCCCGTAACGCGGCAGTTAATAAGCATCTGACTCTTCTCCTTGGTCGTACTTTCTGCTTCGTAGTCGTGAAAGTCGATCGCAACTCGCTCTCCCGGACCTTCTAAAATAGTCCGGGGCGTCCGTCGTATCATTCGCTTCGACTTTGATATCCCACAGGCATCGCATTTCACTGTGGGGACCCCGACGATCTTCACCCCCTCAGATTGGTTCACTAGGTGTTCTAGGGCGTCGGATCCAGGGTGGCCAAGTCTCTTGTGCCAGACTATAGCCTCAGCTCGTTTTCGTACGGCTGTCCTGCGCGTTGGCTGCTGCGTTGAAAACGCTGCTCGCGCCTCAGCGTCATTGAGTTCCAGTATCCATTGTCCGTACTTCTCGTGTAGTACTGCCAGTTCGCTATCGTCGGACCGTCGGAGGATTGTTGGGTCGGATTTGGTGTCCCACCAAAGACCTTGCCGGCGGAGTATCCGGAAGGAGACAAGACTGCAGTGTAGGTCAGGGCAGTAGGCGACGTTCTCGAGGTAGAGGAGACGGTGACCGTCTGCGCTATCTACTCTCAGAGTAACTGAACCGTATGCCTTAATCCACACCCTTGTATTGCCTGCCCAGAGGAAGTCTCCTGTCATAGGCGGTCGAATATTCGTGAATCGTCCGAGGTCGTTGCCGACGTGTATAGTGGTTCCGGAGTCCATTATGTAAGAGCGTTGAAGTGGGTACTTAGATTCCTTTGCCATAAATGATGAGGCACAGATTATAAGGTTGATCTGGCCTATGTTCCGGCCTTCTGGTCACTCGACAGTATCCTCTACCGGAGTGCTCTGTGACTTCTTAATCTGGGGTGTCCCTAATTTAGCTCTCTTGGCTCCCCTTATCTCTTGTTCGAGATCAGTGTCGCTATCAATTCGGTGCTGAGCCATCGTCTTCAGTGTTTCACGTGGCTTCCACCAAACAGGGGCGTTGTGCGGAAACGCGTACCAACAATCCTTTAGTTCGTGCTGTTGGTCGCATACCTTGCATTGTTTCCTATCCTTGCCCGGTCCGGGAGTCTTTCGGCTTTTGCCGCGACCTCGCTTTCCTGGGGCCTTCTCGGCGGCGTCATCTGCGTCTTCGCCGTTCAGTTGAGGTCCACTTGCTACAAAGGCGGCCTTCGGGACCTTGTGTTTGATCGGATGCAACAGTGAGGCGTACTCTCGGAACTGTTTAATCATCATCCGTACAGTGACACGTGGGTCTTTGTTTCCACCGGCCATGAACGCGGTAGTCCATTCTGGTGATGGTTTGAGAACTGCTTTGACGAAATCCTCCTTGATAAACTCTTCGTCTTGGCATTCAGGTATGCCAAGGGCCTTGCCTTCCGTGATTGCATGGTCCATCTCAGTTAGCCAGGTCTCCCACTGTGCTAACAACCTCATCGGTTTTTGGGCCGCGAGGTAACGTTCTCTCGCACGTTTGAGTTCCTCCTTCGTGTCAATCCCAACATTTGCGGCTAAGTTTTCAATCCACTGCCGATGGGAAAGACCTGCCTTGCAGCAGTTGTAGAAGAGGTGTTGTGACACAGTCTTCCTTATGTGCTCGGTGAGCTTTCCAAGTCCGGTCCGCTCTTGTTGATATCTCTGGTTAAGTATTTTAAACTCTTCTAGTTGTATTCGGTAATAATCGATATCTTCTTTATAGGACGTCTTCGCGTTCGTCGCGAGGTCCGAGGGTCGTACCGGTACGTAGGCTGGCGCTTCGGCGCTATCGTCGCCGATCGCTTGGCGATATTGGGTAACGTGCAGATTCGTCGCTGCAGTTGATGGCTGATAGCTTCCGATAAGTGGAGCTAGTGGTGGTTGTGGTTCTATTAGAGGGATCCCACGTTGCTTTGGATCTACCTTTTCCCACACTTGGTATGCGGCGCATTCCGCTTGTAGTTGTTGGTACCATTTAGCCCAATTGGTATAATCCGTTAGGATCACTGTTGGATCTCTGTTTGATAGTACAGACATCTTGTCGATGAGTTTTGATGACTCTTCGGTTCGGCGCTTACGTGTTGTAGCGTGGGGATCGTCGTATTGACGGCACAGTCCGCAACAATCAATTAAGTGGGTCCTAGAAGGTTCAGATTGGATTGATTGATTACCGCTTTAAGCCTAGTAGTTACCTATAGGAGTTTAAGCCCTACCTAGATAGGTAAGTGGGTCTAGGAGAGTGACCGGATTGAATTGATTGTTGCGGAGTCTAATTGACGGTATTTGTAGTATAAAGTAACTTTGATTGACTCTTCTGTACTCGGTACAGGCAGTGAGACTCTTAATTGTCAGATTTTTATGGATGGGATCAAGTGTGTATTCTCTGTGTCTGTCTACGGCTCTGTCTGTGGGAGGTGGCCTCGCCTCGGGCTTGGCAGTGCTAAGTCCCGGCGCTAGCCCTGGTTTGGGGGTCTCATGTCCTTCCCCAACCACCATCGGCTCGATCATGGAGCAAAACCTCGCCTCAATCTGACAACATCATTCACAGTGTACTTAGTGCACAAGGTGCCAGATCTAACAAAACCCTTACCCCAACTACGAACACAAAACCCTTACACTATTAACCCTATTTGTGGGCGAACAACAGAAAGGAGAGAACTGGTTGATCATTCTACTGAGTAGAGATGTGTGCTTATATACATAAGATATACATGAGTACATGACGTAGATAGTAGAGTGGTGAAGGTTGTAGAAGATGCTAGAAGATCTGATAAGAGTATCGGGCTGACGCACAGACGCCCAACTGTGTTGGCTGACATACTAATTGGAGTATAGAAGCTCTTAGCACCCCTCTCCTGTAGATCTAGTACGCAGAGACACTCAGACACAAGACATAATTAATTATCAACATCCATTAGTTTATCACAATATCTTATCATATCTGACAGCATCACATACTAGGTCCGTATCCCACAACCTAATATTTCTACTCCTACTCCTACTCCTACTATTCCGCGAGGGACTCCATCTCAACTTTCATCACGAAGCGAGCAGATAGTACGAGAAAGATTGAGGAAGGTAAATTCTTATTGCTTATCATCAGAAGGGTGGATGATGCCATGTTACCTATCTTCGCGCAGTGCTTTTTATAGAAAGCTTCGATGACTAAGCTGTATATTCAGTGCCGGAGCACTTACCACGGCACAATACTCCTACTCCAACTCGTGAACGACCAACTTCGAGTCCTCTCCCGGCGCGACCTCTTCCTCCACACCATTTGAACCAATATACTTCAATATCTTTGCAGTAGCATATCCTTCAATCAATGCCGATGATCCTCGAACGACGCAATACCGGATTATGTCGCCTGGCTTTATTACATGTTTCGTCGAAACTTGGTTGGAATTGACGTCATGCTGAATGCTCTGGTCATTCAGGTAGATGTCCGCCTGATAGACTTGCGTCTTTTGCCCAGTAGTACCCCAATACGTGGCGAAAAATTCAGCAAGAACTGACCGTGCGCCTTTGTTTAGGTACGAAATTCTGTTGGAGCAATAATTTGCGTAGTTTTGACCTGTCGTCTGCCGGGTACCAATTGCCCATTTTACCAGGTTCTGGCTAGGGACACAGTCCACGTCGTAAGTTCTTAGGCCTTTCCAGTTAACAACTTCTTCGCGCTGTTCGCAAAGCGTTCCAATAGGGCAATAACTCTGTACTGTAGTTTTATGCGAGACATCCTCCTGTTCACATATGACAGAAAAGCTTCTATCCAGAGCCCAGTCACATACAGCCGAGGTAGGCCTCCAAGTTCCTTGGCTTTCATGGATCTTTCCTAAGCACCAGTCTTTATCGGTAGTAACTTCCCGTTTGAAGAGGTTGGCGGCGACGGGCGCTGGTGTAAAGTTGTTGATGTTGCCAGGAGGTATAGCAGCGGCTAGGGCGAAGAACATCGCCACGTAGATAAAAACGGCGTTGGTTATCATTATTGCTAGAATAACGATAGAAATAGATGTAGTTGTGAATTCTTTTTAAGAGCCTTCGAAGAAAGCTATAAATAAAGTTAGAAACATGTATAGTAGTGTAGTGTTAGTAGAAAGTTTAGAAATACTTACAACTAGTAGAAACAATGTTAAGGGACTGTTGTTTAAAGTCGTTTACGAACAAAAAGCGCGGTATGTAGATAGGTCTCTGTGGTGCGGTATTAGCTAGTAGCTAGAGTATATATATACTCGTTTCTATTAATTAAGTAAGTGTGTTACGATCCCTGGAGATTGACGCCGGTAAGCATGTGGGGGGTGCTTACGTCCAAGCGCCTTCTCGTATCCTTCCATCGCTCGACAATGCATCGCTTCGGCCTCCTCGTACTTTCCCTGGCTTTCCCACACTAACCCAAGCTCGCTGACGCTTGTGAGCGTATCTAGGTGCTCTCGCCCAAGCACCTCCTCGTATCCTTCCAGCGCTCGACAGTGCATCGCTCAGAGATGGCAACAAGCCGGCCAAGCTGCTATCAAGCCAAATGTGGCCCCTGCTTACTAGCCTTGTCGATCAACCACAGGTCTACAAGAGAACCGTGCCACCCCTCTATCTAGGTATAGCTATACCTATATATTCTAGGCCGCTAGTGAGCAGGGGCCACATTTGGCTTGATAGCAGCTTGGCCGGCTTGTTGCCATCTCTGTGGGCGAGAGCACCCAGATACGCCCACAAGCGTCAGCGAGCTTGGGTTAGTGTTGGAAAGCCAGGGAAAGTACGAGGAGGCCGAAGCGATGCACTGTCGAGCGCTGGAAGAATACGAGGAGGTGCTTGGGCGAGAGCACCCAGATACGCCCACAAGCGTCAGCGAGCTTGGGTTAGTGTGGGAAAGCCAGGGAAAGTACGAGGAGGCCGAAGCGATGCATTGTCGAGCGCTGGAAGGATACGAGGAGGTGCTTGGGCAAGGTCACCCAGACACGCTCACCAGCGTCAGCGAGCTTGGGTTAGTGTGGGAAAGCCAGGGAAAGTACGAGGAGGCCGAAGCGATGCATTGTCGAGCGCTGGAAGGATACGAGCAGACTCCGCAACAATCAATCGGATCGGCATGATTGATTCCTATCTAGGTTAAAGGCTGCCTAATAAAGTAACTCTTTAACCTATATAGGAATCAATCATGTCGATCGATTGATTGTTGCGGAGTCTGGATACGAGGAGGTGCTTGGGCAAGGTCACCCAGACACGCTCACCAGCGTCAGCGAGCTTGGGTTAGTGTGGGAAAGCCAGGGAAAGTACGAGGAGGCCGAAGCGATGCACTGTCGAGCGCTGGAAGGATACGAGGAGGTGCTTGGGCGAGAGCACCCAGATACGCCCACAAGCGTCAGCGAGCTTGGGTTAGTGTTGGAAAGCCAGGGAAAGTACGAGGAGGCCGAAGCGATGCACTGTCGAGCGCTGGAAGAATACGAGGAGGTGCTTGGGCGAGAGCACCCAGATACGCCCACAAGCGTCAGCGAGCTTGGGTTAGTGTGGGAAAGCCAGGGAAAGTACGAGGAGGCCGAAGCGATGCACTGTCGAGCGCTGGAAGGATACGAGGAGGTGCTTGGGCGAGAGCACCCAGATACGCCCACAAGCGTCAGCGAGCTTGGGTTAGTGTGGGAAAGCCAGGGAAAGTACGAGGAGGCCGAAGCGATGCATTGTCGAGCGCTGGAAGGATACGAGGAGGTGCTTGGGCAAGGTCACCCAGACACGCTCACCAGCGTCAGCAGACTCCGCAACAATCAATCGATTGACATGATTGATTCCTATATAGGTTAAAGAATTACTTCATTAGGCAGCCTTTAACCTAGATAGGAATCAATCATGCCGATCCGATTGATTGTTGCGGAGTCTGAGCGTCAGCGAGCTTGGGTTAGTGTGGGAAAGCCAGGGAAAGTACGAGGAGGCCGAAGCGATGCCAGAGATGGCAACAAGCCGGCCAAGCTGCTATCAAGCCAAATGTGGCCCCTGCTTACTAGCCTTGTCGATCAACCACAGGTCTACAAGAGAACCGTGCCACCCCTCTATCTAGGTATAGCTATACCTATATATTCTAGGCCGCTAGTGAGCAGGGGCCACATTTGGCTTGATAGCAGCTTGGCCGGCTTGTTGCCATCTCTGGCATCGCTTCGGCCTCCTCGTACTTTCCCTGGCTTTCCCACACTAACCCAAGCTCGCTGACGCTCAGACTCCGCAACAATCAATCGGATCGGCATGATTGATTCCTATCTAGGTTAAAGGCTGCCTAATGAAGTAATTCTTTAACCTATATAGGAATCAATCATGTCAATCGATTGATTGTTGCGGAGTCTGCTGACGCTGGTGAGCGTGTCTGGGTGACCTTGCCCAAGCACCTCCTCGTATCCTTCCAGCGCTCGACAATGCATCGCTTCGGCCTCCTCGTACTTTCCCTGGCTTTCCCACACTAACCCAAGCTCGCTGACGCTTGTGGGCGTATCTGGGTGCTCTCGCCCAAGCACCTCCTCGTATCCTTCCAGCGCTCGACAGTGCATCGCTTCGGCCTCCTCGTACTTTCCCTGGCTTTCCCACACTAACCCAAGCTCGCTGACGCTTGTGGGCGTATCTGGGTGCTCTCGCCCAAGCACCTCCTCGTATTCTTCCAGCGCTCGACAGTGCATCGCTTCGGCCTCCTCGTACTTTCCCTGGCTTTCCAACACTAACCCAAGCTCGCTGACGCTTGTGGGCGTATCTGGGTGCTCTCGCCCAAGCACCTCCTCGTATCCTTCCAGCGCTCGACAGTGCATCGCTTCGGCCTCCTCGTACTTTCCCTGGCTTTCCCACACTAACCCAAGCTCGCTGACGCTGGTGAGCGTGTCTGGGTGACCTTGCCCAAGCACCCTCTCCCGGATGTCTAGGGATGATTAACAAAACCCCTCCGCTGCCGTATACTCACCCCTGAGGAGCAGACACCATCCTGCACGAAGAACACTCTCGGCCTGCTTCATTAGGTCCTCCTTCTTCCCTGTTCTATGGCCAGCGACCTCTTTTAGGTGCGGCAGCAGCACTGTGCACTGCTCCCACATCTGGTAATTCCCGCCTGGAAACGCCGCGCCCAGCGCTTGTATCGATTCCGTCACCCACTTGACCAGCTCGCTCTCCGCCTCATCGACAGCTGCACGAGCCGGTGCATCGCCAATGTCTGCTCCCCGACCTCCGCCCTCACAAACGAGAAGCTGAGCAGCAGCGCTAGAGAGTCCTCAAAGTCCAGCTGGCGAGTGGCGCCTTACAGCAGCCAGCGCGGAATCTCTTGCTTGTTAAACATGCTCGCCAGCGTAAGCAGATCGGCCGTATGTGTCACCACGTGACTAGAGTCACATGACATTAGACTCCGCAACAATCAATTCAATCCGGTCACTCTCCTAGACCCACTTACCTATCTAGGTAGGGCTTAAACTCCTATAGGTAACTACTAGGCTTAAAGCGGTAATCAATCAATCCAATCTGAACCTTCTAGGACCCACTTAATTGATTGTTGCGGACTGTGTAGGTAGGGCTTAAACTCCTATAGGTAACTACTAGGCTTAAAGCGGTAATCAATCAATCCAATCTGAACCTTCTAGGACCCACTTAATTGATTGTTGCGGACTGTGCATGACATCCTATTGTAGCAGGCACTGCCCGGTGGGCAAGTGCACTTACCTCTGAGCCGAGAGCTCTTGTACACATACATCACAACACGACAATATTATTATTATTATTCCATTAGAGTCCTTTTTCAGTCAGAGACTATGTAGGACTTTGTATCGCAGTAGACAAGACGTCAACAACTGCATATGAGAACTGCGTTGATTGTCCTACGGAGTAGATACACAAGGTTATATACATAAGATATGCGTAAGCACATAACGGCAAAGGAGTGAAAGTGAAGGTTGTAGAACATTCGGCCAAGAAGCATCGGGCCGATTCCAAGAAGGGTAGTCCTGAATGGCAACACACCCCCCAGCTTGAATGAACAGTGAAAGCTGAAATTAATCATGTATCTCTAAGAGAGACTCGTTGTTGATGTCCTTTATGGTGGTGATTAAGCGATCTGAGACGTCTTCAAGACCAAGCTGCTTGATGAACTGGGCGTGCTTCTGTCGAGGTAGTACCTTTGTCAGTCCATCGGCGGGCATGTAGGCAGTCGGCTTCCAGTCTACATGGATTCTTCCAGCCTCTACCTCTTGTCGTAGCCACAGCTGATGAATGTCCACGTGTTTTAGCTTTGTTTGAAGCTTCTCTTCAGCCTTTGTGACTATGCCAACAGTCTGTTGATTGTCGCACCAGATCTTCGAGACTATATCTGGATTAAATCGAATTTCGCGGAACAGCCTGTTCCACCATTTCATTTCTCCGCCAGCTCGGGACAGAGCTAGAAGTTCTGCTTCTGTTGTGGACTTTGTAACAGTCTTCTGGATAGCAGCCTTCCAGTCAACAGACAGGCCGTATAGCTTGAACAAGTATCCTTCAGAGCTTCTTCTCGTGTCAGGTTCGTCCGCATAGGCAGCATCAGATGCGCCATAAAATATTGGTTCAACCGTGTCTGTATACTTGTCCGCGTTCTCTACGGGGATTACGAACAGGTCTTTCTCATTTTGAGTTCCTGAGGCCTTGAGCGCCAGATTTCTCTTGCCAATAAGATAACGCCAGCAATGGATTGCTGCGTATAAATGCTTTTGGCCAGGGTTTGCAAGATGTCGGGCCAGTACTGAGTGCGCTCGTGCGACATCAGGTCGTGTAAACGTGGCAATGTAAGCTAGTGATCCAACTAGTTGTTGATAGATTTTCGTGCGCTTAGAGTTTGGTTCTTCCGTTGACGGTGGTAGTACGTTCTCCTTTATCGGAAAATCGGGGTATCCCTTGTCGCTTGTTAGGTTGAACTTGCTTGCAACCTTGTTAATAAAGGAGTCTTGAATTAACCAAATGCTCTTCGAAGGTCGATCGCGTATCACACGAATCCCAAGGAACCAACTTAATTCGCCAAGTATTCGGAGATCGTAGATCTGTAGCAAGCGCTTTTCGAATTCCTCCTTGTAACTTGTCTTTGAAGGATGTACCAAGACGACGATATCATCAACGTAGAAGAAAACGATTAGATTGTTGTTGGCAAACAAGCAAGGAACTCCAGGAACTGCTTTTAACCCCAGCTTCTTTAGGGTCTTCTGAAGTTCTGCATACCAAAGCAATGGAGCTTCCTTAAGACCGTACAATGCTCGACGAATTAGGAGTAGTTCTCCATACTGTTTTGCAAAGCCTTCAGGTGTATAACAGAAAAGCTTTCTGTTTACTCGTGCGTTTAGAAACGCGTTTAGTGCATCGTACTGAAACATTAAGAGGTCGAACGCAGCAGCTAGCGCGATTAATCCTCGAAAGACTCGGGCAGCCAGCGTGGCCGCGTAGGTGTCTCCCCATTCTGCTTGAAGATCTCCGCGTACGACAAGTCGAGCCTTGAACTTATACAAGTATCCATCTTGATCGAACTTGTATGTGTACACCCACATTAGGGGTAAAACCTCAGCATCAGCAGTTGATGATAGACTCCGCAACAATCAATTCAATCCGGTCACTCTCCTAGACCCACTTACCTATCTAGGTAGGGCTTAAACTCCTATAGGTAACTACTAGGCTTAAAGCGGTAATCAATCAATCCAATCTGAACCTTCTAGGACCCACTTAATTGATTGTTGCGGACTGTGGTTGATGAGGTTGCAGGTGTTTGAGCAAAGCAACCTTTCTTCCAACAGTTGTCAAATTCGACATTCATTGCCTTCTGAAACTCATTGGCAAATGGGTGCGTAGCAACGTCTCGATAGCGTTTTGGAGGTGGTGGCAGCTGATCTCTATAGAGTCGAACTTTCGGTAATTCTCCGAACAGTTTCGTCGTTTCTGGTTGACTGATTGCGGCCAAAAATGTACTATAGTAGGTCATATTCGTACTCAGGTGATTATGATCAGAGTAGTTGGCTCGGTGTCGTCTTCGGTGTCCTTCAATCACATTCTCTTGACTGCCAACCTCTGGATTCAAACGTCTTGGAGCGTTGTTCTGGTATCGGTCTGGCACGTAGTCTTGGTATTGATCTCCCCAACCGCCTGGTACGTTTTGTCGACGGGAAACCATTGATTCTGGTGTTGTAGGGCTATCATCGGGATGTCTGACCCTAATCGTAGATTCTGGTGTTGCAGAATTATCGAATTCCTTGTCTAGATTCCCTAGTTCGAACTGAATATCTTTCTCGGTTGCTGTTTCAGCATCGTTTCGGTCATTCTGGGTTAAAGAGTTGTTTTCCTCATAAGTCTGTTTCTGTAATGGAGACAGAAGGTCCTCAATGTCTATGAGCGCTCGAGGTGTGGGTATATCCAAGATCTCAATTAATCGCTCAGCTTCTTCTGAGAGCTTCTCAGGCTCATCGTCGTTCTTCATGAGGTGCTGTCGTGCAAAGACCACATCGCGTGTTCGTATAACACGTCCCTTAGATGGTATCCAGATACGGAAGATGTTTGTCGAATCGTAACCAACCAAATATCCAATCATCGTTCGGGATTCAAGCTTGTCTCCACGCTTGACCTTTCTGTCGAGCACGTGAGCACGACATCCAATTGGAGCCATATGCGCTACTGATGGTTTTCTACCAAACACTCTTTGGTAAGGCGTCTCCCAATCGAGGCTCTCTGCAGTGATCGGAATGGTCTGGTCTGGTCTGGTCTGAGGGTACAGACCAGACCAGACCAGGTGCTTACATAAGGACCGGTCCGACCAGACCGGTCCGACCAACAAGACCGCCAAGAATGAGGCTGAAGCAAAGAAGGAAGCCGAAGAAATGTGTTTTACTACTGACTGTCAATCTAGTCGTCTTCGTTCTCACTATCCTCGATATCGCTGTTCCCCTCAGCTTGGGGCTTTCCATACCAGGCCCGGAGACACTCGCACGCTTCTATAATATCTGCCTTCAGCCTACCACGGCGATCGACGATAGTAAGCTTCGCGCTACTAAAAAGACGTTCGCATTCATCCGACATAGGCGAGATCGCAAACATGTCTAGAGCGAAGCGAGCGAGATCTCGTTGGGAGTCGTAGCGAGATAGCCAGTACGCAATAGCCTCATTGCAACCTGCCTCTTCGTTATGAAGCCGGTCAGTAGAGATGTATTGTTCATACAAATCAGTTGTAGAAACTGGAGCGTCTATTCGAATGCGCTTATGTTCCCGCTGGCGATCAAATGCTGGGTCAGGATCTCTCTCCTTCCTGGCTGGTGGTGGCAGCATCTCGACAGGGTACCTTCCCTTATACTCTGTCTCCCAGAGATGCTTCACCGCTAATTGTGCGTTTTCAAACCACCTCTTCTTCTCTTCGTCGCCATGAAGAACCCACTCTTGCCTGAACCATCCCCACTTGCGATATGGATCAAGGATTTGAGCCGCATAATATGCCGGTGGAAGGTCAGTATCTTCAGGGAATCGATTTTGCCAATTCAGCTGCTGATTGTTATAGTACTCAACGCACTTTAACCAAGCAGCATCAGCGCAGCCTTGAAGGTACTTCCATGTAAAGTTGTTATCGTCCTCAGTGTGGATGTCGTGGTAGTGATCCTTCGTCTCGCTTATCTCCCGGAGAAGGCAGTCCAAAGTTGAAAACCAGTCCGCAAGTGACGTCTTCTTACCTTCAGAAAGCAAAGTTGCAGCATAGAAGTCTTTGAGAGCGAGTTCAATCTTTTCAAGCTCAAACCAGTGCTGTCCATCAAGCTTAAAGTTCGCGATCCCTACGGAGCCCTTTCCAGGTACATGACGAGCCGAGAAGAGCTCTAAACGTTCTCGAACATTTAATGCACGTGTAATCGAATAAAACCATGAGTTCCAGCGGGTCGAGTTGTTCTGGATAAGCTCAAGCCCGTCGAATTGCGAAAGATCTCCGCCGATAATAATTGTAGCAAACTCCTCACGCCGTTGTGGAGTAAGCCTGATGTATCGCACCAGGTTGTGAAGACGACCCAAACATCCGAACTTCTTCCAGAGCTCTTCCACCTTCGTATAGTCGCCACGTTGATGATGCTTCTCCAGCTTCGCAAGATACTTCTCACAGTTTCGCCCCATAAGGAACGCCTGGCAACAGAGGTTGATGACATGGCCCAAGCAACGCAGCCGGCGATGACGACGTTGTTTTGACTTCATCCATGGGCAGAGATCCTTGAGTATAAACTCAACAGCGGTATCATTTGCCGAGGCATTATCCAGCATAAAGTATCCAATCTGATCTCCGCTAATGTCGTATTCTTCCAGCAATTCAAGGACCACCGATCCAAGATTCTCTCCAGTGTGTTCGCCGTATATACGTCGCATACCTAAAGCGGTAACACGTCGCATGCCGGTAGTATCAATCCACATAGCGACGACGCCTAGGATAGCGTAAGGGTTTGGTGAAGTCCAGAGATCAAAGGAGATAGAGATAGACTCCGCAACAATCAATTCAATCCGGTCACTCTCCTAGACCCACTTACCTATCTAGGTAGGGCTTAAACTCCTATAGGTAACTACTAGGCTTAAAGCGGTAATCAATCAATCCAATCTGAACCTTCTAGGACCCACTTAATTGATTGTTGCGGACTGTGGATAGAGATCCTACTCCGTGAATGGTGTAGGTCCTCCCTAAGCTGTTGCTTCTTCGATATGAATGCATTCATTACCCAGCTTCGGATAGTCTTCGCAGCCTTCGGGAGGTGGTTGAGTAGTGCCGGATTTAAAAAGAGGAGTAGTTCACGAAAGTACTGGTTCTCTAATTGAAAGAAGGCTATATGGCAGTACACAATCCAACGAATTAGAAGCTCTTTAAACTTCTCTACTGACTCCTTCCAGAAAAAGATGCTGGAAGCAGCCCCATCCTTTTGCTGGTCGATTATAGACTTCCGTACAGAACCCTTTCGCTTGATGCCACTCTGGGGATCAATCTGGTGCTTCTGTTCCAGGTGATTCCGGATCCTAGAAGTGCCATTGATGACAAACAACTCTTGCTTGCTCTTCCCAACCCTGCACTCATGGCAGTAATACACCTCTTTCTTATCGCTATCTCGAATGTATTGGAGTCCGTACTTCCAGATGTGTGATGTACCTTGACGGAAATCCTTCCTTGCAATTATTGCACGTTTCACGTACGTGATACCGCCCTGCACGAACTCATCTGGAGATTCGTGATATTGAATAGGAGTGGGTGATAGTATAGGGGTGGGTGATGACGTGGGGATAGGAGATGGAGTAAGAGACGTTAAATCTAGTCTTATAATATTCGATGGGGACGGTGAGGTTGGTGTTGAAGGCTCCATAACAATAGTATATAAGTAGGTTGTTAAGGACTTGATTGTTCTATGTAAGTAGAAGACTTACCTTGATCTTAATGACTCATATTGTGCTAAATTTTCTGGCTAGATTAGTCTAAGATCTAGTCACGTGGACCTATTTATAGCCGGACCGGTCCGATCATCTAGACCGGTCCGACCACGGTCTCAAAAAATCGCCAGACCAGACCAAGTCTTGGCGGTCTAGACCAGACCAAGACCAAGTCAGACCAGACCATTCCGATCACTGCTGTGCAGTAATGCCCAGAAGAGAATAGCGGTTAGGCGAAGACCAGAGATCGGAGGAGATGTGAATAGAGCTCACAGCGGTTTGTAGGCTCTCTTTAATCTGTTCCTAATAGTAGGCTTTATTTGTGATGATTATGCGTAGGAGCGATCGTCGGGTTTTTAGAAGTTGGTCCTCAATATACGGATTGGCAGCAAGAGAGAGCTCTTGGAACTCTTTCCACTTAATAGCAGAAAACGGGAGCCGACGCTGTGTGAAGAGGGCTACGATAGCATTATGATACCGCGGGAGACTGAAGACGTTCCTTATAGAATCGGGCGACGGAGAAGAAGAGAAAAAGGACGTAATCTTGCGAGGGTTATGTGTAAGGGAGTTTCCAGTCACTGACTCAGGAGCTAGGCTTGATAACGCGAGAGGAGGAGTAAGAGCTAGTAATGGGTGATTATTCCGAACGTGTCGGACCGCATTTATGCGATGATTTCCGGAGAACGGTCGAAGAACGCAAACTTTGCAGGTGTAGATAGTAACGCCCTTACTACTCCTTTTTATAGATAGAGGCTCCTTAGAGATCTCTATAAAGGAGTAGAAGTTGGCAGGTAAAGATGAAGACGAGGTTTCAGCAAGAAGTGACATAACGTAGAATAGTAACGAGGAAAGAAGTAAGCTTGCAGGATTATATTAAAGACAAGAAGCTTATAGATATTCAACTAGTTAACCAGTTTAACCAATTTAATTATATTAATCAAACCGGTCGACCAAGACCGGCCGAAAATGCCCAGACTCCGCAACAATCAATCGATCGACATGATTGATTCCTATATAGGTTAAAGAGTTACTTTATTAGGCAGCCTTTAACCTAGATAGGAATCAATCATGCCGATCCGATTGATTGTTGCGGAGTCTGAAAATGCCGACCAACCGGTTAACCGGAATAACCGACCGGAATAACCGACCATTTTGCCCATGTATAGACGCAAGCGGCGAGCCTGCTTTGTTTGGGTTGGCGCACGGCCCTCACGTTGCCGGGGAAGCGACTAGGCTAGCAGCCTAGTCATGTGACTCGAGGCTCAGCCCGTTACACCTAGCTTTTATTACGAGTACTAGAATTAGAACAAGAAAATGGCACCTAGGGCAACCACCAGAAATACACACAGTCACTGTATAACACTACCTTAGAGAGAGCTACTCTATAAAACTAACAAAACTGTATTTCTTACTATAAGAGCCCGCTGCTACATCTCTTTCTATCTACCACACTGCTCTTTACAGAGATGTCAACAAGCAAGTCAAGCTGGCTTGATTCTTATCGATTGCAGATCACAGACCATTCTCTGGGACGTGCCACTGTGCACGAGCCTCTATATTGTCTGTGATCTGCAATCGATAAGAATCAAGCCAGCTTGACTTGCTTGTTGACATCTCTGGCTCTTTAGCACTAGCGCCTACTCCAGATCTACTCTAGAATAGGAGCACGCAAAACATCCTCCAAACTGTACTACCCCAAAGAAACTACTCATAGAAAACACCTATATAGAACGGCCTAGGCCAAAGTCTTGCATAATCTCTGACTAAAAAGGACTCTAAATGGAATAATAATAATAATAATCCGTTAACGGGAAACTGACGGATTGTTGACATGTCTAGCCAGCCACTCCACAGCAGGTAAAGGGACTGGGTTAAAGTCTAGAATCGTAGCTTTGGACAAGATCTCCGAATAAGCACTGCGAAACGAAGAGATAGTTACTCGTGATCTGACAGCTTTAATATTTCACCTAGATGAGTACTAATGGCCTCCATAGGCGGAGGACGAAATGCACCATCTTTTACCTTGATCAAGGTGGAGAGGCAGGATCGTAAGTCCTCTACCTAGTCTAGCAGGGTATCCCCTAGTTATATTAATGTTGTTACGATGGGCAATCGCTTGTCCGACTTCCAGTATTCCCCGGAACGCGATGCGGGCACCGCGGCAATGTGTCAGATTAGATGAGATATTGCACAAAAGTGATGGATGTTCATGATTGATTGTATTGTTCTCTGTTCTAAGGTGCGCGCTGAGAGTTTTGTTCTGCTAAGACGCTAACCCATTATTAGCTAGCGGTGTCGGCACTTTCGGCTCGACACGCCTGCTATCTGACACACACCCTCAGCTTGGAAGGCATATTGCAAGCTGCATAAACTGGTTGATCGATCCTACATAATGAGGCCTTCCAGTTGCTCTTGCACCTCCTTAAGCTCAATCTCTCTGAGCGGGGCTTCTTCGCGCTCGACGAGTCCCAGTTGATCAAGGAACCTGGCCCATTTATTGGCTGGCAGTGGCTTTGTGAACCCGTCTGCGATCATGTTGTCAGACGGCACATACTCTACCTTGATCACCTTTCGGGTAACCTCTTGTCGTAGCCAGTGATTGTGTATATCAACGTGCCGAAGTTTTGTTTGAAGTTTGGCTACGTCCTCTGTGACTAGTCGGATGGTCTGTTGGTTGTCGCATTTGATTGTGATTGTTGGATCGCTCAGAGTTACCCGAAGCTCCCTCAGCAGTCGCGACGTGAATATGGCCTCCTTGGCCACCTGGGAAAGAGCAAGTAATTCTGCTTCCGTGGTTGAAGTAGTAACGGTATCCTGCTTGCTTGCTCTCCAGGAGATGAGGCCGCCAAACAGCTTAATGGCGTAGCCTTGTGAGCTCTTCCTGTCCAGGGTGTTGTCTGCAAATGATGCGTCACTTGCTACTTGAAGACCTTCACCTGTGCCTAGCTCCAGAGCTAGGTTCATTGTCTTTCTTAGGTAGAGTAGTACGCGGTCCGCTGCCTCTTGATGTTCTATGCTTGGATTGACTAGGAACCGAGCGAGGCGCGATGTTGCGAAGGCGATGTCGGGTCTTGTGGTGACTGCTGCGAACAGCAGAGATCCAATCTTGCGTTGGTACTTGCTGACTTCAGCTGGTGCTGCGAGTCCTTTTCGTGGTCGGAGTTCGATGCCTGACATTGGCGTATCATGCCTTACATTTTGGTGGTTGATGAGTTGACTGATTTTGTCGACGTATGCAGCTTGAGATAGCTGTATGGTCTTCTGCTTGCGATTGCGCATGACCTCTACGCCGAGAAACCACTGTAAGTCGTCTCCTCCCGTACAAGCGTATTTTTCTTGGATCCGGTTTATGGCCTTCATTGCCTCTGATTCTTGCTTTGAATGGTACGCAACGATGATATCGTCCACATAGAAGAAGATGATAACTCCGTCCTTGATCATGCAGCATGGCTCCTGTGGTATTTGTTGAAACCCTATCGAAGCAAGAGTTGCGGTGAATTCTTTCTGCCACAGTGATGGTGAGATCCGGAGCCCGTAGAGTGCCTTTTGCACTTTGAGTAGAGTGCCAGGCTTCTGATATCCTTTTGGCATCCTCATGTATATTTCTCTGTCGATTGCAGCATGCACAAAAGCATTAGTGACGTCGTATTGCTTCAGCTCAAGATCGTATTTGGCGGCGATTGCCATGAGCATTCTGAATGAGCGTCCTGCCAATGTTGCTGCATATGTGTCTTGGGAGGTTATGTTGCGTTGTTGATCTCCCCTTACCACCAATCTTGCCTTGCATTTGATGAGGCGGTGATGCTTGTCGAGTTTGTAGGTGTATACCCACATACAGTCTAGAATCTGGTGCCCTGCTCGTTTGACTGGTGATGCTTGGACCTCAGTCCATGACTTCATTTGTTGGTGACTCTGAAGGTGTGTCTTTTCTGCTTCCTTGAACATTTCGTATAGTGGATGGTCTTCTAGCTTTGAGTATGCTGTTGGGAGTGGCGGTAGCTGGTTGCGATGGGGCTTGATTCCCTTGGATAGCAGTCTCTTCACCTGAGCCTTATCGATTGGCTTTCCTTCGTGTTGACCAATGTGTCCTGATTCGGTGCCGGCCATGAATGCGGCTGCCCATGGACTGGTCATTGATGTTGATTGGTTGGACATGTTCGTCATATCCTCGTTGTTCACCTCTCCTTGAACTAGCAAGGCCACAGGTGGAGGAGTTGGTGGCGGGGTTAGATATGCCTCTACCACCTTCCTTCCTTGGTGGTATCTGGTTTTCTGAGTGCGCGGGCTCTCTTCCTGCGTCGTATCGTCCTCGTAGAACGTCTCGGTTTCTGGTTGTTGGCTCTGAGTACCTGGGAGTTCGACTGTTCTCACCCAAGTTGCGATTTCCTCTAGGGTGTTGTGCATGAGATTGTCCATCAGGTCCTCAGTCTTGCCGTTGAAGATTGTGTCTTCGTCAAACACTACGTCGCGAGTGCTGATTACCTTTGCCATGGATGGGATCCATATGCGGTAAATGTTCGTTGACTGGTATCCCACTAGGTATCCAATCCAGGCCTTCGGATCTAGTCTCTGTAGCCTGGACTTTCCTCTGTGGGTGTCGTCTGTCATTGCGAAAGCCTTACACCCATATGCTTTTAGGTGAGCTTGATTTGGTTTTCGAGGTCCGGTGACTATGCCGTTGATGGCAGCTGCGCGTGTAAAGAATATTTCGTATGGTGTCTTCCAATTGTTTGGGTAATTTGGCGTTCGATTGTATAGGTATACCGCCGCTCTGGTAGTTTCTGGCCAGAGTTCCCATGGAAGGTTTGCATCCAGTCGAATTGCGCGTGCCTTTTCTTTTATAACACCCCCTGAGCGCTCGGCTCCTCCGTTTTGAGCTTGAGTATCTGGAGCGGAGGGCTCGAGTTTGATTGATAGGGACGTGCACCATTTTTCGACCTCTTGTTTGACGGTAACGATCTCGTTGTCAGTCTCGATGACTTTGACTGTGATGTTGAATTGTTTCTTCATGAACTGGACGAAGAGGCCTAGGAGGCGAATGATTGAGCGAGCCGGTCTGTTGTCCTTGAAGTAGAAGTCCCATGTGTATCGGGACCGTCGGCAAGTGATCAGCATTTGGCTCTTCTCCTTGGTGAAACTGCCGTCCTCATACTCATGGAAGTCGATGGCTACCCTTTCACCTGGCCCTTCGTCGTTCAGTCTAGGCGTCCTGCGTATTTGTCGTTTCGATTTTGACCTGCCGCAGGCGTCACACTCCACGGTGGTGATGCCCTTGATCCTCACCCCCTCAGATTGCTGCACGAGGTGCTCGATCGCGGATGGCCCGGGATGTCCGAGTCGTTTGTGCCATAGTATGGCAGTAGCCTTTTGTGGTGATCGTTTGGCTCGATTCATACGCACATGAAAGGCTGAAGTTGATGTAGTAGGTGGCTCGATAACCCATTGCCCATAGTGTTCCGATAAGGTGGCAATGGTTGAACCATCCCATCGTCGTAGGCTTGTCGGGTCTCCTCGATTGTCCCACCATATACCTTGTCTTCGGAGCAGCCTGAATGATACGAGGCTGCAGAGGAAGTCTGGGCACCAGGCAACATTGCTTAGGTGTAGAATTTGTTTGCCCTGAGCCCCCTCTGCCGTCACCTTGACTGCTCCGTATCCTTGTATCCAAACCCTTGAGTTGCCAGCCCAAATGTAATCTCCCATCGCAGGCGGGCGTACGTCTTCGAGCCTTGAGAGGTTGTTGCAGATGTGCGTCGTCGAGCCAGAATCCAGGATGAATGCATCCTTTAATGGGTATCCTTGATTACTCGCATTGAATGCCGCTTTCATCATGCCCTCGTCCAGCCTCGAGATCTCGCGTCCATCTAGTCAATCAGTGACTGAGTCCGGTGTTTGTGATGTCTTGATGTAGGGTGTAATCGATCGTGATGCCGTAGTTAGGCGTGGTCGCTTCGTTTCCAGGTTTGTTTCCTGTATTATTCTTTGTAAGTCTGCATCATGCTGAAGTTTGTACTGTACCAGCTTTGTGATGTGTTTGTTCGGTTTGAACCAATCTGGGGTCTCCAAAGTTGGGTTGACATAGTAGCAGCTACTGATGTCATGGCGTTGTTCACAAGCAGGACATATATCGCCAGCTTCTGCTGTATTCCTTTTCTGGAATTGCTTGGACTTGTTGCCAGGTGCATTCATTTTGCGTTTGTTTGTTTGCCTTTGGTTTCCCTGGCTAGGGTTGGTAGATGGCGCTCTAATTTGCACACTTGAGGCGTCCCCCTGTGTGTTCGAGTCGGATTCACCGCTCGCCGCGTAGGCTGCTTCACCCGTCATAAAGGCACTTCTTGATTTGCCTCGTGTTGGGTGAGCTAGGCTCATATGTTCGCGGAAGAGTTTCATCATCTGCCTTCTTTCTATATTGTTCCGGTCGCTTCCCGCTCCAGTGAATGTTGCCATCCATGCTGGGGCAATCTTAGAGACTGCTTTTAGGAAGTCGTCCACAACCAGCTTGCTTTGTATCACGTCCCCTATCTTTAGGGCTTCGGCGCGAGTTGCAGCTTGGTCGTATTCGCTGAGCCATGATTCCCAATTTTGCGGGCTTCTCATAGGTCTCAAGGAATCGTGGTACCTCTCTCGTACCCTTCTGATCTCATCGTCGAGGTCTACTCCAACTGCTACCTGGAGGTTTGTGATCCAGGTGCGGAGAGTTCCATGTTCCTCAAAGCAGCTCACTTGGAGGTGTGGGCTAACTGTTGCATTCAGGTGTCTGATCATTGCCGCAATGTTTGTGCGTTCGTCTCGATAGTTTCGTTCGCGTATTTTGTATGATTCAAAAACCATCTTGAATTCCCTTGAGTCCCCATCGTATGCCTCCTTCCCCTCCGCTGAGAGTTCTGAGTATCGAGCTGGTATGGCTGGAGTTTGAACAGCAGGGTTGACTATGTCAACTGTATCTTGTGTAGGCGCTCGGGCATTGGCTCTCGCGGTTCGTGTAGAGGAGGATGGAGCTGATGATGTATTTCTCAGAGCAGCGGCTGGTTCATAGTCGGATACGAGTGGAGGGAGAGGTTCGGTCGGCTTTGTACGAGGCTGTGTGTTGCCCGCTGGATCTACAATGTCCCAGATCTCTAGGGCTTCGCATTGCATCTTGATTTGGCGGTACCAGGGGATCCATTTGCTCGAGTCGGTTAGGATAACTGTCGCGTCCCTCTGGTTCTGGTTTATCGTCATTATTGCGTGTTCGTTGCTCTTTATAGAGGCAGTGAGACTCTTAATTGTCAGATTAGATAAGATATTGCACAAAAGTGATGGATGTTTATGATTTATTTGTTCTTGTCTCTGTTCTAAGGTGCGCGCTGAGAGTTTTGTTCTGCTAAGACGCTAACCCGTTATTAGCTAGCGGTGTCGGCACTTTCGGCTCGACACGCCTGCTATCTGACACCTCTACGAAACCGACAGAGCAACGGCTCTTCCTTAGGTATATATCTCTATTGCTGCAAAGTAATAGGCCTATATATCTAGATGCTACCTATACCCGAACGCCCTAAACCAACTCGATATACCGACCCCATATACCGAACCGCTCCAGCACCTGCTGTCACCAGCACACTCACGAGCAAAACACCGACCAGGCACTAGATGTATAGATCTATTATCTCTCTTGTAGATCCCTATATACAGACGCCTACACCAAAAGCCCTCTCCACCGAACGACCTAAACCGACTCGATATACCGACCCCATATACCGAACCGCTCTAGCACCTGCTTTCACTAGCACACGCACGAGCAAAACACCGACCAGGCACTAGATGTATAGATCTATTCTCTCTCTTGTAGATCCCTATATACAGACGCCTACACCAAAAGCCCTCTCCACCGAACGACCTAAACCGACTCGATATACCGACCCCATATACCGAACCGCTCTAGCACCTGCTTTCACTAGCACACGCACGAGCAAAACACCGACCAGGCACTAGATGTATAGATCTATTCTCTCTCTTGTAGATCCCTATATACAGACGCCTACACCAAATACCCTCTCCACCGAACGCCCTAAACCGACTCGATATATATCTAGATGCTACCTATACCCGAACGCCCTAAACCAACTCGATATACCGACCCCATATACCGAACCGCTCCAGCACCTGCTGTCACCAGCACACTCACGAGCAAAACACCGACCAGGCACTAGATGTATAGATCTATTATCTCTCTTGTAGATCCCTATATACAGACGCCTACACCAAAAGCCCTCTCCACCGAACGACCTAAACCGACTCGATATACCGACCCCATATACCGAACCGCTCTAGCACCTGCTTTCACTAGCACACGCACGAGCAAAACATCGACTAGGCAATAGCTGTATAGGTCTATTATTGTTAGGTTATAATAGATTCCTGTATACAGACGCCTACACCAAAACGCCCAAAACATCGACTAGGTAATAGCTGTATAGATCTATTCTGTCTTGTAGATCCCTATATACAGACGCCTACACCAAATACCCTCTCTACCGAACGCCCTAAACCGACTCGATATACCGACCCCATATACCGAACCGCTCCAGCACCTGCTTTCACTAGCACACGCACGAGCAAAACATCGACCAGGCAATAGCTGTATAGATCTATTCTCTCTCTTGTAGATCCCTATATACAGACGCCTACACAAAACAACAGACAGACACTGTATAAAACTACAAACAATATTTCTTTTCGCAAAGAGCTCGCTGTTACATCTCTTTCTGTTCACCACACTGCTCTTTAGCACCCGCGCCAACGGAAGACTAGCTCGGAAATTGGACTACGCAACTATCCTCCAAATTGTACAAGACCTATAGAAACTCCATATTGAACAACATACATAGAACGGCTTAGCCAAAGTCCTACATAGTCACCGACTGATACAGGACTCTAACCCAGGGCGCTCAATGGTACGTTATAATATACCATTTTTTTGTTAGTGCTGAGAAGTACGCGTATGGCGGGTATATACTAGAACCAGGGGTTTATCCCATTAAACTTCAGGAGTACATCCCATTTTTAGTCTATAGTCGAAATTACTCCAAATTTAGACATATAACTCAGCATACGTAGACGCACAATCTGACGAATTTACAGCGCAGCAGACTATGTGGTTCAGGAGCTTAGGGTTTGGTGTTCTTGGTTAGGGTTACGCGTCTGGGGGGTCAGGAGGTCGCGAGGCTCGGCACCCCGCCGCGCGCGCGCCGCCGGAGTAAGCACCGAGAGAGCGATCAACAGCGCGTGTATATAAGAAGCCGAGTAGAACAGGTAGGCGTCGATATTTCAACATGTCTAAACCTAGCATCGAGTGCCAGTATTTCGAGCATGTGCCTGAGCACAGCGTAGCGGCATGCAGAGAGTGCAGATATGCAGTATGGCCAGATCAGATTGAGGGCCATCTACAGAAGCAGCATAAGGTTAGTTACAAGGAGGCTGAGGCAGTTGGACAGCAGGTTCGCAGCTGGGCTGGGTTAGTCCAGTACCCTAGTGAGCTCGAGGTGCCGACTGGTGCTCCAAAGCCTGTGCGGCAATTGCCAGTGTATACAGACGGGATGTTATGCCAATTTGACTCCAGCTGCTGCTATTATGTAGCAAGAAGTAAGGAGGCTATACGAAAGCATTGGCGTAAGGACCATCAAGGATGGTCAGCAGGGAAGAAGCGAGGGCGGCCAAGTCGAACCAGGTAGACTCCGCAACAATCAATTCAATCCGGTCACTCTCCTAGACCCACTTACCTATCTAGGTAGGGCTTAAACTCCTATAGGTAACTACTAGGCTTAAAGCGGTAATCAATCAATCCAATCTGAACCTTCTAGGACCCACTTAATTGATTGTTGCGGACTGTGCAGCCCGCTGGTGTGCGCGTTGGCGGTGCTGGGCGTCAAGGAGGACGGATGGAAGGGGCCGGAGCAGTACCCGCCGATATTATCGGCGGTGATCAAGATCGCTCGGTTTATGGTCGTGCAGAAGGGACTAGAAATGTCAGGGCCCGAGGAGGATAGCGGCGATGAGACAGACGACGACTTAGATGACAGCGCGTACGAGAGCGGGCCAAGCCAGCGACGGCGTCCCAAGGGGTGTTTGCAGTTAGTGCAGAAGATGATGGACCGGTTCATGGTGCGCGGCAGCCATAGCCCCATGCAGTGGATGTTGGATTTGCGGACGTATGGATTGAAGATCCATTACAACACTACAACCCGCGGGCATGTAGAGTGGACGAACGGCGACGAGCTGCTGTACAAAGAGCTGCATTTTAGCATGGCGCAGTTCCGCGGCATGGTACATGGGCTGGCTAGCGAGAGCCGGCGATTATTAACAGAGGAGTTAATGTTTAGCAGCAAGGCAGCGCCGGTGCCGGCAGTGCCATGGGAGAGCATACGTGACAACCCAACCGACGAGCGGCCAGGATGGAACTTTTTGAAGGATCATCGCACAAACATGCCCGTCAACGGCGAGAGGTGGTTATTTGAGCGGGTAGGCGAGAGCGCCAGCATCCGGAGTCGGTTCATGAAGCCCGGGACGCAGTCAGGGGTAGACCGACAGGCAATAGAGCGATACATGGACCGGGTGGTAGAATTTCGCGAGAAGCTGGCGGTGTTAATGCATATAACGGGTGGGCAGCCAGCGCGAGGGCCAGAGCTACTGAGCGTACGGCATAGCAACACAGTGCAAGGGGGGCATCGCAATATATTCATCGAGGACGGCATGGTGGTGTTTGTGACACGGTACCACAAGGGATACAAAGTCAGCGGCGACGTCAAGATTATCCATCGATATTTGCCGCGCGAGGTGGGCGAGCTGGTAGTGTGGTATATGTGGCTGGTGTTGCCGTTCCAGCAGCGGCTCGAGGCGTTGGTGTGGGAGAAGGAGGCAGTTTCGTCGCATATGTGGCCAGCAGACCCCAGCGGCCGCAAGTGGACGACCGATCGGCTGCGGGAGGCGTTGAAGCGCGAGAGCCGGATCGCGATGGGCCAGGAGTGGACGTTTGCCGGGTACCGGGAGATGGCGATTGGCATCAGCCGGCGGTTTTTGCGTGGATCGACAGCGTTCCAGGCAGATGAGGGCGAGGAGAATAAGGAGTGGGCTGAGGAGCAGGCAGGAGATTCGATTGCCGACGAGCAGGCGGGCCATACGTCGCACGTGGCGGGACTGGTATACGCGCGAGGGATCATGGAGCAGTCAGGGGCCGTGGCGGATAGGCGGCAGCAGTTCCGGGCATCGAGCACGGATTGGCATAGATTTTTGGGCTTCCAGGCAGGCTTGGACGACCAGAGAAGAAGCAGCAAGCGGAAGAGAGCGCCGTTTGAGAGCGAGGCAGACGAGGCAAGGGTGGATCGGTGGCAGCGGCTGAGGAAGATGGACGCGAGAGCGCAGCTGAAGCGCATGATGGGCGAGGAGGCCAAGTTCCGGGGGGTGCAGGAGGCAGCGATCAAAGCCATCACAGCAGGCGAGAGTCCCGTAGTAGCGGTGATGCCGACGGGGGCAGGCAAGAGCTTGTTGTTCATGTTGCCGGCGTGGGCAGAGCAGGGCGGCACGACGGTGGTGGTAGTGCCGTTGATCGCGTTGCGTGGCGACATGGCACAGCGGTGCAAGAAGCTAGGGATATCGTGCGTAGAGTGGCAGAGTCGGCGTCCGCCAGACGCAGCAGCGGTGGTGTTAGTGACGCCCGAGTCGGCAGTTGGAGAGGAATTTGCAACGTTTTTAATAGACTCCGCAACAATCAATTCAATCCGGTCACTCTCCTAGACCCACTTACCTATCTAGGTAGGGCTTAAACTCCTATAGGTAACTACTAGGCTTAAAGCGGTAATCAATCAATCCAATCTGAACCTTCTAGGACCCACTTAATTGATTGTTGCGGACTGTGGTTTTTAAACCGGCTACGAGCGACGCGGCAGCTAGATCGGATTATTATCGACGAGTGCCATATCGTGTTAAACCGGCAGTACACGTTCCGCAAGCAGATGCAGCAGCTAGGTAAGCTAGTGGCTGTAGAGACGCAGATGGTCATGTTAACAGCAACGTTGCCACCCAGCGAGGAGGACGAGTTATTCCGGCGAATGCATTTTGAGCGTGGGCAGGTAAGAATGTTTAGGGCACCAACAGCACGGAGCAACATAGCGTACCGGGTGGTAAGGGTAGAGAAGGAGAGGAAGAGACAGGAGGTAGAGGCAACGGTGTTGGCGATGGTACAGCAGAAGGTCCGAAAGTATAAGAGCGGCAAGATTGTAGTGTACGGCAACTCAGTGCCAAAGGTCAAGGGGTTAGCCGAGAAGCTCAAGTGCCATGCGTATCATCACCACGCGGTTGGCAAGGCAAGCATGTTGGAGGAGTTCATGGGCGGCAAGCAGCGGGTGATTGTGGCAACCAGCGCGTTGGGCATGGGAGTGGACGTGCCCGATATCCGGTGCATTGTCCACATGGATTGGCCGTTTAGCGTGTTGGATTACGCGCAGGAGAGCGGGCGAGCCGGGCGAGACGGGGAGCGGAGCGAGGCCATCATGATGGTGCAGGACGGCGAGCAGCGAGCGGCGGATGACAAGCAGGGGGAGGCGGAGCAGCGGTTGGTGCGAGCATACGTCGAAGGCATAGACGAGGCGGCGACATGTAGACGGGTAATGTTGGACGGGTATTTAGACAGGCGCGAGGCCGAGCGAGCTCGGTGCGAGGAGGGAGAGGAGAGGTGTGACGTATGCATGAGAGCCGACGGGGAGGAGATGGAGGAGGAGGAGATGGAGGAGGAGGAGATGGAGGAGGAGATGGAGGAGGAGATGGAGGAGGAGATGGAAGAGATGGAGGAGGTGGAGGAGGTGGAGGAGGTGGAGGAGATGGAGGTGGTGGAGGTGGCCGAGGGCGGCAGCAGCAACGAAGAAGAGGCGGAGACATTGGAGAGGGAGCAAGAAGAGGCGCGGCAGGCGTTTAATCAGCAGCAACGAGAGCAAGGCGGCCCGCGACAGAGATTGATACAGCAGCGGCAGCAGGAGTTCGCCGACGTCGAGTGGCTGCGTAGGCAGCTGGCGCAATGGATAAACCGGTGTGGGTTATGCGAGGCGGTAGGGCAAGGATCGAGCGCACACGACGTACGGCAATGTTGGCGACAGGAGAGCCAGCGGATCAAGGAGTCGATTAAGAGGATGGAAGAGACAATTAAGTTTGAGCGTTATTCGGGCTGTTTTTGGTGTGGAGTGCCGCAGGAGATATGCAATCGGTGGGAAAGGAATAGTTTTGGGCGATATCAGAGAGTCCAAGACGGGGATTGCCAGTATAGAGGGGTATTAATAGGCGGGTTATTAAGTATAGCATTAGGGCGGAGCGAGGTAGGAAACCGATGGACGGCGCGGTTAGAGGAGTTCGGGGTTAGTAATTCAGGAGCAGGGCCGACGTTGTTTGAGTTTTTAGGAAAAAAGCGATTGTTAGAGACGGTTGAGAGCAATAACTTAGCAGGAGAGTTTTGTTGGATTACAAGATTAATAGGCGAGTAGAGGAAATATAGAGAGTTGTAACGTTGACGAGGGTAGCTCCAACAGCTCGAGTAGGTCGGATAGTGTAAGCAGCGATAAAGGCAAGAGCAGCAAGATCAGCGAGAGCGTAGGCAGGGTTAGCAGCAAGAGAGATAGCAGCAACAGTGACGATAGTAGCAGCAGTAAGAGTAGCGACGAAGGCGAGGGCAGCGAGAGCAGTGATCAAGGCGAGAGCAGCGAGAGTAGTGACGAAGGCGAGGGTAGTAAAGATATTAGAGGTAGCGAAAGCAGCGGCAACAGCGAGAGCAATGAGAGCAACGACAAAGACGAGGGCAGAGAAGGTAACGAGAGCGGCGAGAGCAGTAAGAGCGCAGGCAGCGTTGGTAGCGAGAGCAATAGCTGCAACAGTGGCGATAGTGGCGATAGCGAGGGCAGCGACGACGGCGAGGATGGCGAGGATGGCGAGGATGGCGAGGACAGCGAGGGCAACTTGATGGCAGGTAGCGAAAGCAGTAATAGCAGCTTGAGCAGGGAGGAAAAGCGAGGGTCGTGACGACGGCGAGAGTAGCTCCGATAGCGAGAGCAGCAAGAGCGAGAGCAGCAAGAGCGGCAAGAGCAACGAGAGCGAGGCAGGCGAGGCAGGCGAGAGCAACGAGATGGCAAGTAGCGAGAGCGAGGCAGGCGAGGCAGGCGAGAGCAACGAGATGGCAAGTAGCGAGAGCGTAGGGAGCGAGAGAGGCGAGAGAAATAAGAGCAGCGACATGATAGGTACCGTTGGCAGCGAGAGCATCGAGAGCCGCGCATATAGCGAGAGTAACGAGAACAGAGCGAGTAGCGAGAGCAGCGACGACGGTAAGGACAGCGAGAGCAGGAGCCGCAGCGGCGAAAGGAGTTGTAGAAGCCGTAGCAGCGGTAGGAAGTGAGAAGCAGCGAGAGTAGCGCGAGCAGTGGGGGACAGCAGGGACAGCGAGAGCAGTAGGGAAAGCAAGAGCAGGGGCAGAAGTAGTTATAGCGGCCGCAGGCGTAGTAGGAGCGGTGGGGAGTGAGGAGCAGAAGCGAGGATATCGATAGCAGCGAGAGCAGCGAGGACGGCGGGGATAGTAGGGATAGCGGGATCAGCTGTGAGAGAAGCGAGGATAGCGAGAGTAGGAAAGCAGGAGCCGCAGGCGCGATAGAAGTAAGAGTAGCAAGAGCAGTAAGAGCAGGATGTGTAGCCGCGAGGATAGAGGCAATTAAGGTAATTAAGGTGATTGCGATGATTGCGAGGACAGTAAGAGCAACAAGGGCAGCGCAAGAAAGGGGCGAACGGCAAGGGAATTAACTATTAAGTTAATTGTAGCGATTGCAAGGACAGCGGGAACAGCGAGGATAGTAAGGGCAGTAAGGGTAGATTGTAAGGACAGCGGAAGCAGCGAGGACAACGAGGACAGCGAGGATTGTAAGGACAGCGGAAGCAGCGAGGACAACGAGGACAGCGAGGATTGTAAGGACAGCGGAAGCAGCGAGGATAATGAGGACAGCGAGGATAGTAAGAACAGCGAGGATAGTAAGGACAGTAAGAGTAGCGAGGATAGCGAAAGTAGGAGAGTAGCAGTAGCAATAGCAGTAGCCGGAGGTGTATATAAGCTGTAAGAGGTAAGAGGTAGAAGTAAGGATATTATAAGCAGCAAGGATAGCAGGGGCAGAAGCGGCAACAGGTGCAGGGGTAGTAGGAGTAGTAATAAGAATATTAAGAGCAGTGCAAGTTACAAGGACAAGGGACAAAGTAAGGACAGTAGAGATAGTAAGAGTATCAGGAGCAGCGAGAACAGAAGCCGTAGGATTGATAGCGAAGATATTAAGAGCAGCAAGGAAAGCGAAAGTAGCGAGGGTAGTAAGAGCAGCGACAAGAGGAGCGGTAGCGGCCGCCGAAACCGCAGTTACCGCAGGTGGAGGAGGCGTAGGAGGTAAGGGGCAGAAGAGAGCAGTAGAGACAGCGGGAACAGCGGGGAAAGCGAGAGCAGCAAGAAGGACGGGGATAGTAGAGATAGAGGAAGTGGCGAGAGCAGAAGCAGTAATAGGGAGGATTGCGGAATGCGGAGGAGTAAGAGCGGTAGGAGTAAGAGTAGCAAGAGCAGGACGTAGAAGTAAGAGCCGTAGGAGCAGGAGCAGTAAGAATAGCAGGAGTAGCAAGGGTAGGAGCTTTAAAGGCGGCAGCAACGAGGGTGTTACAAGCAGCGAAAATAATAGGAGCAGGGAGAGTGGTCGCAGTAAGGATAGCGATAGAAGCGAGGTTGGCGACAGCAGGGACAGTAGTAGTAGCAAGAATAGCGAGAGTAGCGAGAGCAATAGCAGTGAGAGCTAGAGCATTAAGAGTAGCAGCAATAAGAGCAGTAACCGTAGGAGTAGGCGCATTAAGAGTAAAAGCTGCAGGAGTAAGAGCAGTAAGGGCGGAAATAGTAGGAGCGTAATTAGCGAGAGCAGGAGCAGCGAGGACAGCAGGAGCAGCTGGAATGGCGAGAGCAGCAAGGACGGAGTGGATAGCAAGAATAGGAAGCGTAGGGGCCGCAGTGGCGATATTTGTAGAAGCGGCAGTAAACACAGGTGTAGTAGTAGCCGTAGGAGTAATAACGAGCATGTTAAAAGCAGCAAGGACGGCAGGAACAGCGGGAGTTGCAATAGTAGAACCCGTAACCGTAATTGAATAGACAGTAAGAGTGATAGTCGCGATAGAAGGAAAAGTTACAAGAATAGCAGCCGTAGCCGTGGTAGAAGCAAGAGTAATTATAATAGAGGCAAAGATAGTAACAGTAGTAAGAGTAATAAGCACAGTAAGGGTATAGTAAGAGCAAAAGTTTAAAGAAGAGTTATTTATGTTAAAAATAAGTATGCAGGTATAAAGCAAAGAAAAGAAAGATTCGAAAAGAGAGAGTATAAAGTTGGTGAGATTCATAATCGATAGATGAGGTAGGTAAAACAGGTATAGTTTGTAGTATATATTAGATAGTGTTTAAGAAAGAAATCAAGCATAGAATTAAGTAGGATTTAAGGATTAGGATTGTAGTAGAAGACAGAGCAAGTTATTAGGAATACTGTTGAGAATACAGTCCGTAAGTGACTTGGTGGTATCAAGCGGAGGAGTAGTCACATGATTGGTGACACGTGCAGGTGGGTCCTAGCGGGGAGCTTGGACGCAGCTGCACGCAACACGGATCTACGAACGTGTGAATAGCTCCTTAGTCAATACAATACGAGTCGTACCACCACTACCGTTGTGCCTTAGAGAGCGCTCTATTAGGTAGTCATACTACTACTAATAGTGCCAGCTTTTCAATAGGTTATGAGCCCGGTTGCTCGGTGCTCTACGGTTCGGCGACCCACCAGATCAAGGTGATCTGAAGCCACGAAAGTCGAGACGAGCTTCTCGCACACGGAAGACGAGACGAGCTTCTCGCACACGGAAGACGAGACGAGCTTCTCGCATACGAAAGACGAGACGGGCTTCTCGCACACGGAAGACGAGACGAGCTTCTCGCATACGAAAGACGAGACGGGCTTCTCGCACACGGAAGACGAGACGAGCTTCTCGCATACGAAAGACGAGACGGGCTTCTCGCACACGGAAGACGAGACGAGCTTCTCACACACCGAAAACGAGCATACGGTTCCAGCTAGAGAAAGCTGAAGGGCGCAGACGCCAAAACGTTTACAAACCCACTAAACACCCCCTACACCTCGAAACCACACACAACTACGGCATTTGACGCGTCACAGACAGTCAAAAGCACAACCGCGAAGATGGGCAGCGACGACAGATACGATAAGGAGCCTAAGATCCCAAAGCTGACGAAGGAGAATCACGAGAAATGGTTCCGCAATAACAAACTGAAGCTGAAGGGAAAGGGAATCTTCTACACTATCGAAGTCACGAAGCACGCGTACGCCTGGATTGCACGACATGGAGCTGGCACCTCCACATCAACTGCCAACACCTCTCAAGACCCGGCCGGCACTGTCAACCCTACAGAACAAGCAAGCGTCCTAGGCCTGACAAGCGACTTCGAACGACTGGGAGGTACATGGAACGCTGAAAAGGCAAAGGAATACGACAAGGATGAGGCTAAGGCACTGTTCTACATCACAAACAGTCTCCTTGATGATGACGACGCTCTCGCAGACGAGTACGAGACTGCATCTGCCCTCTGGACCGCACTGAAGGTCAAGTACTCAAAGACTGATCAGTTGACAGCCAACAACATCATGACCAAGCTTCAGAACTTCACCTGGAAAGACGAGAAGGATGTCGACTACACGTGGGCAAAGCTAAAAGAATACCGCCGCAAGATTATTGCAGCTAAGCCTGCTGCCAAGGGACTCTACAATGATGAGGCACTTCTCCAGATCATGCTACGCGCTCTTCCAGAAAGCTACGGATCAGTAATCGACTATCTCGATGTCCAGACCTCTCTCACGGTTGACGAAAAGATTGCTGCACTCCGCACGAAGGAGCTGCGACTGAACGACACGGCTGAGCATGCAAATGTAGCATTCCCGAAGTACCGTCACCCGAATGACCATAGAAGCTCGGACTCCTCGATGCGCGACCGCCCCCGTTCTACATCGCCTGAATTAGGCCCATCCACAGGATGCCTCCATTGTAAGGGAGAACACTGGGCCCGAGACTGCAAATACAAGGGTGAAATTCAGGAATTCGGAAGAAAACTTCGAGAGAAAGACGAAAGAGCTGAGAGACGCGCAGCCAAGTCGAAGAGACCTTCTAGAAATGAGAACAAGAAGCGATCTGACAAACCTGTCAAGCCTACAGTCAAGACAACCTCGAGGCGCAAGCATGGGTACGCAGCCAAGAATCAGGATTCTGACTCTGGAACGGACAATGGCTCCTCAGGCACGGACAGCGAGACCAGCCACGAGTCTACATCCGTGGAAACAGAATGTACGCAACACTGCCATATCTCTGCGGAACAAGCTAGTAAAAGCACACCGGCGAACTGGATTGCTGATACTGGTGCTTCATCACACATGACTGACAAGAGAAACCTGTTTAGAGGACCGCTAAAGCGCACGCCGCTCACCACTATCCAGGTTGGGGGAGGATTTCTTCATTCTACCCAACGTGGTACTGTTATGATGAAGGCACTGGATGGGACAACAGGATTACTCCGAAAGGTTCTCTACGTACCTAAGCTCGGCGTGAATCTAATCGCAGCAAGACGGTTGTGTAGGGAGGGACTTCAAGGCATTTTTGATGACAAGAACATGTATTTTAAGGACAAATCAAGAATCGCAGTACAAGCAGCACAGAAGGACGGTCTGTACATCGTAAGCCACATTGCAAGCAAGTACTCAGGAAAGGCGTTTATTGCAGGCAAGACTCGGACCGACAGCAACGATCAAAGCACTGCGGAGGAAAGTCAGGAGACACAACCCGAGACACAATCCGACCAGGACCCAGACGAATCCGAAGAAGACAAGTCCACGAAGAAAGATCGCCGGAACTACAGGCTAATGCACAGACGGTTTGCTCACTACGGCCCAGCAATGCTACGAAACCTGTATAAGGTAACGACAATTGAAAAGATTAAAGTACCCCAGCCCACAGGCGCTTCTGTGACCCATGCCTTAAAGGCAAGATGAGGAATAAGATGAACAAAATCCTAGCAGAACACAAAAAGGAGGTACTAGCACTAGTATCTCTTGACTTAGCTGGACCGTTCCCTACATCACTCCGCGGAAATAACTACCTTATGCAAATAATCTGCAACCACTCCCGAAAGAACTGGTCGATACCACTGAAAACCAAGGACCAGGCTATCCTAGAGCTACGCAGATGGAAGGCAAAGGTAGAGCTCCAGACTGGGAAGAAGGTGAAGGCCTGCAGATCAGACAATGCGCCAGAACTAAAGCTTGTGATAAACCAGTGGGAAACTGAAGACGGGGTTCAGGCCGACTACACCGTAATTGCGAGCTCGAATCAAAATGGACCAGTGGAGCGAAGCATCCAGACTGCCGAACACGCAATGAGGGCAATGCTCGATGATGCACAACTTCCTATTGAGTTCTGGGACGAGGCCGCTGAGGCTGACGCCTACATCCGCAATAGACTGCCAACAGGACCGCTGGTCGAGGGAAAACCCACGTCTCCAGAGCAGGTATTCTCAGGGAAACGCCCAGGCGTAGACCACGTACGAGTCTGGGGGAGCAAGTGTTACACCTATCTCAATCCAAAGACGCTGCCAGCGAAAGGGAGATTAGACAAGTTAGTGCACCGTGGTCGAGCAGGCGTCTTTATGGGATATTCTGAAACTACAGACAAGCAGTTCAAAGTCTACTCTCCTGACCTTGGATATACGCATAGAGTTAGCGTCATCCAAACTAATGAGAAGGTGCCAGGGGGAAAGATAGACCTGAACTTGAGAGTCAAATCAGGTCCAATGGGCACATCTAATGAGCTCATCCCACGGAAAGCCAGAGGAAGACCAAAGAAGAACCTAAATCAACTAACTAAACCCGACGCCCTGGATGTTGATATTGAACTGCCGCCATCATCGCCGCCATTGCCGCCGCCATCATCGCCGCCACCATCGCCGCCATCACCGCCGCCACCATCGCCGCCTACGCCAGCACCTGCGCACCCATCACCTACCATCACTCCACCCGCGCCAACAGTAGAGGATGAGAGCGAAGAAATGGAGGTAGACGAAGTTACCAACCCAGTAGCAGCCGAACCATCAGCTAGGTATCACTTCAGGACTCGGACCCAAAAGAGAAAGCGAGATACATTTGACGACATGGAGGATGAACATCGCCAAGCCAAAATTGTCAAAGCTATGCTAGCTGTCCTACGAGAGAGCCGAGCCGACGAAGACCCCACAACTGAAATACCGACATCTACGCACCACCATGAAGAGTCTGCACACGAGACGATTGTTAAAGCCTTCTATACGGTGATTGTAAGTGGAAACCTCGATGTCACGGGACGAGCAGAACTTAGCGGCAAAGCTTTCGCAGCAACAGAAGTTAAAGGCATTAGAATCCCTCAGACCTATAAACAAGCTATAAGCGACCCAGAGAACGCACTGAAGTGGAAAGAGGCAATTGAGGAAGAGATCAGGACTCTTGTGGGGAACGGAACTTGGGAAGAGCTTATTCCACCCCAGGGTGCAAACCTCGTCACCACAAAATGGGTGTTTACTGTCAAGCTTAAAGTTGATGGTACGATTGAGAGGTTCAAGGCCAGACTTGTTGCTCGAGGGTTCAGTCAACAACACGGGATTGACTACACCGAGACTTTCGCCCCGACAGTACGAATGGACACCTTAAGGTTATTCCTTGCTACTGTTGCCAAACAGGGCATGGAATGCTGGCAGTGGGACATCAAGAACGCATTCACTGAGTCATACTTAAAAGAAGACATCTACCTCACAACACCAGCTGGGGTAAAAGTTAAGAAAGGCAACGTTCTGAAGGTTTTGAGGAGTCTTTACGGACTTAAGCAAGCTGGACGAGATTGGAACCTGCTACTTAAGGGGTTCTTAACTGAGATCGGTTTTACACAGAGCCTTGCAGACCCCTGCCTATTCACGCATAAAGGCAGAGGTATTTCACTACTGGTTTATGTTGACGACATTGCTGCTGCCGCGAAACTCACTTCAGACCTAGCCTGGTTCGACGAAATGCTCCTTACGAGATTCAACTCCAAGAACCTGGGGGAGATTCGAAAGATCCTTGGAGTTAGAGTCACCCGCGATAGAGCTAACAAAGCTATTTACCTCGATCAACAGCAGTACCTAGAGACAGTCCTAGATAAGTATGGTATCACCTCAGCAAAGTACAAGTCAAAGAAGATCCCTGCTGCAGACTACGAACACCTAAAGCCTGCTACTCCTGAAGACGCCAGAATCGACTCCACACAATATTCACAGATTATTGGAAGCTTAATGTACGCAATGGTATTCACGAGACCAGACATTGCCTTTGTACTTGGACGACTAGCCCAGTACATGAGAGACCCTGTAGAGATGCACGGGACTGCGTTAAAGAATCTAATGAGATATCTACGGTCAACAGTAAAGCAGAAGATTCGCTTCGGTCCAGGAGGAGATCACCAAAACGAGTTTGGGATCTACACCGACGCTGACTGGGCAAGCGATAAGACAGACCGGAAGAGCATGTCTGGGGGAGTCGGAATGTTCTATGGAGGACCATTCTCTTGGGCAGCAAAGAAGCAGAAGTCAGTGGCAACCTCAAGTGCTGAGTCTGAGTACATCTCACAAGCCATGTACGCCAAGCAGGGACAGTGGGCAGCTCAAGTACTCAGAGATCTCGGCCTGCACCAATACGTCAATGAGAACGGTATCACAGTCCAGATGTACGGTGACAATCAGGGAGCGATTGCACTGGTGAAGAATCCGCATCTGCACGAACGTTCTAAGCACATTGACATCTGCTACCACTTCATTAGAGACCTAGCTGAGCAGAAGAAGCTCCAGATTTCTTATATTCCGACTGACGAGATGGTTGCCGACGGAATGACTAAGCCACTGCAGAGAGTTGCTTTCGAAAGGTTTAAGAAGATGCTGGGAGTTATTGATGAAGGGCACTAGAACAAGTCACGTAAGGCCTGTGGGGGAGTGTTGAGAATACAGTCCGTAAGTGACTTGGTGGTATCAAGCGGAGGAGTAGTCACATGATTGGTGACACGTGCAGGTGGGTCCTAGCGGGGAGCTTGGACGCAGCTGCACGCAACACGGATCTACGAACGTGTGAATAGCTCCTTAGTCAATACAATACGAGTCGTACCACCACTACCGTTGTGCCTTAGAGAGCGCTCTATTAGGTAGTCATACTACTACTAATAGTGCCAGCTTTTCAATAAATACATTAATAAGAAGATAGAAGAAAAGATTAAGTTTATATAAAAGTAGAGTCATAAGAAGAAGATATAAATAAAAAAGATATAAGAGATTATGTTTCAATAATATTAAAAAGAGATGTTAGAAAAGAAAGAAGAATAAAAGAAACCCGATATAATTTAAGAGGAGTATAGTAAAGGGAATAGAAGATAGGTAGAAGAAGAAAGAGAGAGAAAGATAAGGAAGTTTATAGAGAAGGACATAAGAAGCAAAAGATAAAGAGAAAGAAGGAGAAGTAAAGAAAATAGAAAGAGAAGTAAAGAAAAATATAGAGCAAGTAAAGAGAGAGTAGCAAGAACAGCAGTAGTAATAAGGATAAGGATAGAGTTAAGGTACAGTACAATAATGCATAGTGGGTATTTAAGCAACAGTAGTAAGACGAGGCAGGCCGTGTTGGACGTGCATACAGTAGGTAGAGTTTAAGTTTACCGACGCAGAATAGTGATAGAGGTATATAGGGTAGTAGATAATGCGATGCGGTATATAGACGGCGGTAGGCGAAGGACAGAGCCGACACAATATACAACAGTATTAGAGAACTAAGAGGTAGTAGGCAAAGGAGATAGTTGAAGAAGTATTTAGGTTGTGTTTAGTATAGCGAATGGTATAACGTGTGTATACAAGCAATAAGAAGATAATAGATACGGAGGAGATTAGACAGCAGATATAAAAGATTGTTAGTTTCGAGGGTATTTATAGCAAGGTTGTCCCACACACAACTTCGAGTTTTTTCCGAACACGTGAAACTCCATCAGAAACCAACTATATCCATCGAAAGAAATAGATTCCGACTACTCCCAAGCCGTGCAGCCGCGTGGTTGTGGAGATACAAGGAGTCTAGTACCCCAAACGCGACGCGTCCGAACTTTCAGAAGCAAACGCACAGACCAAGCCAAGAAACAACAACAACAAGACAACAGAGAGGCTAAAATGGCCCCAGATAGCGACACTATCGTAGTCCAGCTACCAGAAGACCTCCGGACCTCAAGCACACTGGACGACGAAATGGAGACCGACGAAAGGCACCAAGACAACCCAACAACACCCATCGAGCAGACCACCCAAGAAACACCAAGGTTAATTATTCAGCCACCACTAAATAAAAGACCAGCGGCATTCTCCCCAGAGATAACTACAAGAGAGAGAAACCCATTCCAGAACAGCCAAGAAAAGAAACCAAGAGCAAAGGACTCAACCCAAGCAATCTTCTGGGCAAGGGACCTAATTCTACAAGCATCTACTATGGCCGAATCCCATCTATCCCAAAACAAACTACTACAACTACTGGACGTCTTTAGAGACTTTACGGAACTAGGCAGGGTTACGCAGCAAATGACTGAGAAGTTTACAGCACAGCTTGCGTACCAGACTGCAACGCTTACAAGCGCCTCCCAACAAGCTACAAAGACACTAAAGAAAGCTGTTAATGCCGCAACTGGACCACAAAACCCAAACAACCAAGAAAAACCAAACAACCAGAACACCCAGAACATCCAAAACACCCAAAACACCCAAAACACCCAACAAAACAAGACATCATACGCTAGCGTAGCCGCCCAGAACAACGGAAACACATGGACTACAGTGTCTACAAAAAAGAAGACAAACAAAAAGCCAGCAAGCTACTACCAAGCAGTCCTTACGCTTACCCAGCCTACGTCTCACACACCACTCCAGATTAGAGACCTAATCAACGAAGAGTTCACAAAGGGCGGCATCAAAGACCCAGTAGTGAAGGAAGTAACAACAAGTAGAAAGAACAATATTATTCTAACAACCACTCCAACCTACTCAGGAGAATACCTAGTCCAACACAAGCATATATGGCATCAAAAGTTTGAGCTAAAGAATGTACAACTACTAGAATCATGGACGAAAGTAGTAGTACATAATGTGCCAACAGAATGGGAGGGAGCAGAGACACTAGAGATACTCCACACAGAAATCCCAGCATACAACAACGGACTACAAATTACTGGCAACCCATACTGGATATCAAGAGAATGGCAAAACAAGAAGAACAGCTCTATTGTAATAGCATTCAAAACAGCCGAAGACGCAGCCAGACTTGGTGGTAGAATTACAATCCTTGGACAAACTCTCTTCACCGAAAAGTTTAAGCCTATAGCAGCATCTACCCAATGCCTAAACTGCCAACAATTTGGCCACCCAGCCACTAGATGCCGAAACCAACCAGCATGCAATTTGTGCGGAGAAGAACATGCAACTACAACACACAAATGCTCAGTGTGTAATACAAAAGGAAAACCCTGCAACCATACACTCCCCCACTGTAGTAACTGCAAAGAGCCCCACTTTGCAAACAGCAAAGAGTGCGAACTCTACCAAGCAGTAACAAAGAGCATCCCCGCAGGATTTTAATGTTGAACAACATTAGGATCCTCCAAGTCAATCTCAACAAGAGCATTACAGCGACTGAGTCTACACTGCAACTTGCAGTTGAACTTAAAGCTGATATAATTGCAATTCAAGAGCCATGGCTAACTACCAACGACAACTACGCAACAGCAAGATCCATAAATCACACTGCGTTTATCCAGATCTTACCAGTAACAAACCTACCCGTCCGCCCTAGGGTTCTATTTTATATATCTAGAACACTAGAAGCAGAGACATTCACCCAAAACGACTTCAAAATAGACCCAGACGCAATGGCTATTACAATAAAAGGTTCTAATTTCCAATTTAACCTATTTAACGTATACAACCAAACAAACGCCGAAGGGGAAAAAACACTGCCCAGAGCTATACTTAACACTAAGCTTCCGCCAAGTTCTATTTTAGTACTAGATAGCAACGAGCACCATCCATTGTGGGACCCGCTATGCCCAACGACGAGCCAAGGAGCACAGCCATTTATTGACTGGATTGAAGAACAAGATCTAGAGCTCCTAAACACACCAGGAGTAGGCACATTCTTCAGACCACACCTATCTAGAGAAACAGTCCTAGACCTCTCACTTGTCACTCCAGACTTGGCTAGCAAAGCTACGGACTGGCAGACTATACCTGAAACTGGATCAGATCACTACGGCCTCCTATTCTCCATCCAAACAAACGCAGACCTTGTAGAAAACCCGACAAACCAACCCAGATTTAATACTGCAAAGGCTAACTGGGACACCTTCAACAAAGAACTAGAAACGGCAATCCAAAACAGTCAAACCTTGCAAGATATGGACCAGATCAGTGATCCAAGAAAGGCAGACTTAATGGACCTCCTCCTCGGCAACAATACAGAGCTAGAGCAACAGCTAGAAGAGATTGGTAAAGCAATAACTCAAGCAATCCAAACTGCAGCAAACAAAGCTATCCCTATCACTAGACTTGGTCCAAAACCAAAAGCTTGGTGGAACAAAGAGCTGACAAAGCTACGACAAGACACTTCCCACTATAGAAGGATTTTTAAAGAAAAGCTCGAAACTACTGCGATACACGACGCCTACCTAGAGAAAAGAGACTTCCTACGTGCACGAAACACCTACAACAAGGCAATCAAAGACGCTAAAAGGAAACACTGGAATGAATTCCTAGAGAAGGAAGACCCGCAGTCAATCTACAAAGCCATGGCATATACAAAGGATAACAAAGTCGAAAGAATTCCACCTATACAAGGAGAAACATCATTCGACAAGAAATGCCAAGCGTTCCGCAACACGCTATTCCCACCACCGCCCATAACCGAAGCGCCCACATTCACCAACTACCAGGAAAAGAGATGGGATTGGCCAGCACTATCCACGACTGAACTAGAACGAGCATGCTCAAGTCAAGTCAAAAGTAGCACCCCAGGACCAGATGCAATAACACAAGACATAATCACAGCTGCGTACAAAGCTCAACCGCAAACAATGTTTAAAGCTTTCTCACTCCTATTCGACTACGGATACCACCCAAAATGCTGGAAACAAGCTACAGGAGCTGTTCTTAAAAAGGCATCAAAACCAGACTATTCAATCCCAAAAGCCTACAGAGTTATCACTCTATTAAGCTGTTTAGGAAAGATTAACGAGAGGATCACCGCAAGTAGGCTGAGCAATCTAGCAGAAATCACAGAGCTACTACACCCAACCCAAATTGGGGTAGACTCAAGAAATCTGCAATAGATGCAGCTATGCTACTCATCGACCAAATTCAGCACCAGAAACAGAAAGGCCAAATAACATCAACTATCTTCCTAGACGTAAAGGGAGCATTTGACCACGTCTCACACAATCAATTCCTGCGAACGCTTAAGAAGCTAGGCCTTCCAATTAGTCTTATCGCTTGGACAAAATCCTTCTTCTCAAACAGATCGCTAAGACTCTCCTTCGACAATAAGACACAAGAATTCTCCGAGATAATAGCTGGGATACCTCAAGGCAGCCCAGTGTCTCCAATCTTCTTTCTTATCTACACCAGAGACCTCTTCCCAGGACTACAAAGCTTCAACCTATCCTATATTGACGACCTATCTCTATCGACATCCTCAACATCGCTAAAGAAAAATGTCAAAATACTAGAACAGCAAGTCCGCCTACTATCTCACCGAGGGAAAAACTTAGCGATTATGTTCGATATAGCTAAGACAGAGCTCATCCACTTTACCGCCAAGAAAGAGAGAAAAGAGAGAAGCCTACAGCTTCCAGACAACACCATTGTAGAACCGAAAGACACAATCAAATGGCTAGGTATCCACATAGACAATAGACTGTCCTTCAAGGAACATATTGCTACACGCGTAAGCCAAGCAAGGAAAGCATTCTATAGACTAGGGAGACTAGCCAACATCGAAAGAGGACTCTCCCCAAAAGCAGTACGACAACTATACCTAGCATGCGTCACAAGCGTTGCAGACTACGGATCACAAATATACTGGAAGAACCAAAGCTACGCCACTAGCCTCCTACAATCACTGCACAACCTGGCGTGTAGAAAGATAATTGGAGTGTTTAGAACGTCACCATCCCTACCAACAAGCATTGAATCCGGACTTACGTCACCTGCAATTAGACTCAACACCAACAACCGAAAGTATGCGTCTAGAGCACACCAGCTATCCAGCAACCACCCAATCCAGAAAGCAATTACAAGGATCACAAATACAGACAAAGCTAGCTACAAAAAGCCAAACCAGCATAGACAACTATACACTATTGTTAAGTCAATCCCAGAGAGAGACAACAATAGCGTAGAAAAGATAATCCCATATAGGTTCAGACCATGGGAAAGTCTTAACTACAAGGTTACTGTATCAAAAAAGAGCAAAGAGGAAGAGGCAATTGCACACACGGATTATATCCTATCAAGGAGCGGAGATAACTTCACCGCAATCTACTCAGATGCCTCACAACACGACAAGGGAATAGGGATCGGCGTAGGTGTAGTAGCGTACAGCTCCACCCACGAAGAAACCTTTTCTCAAAAGACAAACATTGGATGCTCCCAACTAGTCTACAACGGTGAACTAGAGGGGATAGCACAGGCATTTGAACACGCGGCTACAGTGGCACAAGAAGGCCAAGAGATCTACGTATACGCAGACAACCAAGCAGCAATCCATAGGCTTAACAACCTATCGGACAACCCGGGACAACAGTGGCTACTAAGATGCATCAGAGCTGCAAAGAGAATAACGACAAAGAAAGCATCGATCCACCTGCAGTGGGCCCCAGGACATAACGACGTCAAGGGCAACGAAAAAGCCGACACGCTAGCAAAGGAAGCAGCTAAAGAGAGACCAACAACATCGACCACAGCGAGCCTAGCCTACTTAGGCACAGAAATCAACAAAATACAAAAAACAGAACAACTGATGGAGTACAAGAGGTATACCGACAGGCCCACCAAAAACAGAAGCTCCTACTCAAGGATCTTCAAGCTCAACACACATACAACAATCAAAGTCCCGAAGGGAACACCAAGAGAAATCTCGAGCGCGTTCTACTCACTCAAGCTAGGACATGGATACTTCAACTCCTACCTTAAGAGATTCAACAAGAGAGACTGCAATCTATGTATATGCTACAAACCACAAACACCACAGCATCTACTTCTAGATTGCAAACAGTACAAAACACATCGAAATACACTCAAAGAAGCAATACCACACAGACCCATCACCCTCCCACTCCTCCTCCAAACAAAGACAGGCATCAAAGCTACTCTAGCCTTTATTGCAAGTACTAGGATTGGCACGAGAAAATGGCACCTTGGGCAAACCACCGAACAGACAGACACTGTATAAAACTACAAAAACAATATTTCCTTATCTAAAAGAGCCCGCTGCTACATCTCTTTCTATTCACCACACTGCTCTTTAGCACCCGCGCCAATGGAAGACTAGCTCTGAAATTGGAGTACGCAAAACACCACCCAAATTGTACAAGACCCATAGAAACTCCACAACGACCATCATACATAGAACGGCTTAGCCAAAGTCCTACATAGTCACCGACTGATACAGGACTCTAATGGAAATATAATAATAATAATAATAATAGCAAGGTTGTTAGGATTAGTATAGGGAAGCAAGAATAGAGTAGCATAGGGATAGATAGGAGGTTAGTAGAACAGAGAGTTAAAGTAAATTTAATAGAGGGATTCGTAAGACAGTTTTAGAGCAAGTAGGGGTTAGGGTGTACAGAAACGAATAGGTTAATAAGAGAGTTTTATTAGAGTCAGCCGTTTATAATAGAGGAGAACAATAAACAACAGAGGTTATTGCAGAGAAGGGTATAGGCCGAGGTAAAGGGAAGAAGAGAGAAGATGTAGTGGCAATAGGAAAAGTTTCCGAGTTAGGGTATTTAGTAGATGTTATATAGATTAAGTGATAAAAGCGAGTAAATTAGATTAAAAATAAGGAGAGATAGAAATAGATGAAGAGGAAAGGAAAGAAGAGAGAGGAACAGAAGAGAGAGAGGGAAGGATGGATGTGGTGGAGAGGAGAGATGAGGAGGGGCAGGGAGGGTTGGAGCAGCAGGAGCAGGAGCAGGAGCGACAAGGCGGGTGGCGGAGGTGAATACAGCAGCGGCAACAGGAGTTTAGGGAGGTAGAGTAGTGAGGTAGGGAATTAGGATGGTAGGGGAATGGATAGGGAATATGCAAAGGGGCGGATAATGGGCGAAGCGAGGAAAATATAGGGAGATGTTGGTGAGGGGAGGGGGGAAGTGTAAAAGAAGCGATTACGATTGTTTTAGAGCCGATTCAGTTTAAGGGTTATTAGGGGCGTTTTTGGTGGGAGGTAGAGTAGGAAAGGAATTGTTAGGGGCGGTATTAGAAGGTAAGAGATGCAAATTAACAGTATAAAGGAGTATTCACGGGGGGTTTATTAGGGCAGCGTTTAGGTAGAGGGAGGTAGGAAAGCGTTAGGGGCGGGGTTAAAGGGGAGAAGAGGATTTATAGTAGATAAGACAGGGTTAGGGGTATAGAAGGAAGAAAGGGTTAGGGTTACAGAATAAAGAGAGGGATAGGTAAGAAATGAATAGAAGAATAAAAATATTCATAAGGAGATAAAGGAGGATTAGATTACAGGCAAAATAAGGTAGAAGAGCAATTCGTTAGGTAGTATGTAGAGGGGAAAGAGTGGGTAATAAGATATAGAAGGCGAGTATTAGAAAAGTATTTGGAGGGGCAAGGAGGCGAAGAGAGATATAAAGAAGAGGAGGAGAGACGTTTAGTGTGTAGACAAGCGGACAAGGAGATAGACAGCAGCAAAGAGCAGTAATAAAGAGGAGAAATAGTAGAGAGGAGGGTAGAGCAGTAGGAGCAGGAGCGACAAAGCGGGTAGTAGAGTTTAATACGGCAGTGATAACAGGAGTTTAGGCAGGTAGAGTAGTAAGACAGGCAATTAGGATAGTAGGGGAATAGATAGGGAATATGCGAAGGGCGGGTGATAAGCAAAGCGAGGACAAAATAGGGAGATGTTAGTGACGGGGAGGAGAAATACAAAAGAAGCAGTTAAGATTGTGTTAGAGTAGATTTGTATAAGGGTTATTCGTTATGTATTTAGTAGGGAGTTAGGCAGGAGAAATGTAAGGGGTAGGAGAGGAATTGTTCGGGGCAGTATTGGATAGTACGAGACGCAAATTGATAGTGTAACAGAGTATTAATAGGGGGGTTAATAGAGGAAGAGGTAGGGTAGAGGGAGGTAAGAGAGTAGTGGAGGGCGCGGTTAAAGGGGTTAGGGGTAGAGAGAGGAAGGGTCAGGGAGAGGAAGGGTCAGGGAGGGTAGAGAGGATCAGGGAGGGTAGAGAGGATCAGGGAGGGTAGAGAGGATCAGGGAGGGTAGAGAGGATCAGGGAGGGTAAAGAGGGTTAGGTATTATAGTATAAGAAGATAACTAGAGAAAGTAAGTAAAAAGAGTTAAGAATAATAAAGTGGATAGTAAATAATATATAGGGGGGTTTTAGAGAGGAGGAAATATAAGAGAGTTTACTAGAAAATAAGAAAGAGGGGTTTCAGAGTAGGCAGAAGCGTAAAGCAAGAGCATAGGGCAGAGGAAAAGAGGAAAAGAGGTAGAGTTTAAAGAAGGCCGCCGGTTGCGGTAAGGAAGATGCAAAGGCGAGAGTAGTAGAAGTGTTAGGGTCTCACAGGATCAGATATTTAAAACTGTGTTGAATTACAAAGTTTTTGCAGTACCGAGTTTCTAAGAAACTTCGGTAGAATTAAATACATGTGTGGGGCAGCGGGGCCTCGGCACCCGAGGCGCCGGCGTGGTCCGTGCTCAGAACACCAAGGTTCCAAACCATGACACGTCCCCCCTCCAAAATGCTCAAAGTCCCGACTGAGCGTTCAAACTTCCATTGAAAACACAAAGCAGGGCAACGGCAAGCTGCCCGTTGTCGTCATAATCATGAAAGGTGGCGTGAGGCCCAGGGCGCCCAGGGTTGCGGTCGTGAAAGTCCTGGACTGACTCCTTGCTGCCGCGCAGGTTGAAGTAGGGTTGCCAGCCTTCAGACTGGTCGTTGCCGACCCATTCAACTTTGTACTGGAGGCAACCACGGCGGCCAGTATAGGGGTCGTTCATTGTATTTCGTATGCGGGAGTCTAAGACTTGAGCGATAACATACTCTGTGTCGCCCTCATCGTTCAAATGGACTTCGGGGGAGCGTTGTCGTTAGCTCTGGGCTGTCCAGGTAGAGCGTCATCCTCATATGGTTGGAGCAGCCACGGATGAAAAGCGGGAAAAATGTTCTTAAGGCTATCTGGCAGGTCTAGCTCATAGGCCATGTTGTCAATAACACGGGTAATCTGGTAGGGACCCATATTCTTGTGGTCTAGCGACTTGACTGGCCTTTCGGTCTTAATATGGTTAGCGTTGAGGAGCACCCAGTCGCCAACAGCGAAGCGGGGGGCTGGATGGCGGTGGACATCAGCGAAGTCTTTCATGCGTTCCTGGGTCCAGGCGATCTCATCGCGGAGGTACCGACGGGTTGCGTCAATGCGGTTTGTGAGGGAGTCAGCAGCGCGCCGCTGTGCTGCAGCTGGGGTGGCGTTAGTGATGGCGTGGGCTGGTTCTAGGCCGGAGCGAGGTTGGTAGCCCTTTGTTGCTTGAAATGGGGAAACTCCAGTAGCGGAGCTTATAGCGGAGTTGGCTTCGAATTCAGCTAAAGGTAGGAGCTGGGCCCAGTCATCCTGCAGGTAGTTCACGTACGAGCGCAGGTACTGCTTCAAGTCCGCGTTGGCGTTTTCTGTTTGGCCATCTGTCTCAGGATGATAGGCAGTTGAGAGCTTTGGTGCTGTGCCGACGCGGTCGCAAAGGCGGCGCCAAAAGTGGGATGTGAATTGGCGGCCTCGGTCTGAAACTAGGGTCTTTGGGTAGCCCTCTTCTCTCCAGATGTATTCGAGAAACTTGTCGACGATAGTTAGTACCTCCATGTTCTCAATGGCGATAAACTTCTTCTTCTTCGACAGCCTATCCACGACCACCATGATGTGTCGGTATGAGTGGCCGCACCACTTTGAGGGTGGCAGCGGCGTAATGAAATCGATAGAGATGTCCGTCCAGTATTTCTCTGGCACAGGCAATGGGTGCAGGAGGCCATGCTTAGCGTGGCGGTTGACTTTGGAGCGCCGGCAGGTGGTGCAGTTGTTAGTGAACCTTGCGATAGTGTCGGTCATGCCTTGCCAATAGTACCATTGGCTCACCTGCTGGTATGTTGTGGTGCGACCCCGTGCCCTCCTGGCAGGGAGTCATGGATATCTTTTATAATGCGGGTCCTCAGTTTCTCGCTGAATGGGACAAGAAGGCGGTTATAGCGCATAAAAAGCTTTCTCTCAGCGTTGGTTTCAAGATCGCCCAGTTCCAACCGCACACCTTCAGCAATAAGGTGGTGAGGGATACGTCGATGGCCGTTGTTGAGTGCGTCGCGGATAGCGGTAAGGCGGGCGTCTGTAGGGTAGAGGGCATCGACAATTTCTTGGGTAGTCATTTCATCGGCTGCTACAAGGTCGTCGTAAGGGTCATGTTGTCCTTGGAGAGTGAGGCGGGCTAGCCTAACCATGGCGGTGCCCACGCGTGACATGCCTTCTCCGGATTCATGCATGAGGGATAAGATAGAGGGCAGGTCGCACTCGGCTTCTCCTAAGCAGAGGCCAGCAAGGCGGATAGCTTCATGGCTGCCTCCATCCCACCGGTGGTCGCCAAGGATGGTCTGACACTGGTGCTGGACGCGGTCGTCGGTGACACTCTCAGGCAGGTCACCTGTCCTTCTGGTGAGGCTGTCTGGCTTCGTGCCTTGTTTTCCAGGCCGATACTTGACTTTAAAGTCGAATTCCTCTAAGAACTCGGCCCAGCGGGCTTGTCGGCGGTTAAGGTGGCGTTTAGAGCGGAAGTATTCGAGGCCTCGATGGTCAGTAAGTACTTCTACTGTGTCGGCGGCGCCTGCGAGCTCCGGGCGCCATTCCTCGAAGGCGCGGACTATTGCCAGCAGTTCCTTGTCGTAGATCTCATAGTTGCACTCCGTAGGAGTCATCTTTTTGGAGAGGTACGCGACAGGGCGTATAGTGTCGTCGCTTTGAATTTGGGAGAGCACTGCAGCGTAGACGTAGTCAGAGGCGTCGGTTTCCAGGATGCATTTGAGGTCTGGGTTAAAATGGGCGAGGACCACCTCGCTACAGAATGCCTGCTTGAGCAGGTCAAAGGCTCGCGAAGCTTCGGGGTCATTTGAAACAGCTTTGGATCTCCGCGGGTGAGATGGGTGAGAGGTTTGGCGATATCAGAGAAGCCATATATAAAACGGCGATAGAAATTGGCAAAGCCAAGGAAGGCTTGGACATCCTTGAGGGACTTGGGTAGAAGCCAGTCCTGTATAGCACTGACCTTTTCTGGGTCCATCTTTATACCGTTCGGTGTGATAATAAGCCCAAGAAACTTGACTTCTTCTTGGAAGAATTCAGATTTCAGGATGTCCATGGGGAGCCCAGCGTTGGACAGGCGTGTGACCACTCGGAGTAGATGGTCATCATGCTCTTCCCTTGTTTCGCTGAATATGATGACGTCGTCTAGGTAGGCCATGCAAAATTCGTCCAGGTACTCATGGAGGACGTCGTTGATGTAGGCTTGAAATGTTCCAGGGCTGTTGCACATTCCAAAGGGCATTACGGTGTACTGGTACAGGCCGTATGGCGTAATGAACGCTGAGAGGTGTTTATGCTCTTCTTTAATCCGGATTTTATTGAAGGCGGCGATAACGTCTACCTTAGAGAAGAATTTGGCCTTGGATAGCTTGGTGAGCATGTCGCGTATCAACGGAGGGGTGTTACGGTTCTTGATGGTATGGGCATTAAGTCCTCGATAGTCCACGCAAATTCGGATACCTCCTCCAGGTTTCTTGACTACTAGGAGGGGGCAGCCCATTCAGAGGTGCTACGTTCAATGTGGCCTTTCCGGATCATATCGTCAATGTAGAGCTTCACAGCTCGGGCTTCGTCGCGGGATAGCGGCCTTAGCCGCTGTGATGAAGGGCGAGGCGGTTTTCCGGTTTCGGGGTCTAACTGGATTTCAATAGCGTGGTCCAGCTTGTCTCGCTGCGGAGGGATCTCATCGGCCTCTCGTGGGTCGAAGCCATGGTAGAGGGGATGGAGGACCTCTGGCAGCTTAGCCAGGATTTCCTCTTTACTCATGTGGGGGCGCTCCATTCGATCGCGAAACTTTTCAAAGTCTTCAGGGAGGACTTTGGCTCCTGCCGCACGCAGCAGTTGGGTATCCGTCCATTCTTGGTCGGTCATATTGCAAAGTCTTTCAACCTCTTCCATAGAGGTTAGGCAGACCTGTTCTCCTCTTGTCACTGAAATGGCGGCCACCCGGCTTGAGATAAAAGCGATGTCGATAGGCGGGGGATGTTGAGGAGCCTTAGGATGGCGAGCTTTTTTAAGCTCATAGGCTGGGGGCGCTGGGTGTTTGCGGTGTCGGCTACTAGCAGCCATGCATGGCTTGTGGTTTTCTAGGCAGTTGCGAATGCAATGGTCTGAGTTGAATACTATTGACATAGTGTCCCAGTTTACCTGGGGGTTGTGGATTTGAAACCAGGGAGTGCCAAGGATCATTTGCACTCCGCTAACTTTGGTCACATAGGCAAGGACTTGTTCATGGTGGGTGTCGAAAGTTACGTGTACCCGTGTCATATGGGTAACGTTGGCAACTTGGGTGCCGTCTGCGAGCTCCAGGACAGCTGGGTCTTGGAGCGGAATTAATTCGTATTTGTGTGCGCGAGCATGAGATTCATCAATGAAGAGAGAAGCACAACCAGAGTCACCCATGAGTTCTACGTGTGAGGATGGTTGTTGAGAGGGAGATATCATCCCTTTGAATACTAATTGCTGACCTACCATAGGGAGATAAGTATTGCCACGAATAGCGGCGGCTGCGATGGCGGAGACGCGAACCCGTGGGGCAGCAGGGCGTTCCAGGTTCTTGATCCGGTCCAGGATTGCTTGCAGTGTGGGGTCAGGTTCAGTGTCGTTGTCGTCGCAGTCTTCGGCAGTAGGAGAAGGGGGCGTTGTAGGTTCAGGTGTATTCAAGGGTTCTTTATTGAGTTTCTCAGGCTCTTGGGGTCCCTGGGGCGACTTTCGCCAGGGACTACTCGTTTTCCGAGCGGGCGTCAGAGGCGGCCGCTGGAGGAGTAGGGGCTCGGACGGCGTTAATGCGTACGGCGGCCTTAGGGATAGGGACGCCGGCGGCCTTGCGGGCTTCGTTCAAGGCGGTGAGGACTTCGGGGTAGCGGCCCATTGAAGTGAGCTTGTCCATGTCCTTGCAGGGCGCGTCGTCGGAGTTAGACTTGTGGCCTGCACGGGTGCACTTGAAGCAGCGTTCCAATTCAGCTAGGACCTGGGTCTCCATGACAGTGCGCTCCCTGTAGGGTTTGTTGATAATAAATTGGTTGGCTCCGCTGCCTTTGGGCTGCGCGTTGTCGGCGTTGCGATTGCGGTTGCGGTTATTGCCGCCGCCGCCACGACCGCTACCTCCACTATTACCCTTGCTAGGGTTGTGAGAGGGCTGGAGGGCGGAGTGAAGTTGTTCGAGGTGTCGGAGCTTGTGGCTGAACTTGGCAAAGTCCTTGGTGAAGGTGTCGTCGCTCATGAGGTGCTCCGCTCGGCTGCGCCACTGGTCTGGCAACTTCTTGTAGGCTTGCAGAGTCTTTTCCTCGTCGTCCCATTTCAAGGGAGCGACGCCGGCTTTGAAGCGGGCCAGGTAGGAGGTGATAGTCTCACCAGGCTTCATGAAGCCTTCCTTTTCGTAGAAGTTGTGGGCATCTAGGCGGGTATTCAAACGGCCGTAGCAGGCGTCGAGGATATCCCACGCTTCTTGTGCAGTATGGAACTCGTCTCCTTCGACAAACCATCCGCTCGAGATATTATCCCAGGCTACGCCGGTGGTTTTCATGCGGATGTAGTCTAGTTGCTCCTCCTCGTTGTTGGCGAAAGGGTACGGATGGGCACGGAACCAGCTCTGCATGTCGAGTTTCCATTTCTGGTAGGTAGAGGCCTTTGTGCCTGTAGGGCCCTCAAAGACCGCGGGTTCAGGTTGTTTAGATCGTCGCTGCGTTGTGGCGGGCAGCGGAGCGTCAGGGCTAAGTTTGGTAGCTGAGCGGTGGCGGCGTACGCTAACGGGTCCATCTGATTCGTCAGAGATGGAGTCATGCGGTTTGCCGCGTAGAGATGGGCGCGCGGTGCTAGCATAGGCTTTAAGCTTTTCTTTGGTTTCGCCGTGCGCGGTAGACTCTTGGTTAAGGGCGGTCTTGTACTCCTCCTTGCGCTGGAGGTAGCGTTCGGCTCGTCGCTCAGCGGTGTCGAGTTTCGACTGGAGGTCTTGGTTGGCTACGTGGAGGCTGCCTCTCACCTCTTGAAGCTGGTTTGTAAGGAACTTTACCTGCTTTTCGGAGTTGAGTTTGGCGACGCGCTCGTCGATGAGGTCTTCCTGAGCGTCCGTCAGGCGCTCTTGAAGATTGGCGAGGTCGTTATGTAGGGTGTGGACGGTGTCAAAGCAGAACTGGTAGAGTTTCTCTCCAGCTTCCGTGGTTGAGCCTTTAACAAAAGCTTCGTCAAGTTCTCCTACTAGCCTGGGCTCGCCGTTGGCGTCGTACTCATAGGCGGCTAGAGTTGGCTGACTGCCTTGAGGCAAGTCAGTTTTGGGGATTACGTAGCCAATGACTTTGCGGACGGGCTTTGAGGTAGTCCCCTCTGTGCGTGGCGTAGGCGAGGGTAGCGGGTCCCATGTAGGCGGAGAGAGGGCGTAGCTAGTATGGTTGCCGTCTTCTGTTTGGTACGTAAAGGGGTTATCAGTGCGCTGGGCGTCCGACCGCTGTCGGAGAGCGGGGTACTGAAAGCCTGCGCGGCCGCGGGTTGTAGTGACGTTAGGCGGGGACGGTTGAAAGGAGTCGCTAGAGTCTTGAGCGTCTACGACAGGTGATAACGGGCGCGATGGTACTAGATGGTGGATTTGGGTAATGTCGGCCTCGTCGTTATCTGAGTCGGCGTCATAGCCCTGCTGCTCTAGCTGCTCGTTTCCGAAGGCGCCAGGTACAGCTGGGTTGCTGATTTGGCGTAAGTTGGCGGACCCGGTAGCGCGTGGCAAGGCGCTGCTGCGGGCGGTGGAAGCCACGGTAGGTCTAGCGAAAGACCTCGCGCTCTTACCGGGGCTGATCGTTGCACCGGCGGTAGGGTTGGCGTCGCTGCCCGAGGCGTCTCCCACATGGGGCGCGTCGGCGGCATTGCCGTCTGGGAACTGGGTGGACATGGCGTTGGTCTACCGTGTCGCGGGAACTGTGGGGATCTGCAACTAGCCGCACGCGCTGGGTTGCTATTAGAGCGCTGTTAGAGCGCTGTCAGAGCGCAGTTAAGGCGCTGTCAGGTTAGGAGCAACTGGCCAAGGACGCCAGGTTGCTGTCAGAGGCGTTTAATGGACTGCAAAAACGTGTTAGGGTCTCACAGGATCAGATATTTAAAACTGTGTTGAATTACAAAGTTTTTGCAGTACCGAGTTTCTAAGAAACTTCGGTAGAATTAAATACATGTGTGGGGCAGCGGGGCCTCGGCACCCGAGGCGCCGGCGTGGTCCGTGCTCAGAACACCAAGGTTCCAAACCATGACAGAAGAGAATATAAGAGAGGATTATATGTTAGGGGTAAATAGGTAAGAGGGGGCGGGGATTTAGGGGCGCAAAAGGAGGGTAGAGAAAGAAAATACAAGAGAGGTAGAGGTAAAGGGTTAGAAAGAGAGTTAGAATAGAATTTTTATAAGATAAGGTAGGTTTAGAGGACGCAGAGTTGTAGAGCGAAGTAGAGGGTAGGGTGTAAGAGTAGAGAGTAAGGAGTTAAAAGAAGTTAGATAGGGCGTATAAGTAGTAACACCCCGTTTTTAGGGTTAAGAAGTATTTAGGAGGAGAAAGGGAGAAGTAGGAAAAGAAGAGGGAGAGTAAGAGTAAGCCGTAAGGTGTCACAAAGAGGGTAGAGTAAGAGTAGAGGAGAGAGTAGAGGGGTGGTGGGTGGACCCGTAAGGTGTTACAAAAAGGTGGAGTAAGAGTAGTTATTGTAGGATTAATTAGGTTATAGGAACGCAGGCGGTGGAGTGAGTTCCGGGGGCGCAGTACAGCAAGTCAGACGGGGCAGATAGGACAGACAAGGAGGCGAAACAAGTAGTAAGGGGGAAGAGGAGGTTTCACAAGTAGGTAGGGCGAAGAGAGGGTTTCATAGGTAAGTAGGATATAAAGAGAAAGGGGAGTGTTAGGAAGAGATAAGTAAGGTATTATAAAGAAGAGGAGTATGTGTTATAAGGGTAGATAGTAGCGTGTAAAGAGTAGAGTAAAGAGTAGAGTAAAGAGTAGATAGTAGAGAGTGTAGGAAGTTAAGAAGGAGTAGAAGTGGTAAAGGAAGAGAGGGAGTAGGTAATAAAAACGGTAAGAGAGAGTAAAACGCAGAAGGAAAAGTAAAGAAAGTAGGTAAGTAAAGAGAAGTAGTAGGTAGTAGAAGAAGAGAAGTAGAGAAATAAAGAAAGGTTACAGGGTTAGGGAGAGTAAGAAGGGTAAGGGAGTAGGGATAATAGAAGAGGATAGAAGAGATAGTAAAAGAGAAAAAAAGAGAAGAGATATAAGAAGAGAGAAAGAGTGAAGAAGAGAGAGATGATAGTTAATATAATATAGAAAAGTAAGAAAATAGATATAAGAGAATAGAATAGTAATAAAGAGTAAGAGTAAGAGCAGAAGTAAAGGAAAGGAAGAGAGAGAAAAAGGAAAATGAGAAGTAGAAGTGAAGAAGAAAGAGAGCAAGAAAGAGAGCAAGAGTAAAGAAAAGGGTAAGAGTAGAAGTAGAAGTAGTGAAAGCGGTAAGAGAGAGTAAAGTAGGTAGTAGTAGAAGAAAGAAGTATAGAAAGGAAGTAAAGAGGAGTAGTAGGTAGTAGAAAAAGAGAAGTAGAGTGAGTAAAGAAAGTCGGAGAAGAAAGAGAAAAAGGGTGAGAAGAGGTAATGAGTAAGGAGTAGGAAGAGAAAGGTTAGAGAGTAGAGTTAAAAGTAAAAATTCGAAAGGGTTAGTAGAAGGAGAGAAAAAGGAAGGAGTAGGGAGTGAGGTAAGTAGGAGAGAAAGAGGTAGAAAGAAGAGGAAATAGGGAAAGTAAAGTAGATCAAGAGAGAGGAAAGGGAAGTTAGAGGAGTAAAAGAAGTTGAGAGAGGAAAAGAGGGGAGGTGTAGTAGTAGAGGGAGAGGGTAAGGAGAGATTGAGGGTAAGGGAGAGATTGAGGGTAAGGGAGAGATTGAGGGTAAGGGAGAGATTGAGGGTAAGGAGAGAGTGAGGGTAAGGGATTTTAGGGAGGAGGAAATACAAGAGAGTTTAATAGAAAGCAAGAAAGAGGGGATTGAGAGTAGGCGGAAGGGCGAAGGGAGAGGGTAGGGCAGAGGAAAAGAGGTTAAGTTTCAAGAAGCCGGCCGTTGCGGTAATAATAATACAAAAGCGAGAGTAGTAGAAAAGAATATAAGAGAATATTATATTTTAGAGGTAGATAGATAAGAGAGGGCGCGGAGTTGTAGACGCAAAATAATAGTAGAGAAAGAAAATACAAGAGAGATAGAGGTAAAGGCAAAGAAAGAGAGTAAGAAGAGGAGTTTTATCAAGGTAAGATAGATTAAGGGGCGCAGAGGGTAAATTGTAAGAGTAGAGAGTAGAGAAAGAAGAGAGAGAGAGTAAGAGTAAGCTGTAAGGTATCACAAAAAGGGTAGAGGAGAGGGTAGAGTAGAGAGAAGAAGTTTAACAAGTATAAGATAAAAGAAAGAAGAAATATAAAAGTAGAGAGAAGTAAAGAAGAAGAAGAGAATCGAAGAAGTATAGGAGGATAGAAAGAAAAGAAGGAGGTAAACGAAAAGAGAAAATAAATAAGAAGAGTATAAAAGAAGATAGTTAGAAATTAAGACGAAGTAGATAAGGAAAGAGGTATATTAGAAGAAGAAAGGATAAAGAGAAAAGAGAGGAAAGAAAAGTAGATTATTAAAAGAGAAAGAAGAAGGTAAGAGTAGAAGTAAGCGTAAAAGTAAGAGGAAAGAGAAAGAGAGTAAGAGTACGAGTAGGAGTAAAGGTAGTAATAATAGTATTAGTGAGTGTAAGAGTAAAGGGAATAATAAGAATAAGAGTAACGGTGATAAGGAGGGAGAAATAGAAGAGAAAAATAAAAAAAGTATTATAAAGCGGTAAGAAAAGAAGAAGAAAATAAAGACAAAGGGAGAAATGTAAAAAGTAGAAAGAAGAGAAAAGAGAGTTAGAAAGTAGAAAGTAAGAATAGAAAAGTAGTGATTAGAGAGTAAGGAGAAGGAGTAGAAGTGCAGTATGTATAAAGAATAAATTAAGGAGAAGAGAGTAGAGAAAAAGATTAGAGGAAAGAAAGGTAAAAGAGAAAAAGGTAGAAAGAGGAAAGTAGAGTAAAGAAGATAAAGAAGAGTAAGAAAGGGACAGTAGAGAAAAGAATAGGAAGAGGTAATAGGTAGAAAGTAGAAAGAAGATAATAGTAGAAAAGAAAAGAGAGAAATAGGTAGAAGAGTAGAGAGAAGAAGTTTAATAAGTAGAAGATAAAAGGGAGAAGAAATATAAGAGTAGGGGAGAGTAAAAAAGAACAGAGTTAAGGAAGAGGAAATAAGAAGAGTATAAAAGAAGATGGTATGAAGTATAGATAAAGTAGAGAAGAGGAGAAGAAAATTAGGAGAAGAAAAGATAGAGGGGTAAGAGAGGGAGAAGAAGATAAGAAGAATAGAGAGAGAGATAAGATTGTAAGTAAGAAAAAGAATAGAGGTAATAGTGAGAGTAGAGGTATTAAGAATAGTATTAGTTAGTATAATAGAAAGGGTAATAGAGATGGAGAAATAGAAGTAGAAGAGAAGAAAGAAAAAAGGAAATTAGAGGAGAAAGAGGTAAAAAAAGGATAAGGAAAGAGAAAAAAAGGAGATGAGAGATAAGAGAAGTAGAGAGAGTAGAAGAGAAGAAAAGAGAAAAAGAGGAAGTGAAAGAGAGGAGGAGAGAAAGTGAAAGAGAAGAGGGGAGAAAAGAGAAGAGAAGAAATAAAGAGAATAAAGGAAAGTAGAGAGTGAAAGGGTAGAAGAGTAGAAAAGAAGAGTTTATAGAGTAAAAGAGAAGAAGTAAAGAAAGTAAAGAGTGAAGGGATAGAAGAAGAAGAGTAGGGAATTAAAATGAAAAGGTAGGAGAGAAGAAGTAGAAAGTAAAGAAAATAAGAATAGGAGGTATAGAGAGTAGAATTGGAGAGTAGAAGAAAGAGGGAAGTTAGAGGAGAGTTAGAAGTTAGGAGAGTTGAGGAGGGGAGGGGTGGTGGTATAGGGTTAGGGGTTAGGGTTAGGGTTAGGGTTAGGGTTAGGGTTAGGGTTAGGGTTAGGGTTTAGGGTTAGGGTTAGGGTTAGGGTT